>NC_136490.1:72853557-73278557 GCF_053919585.1 Euprymna scolopes | reverse complement strand
GTAATCGATGTATTTGGCCGTATTACAAAGAAAGAACAATGTTAAACTTGTGGAAGGAAGAAAGAAATAAACAAAATGTAAAGTTCCTCGAAACAGAAACAGAGGATAGTTTATGAAGATAAAAATAAATAAATAAATAGATAAAAATGCAAAGAAACGGTGGTGAACTTGCCATAAAAGAGATGAAACACGGAAAGAGAGAAGAAATAAATTTGAGAAAGAGGAAGATCGGGAAAACGAAAAACAGAGGAAATATACATGGACCCCCCCAAAAAAGCCATGACATTTTGCTGACCGATGAAAAAATTGCCCAATAATGCGAAATAAACCGGAATTGAAGTATCATAAGTGTTAATGCACTGTAAGGAAAAGTAAAGCTTTTTGGCTTGTGTTTGTTTTTATTTTTAACCAATGTAAAAGTTAGCATAATGCGTTTCATCTTAAATGCAGTCAGTTTTTATAAAAACCTAAACCGGCGTTTGTCCTTATTTGTCTCCTGTGAATGGTCACGGACAGTGTAAATGAGTGGCGGTAGAAGTATGAATTTTTTGAGAGAGATGACTTTACTACTTCCATTGATCATAACCGGTTATGGCAGTGAACTATCGATCTGAGAGTTAGTGGATAGCTAATATGCCTATAACACACCACAGATATCGTGATGCAGTTTGTGTATAGTATATCTGCATAAAATCCTATTAAGGGCAAAGTCATACGGAAAAAAATGAGTTCATTTTATTTAGATAGATAGAAGAAAGAATGGAAGATAGATAGATAGATAGAAGATAGATAGATAGAAGATAGATAGATAGATAGATAGATAGAAAAAGATAAGCTAAGATCATTGGCAAATACCATAAGAACATTATGTAAATTAAAAACGATGAAGGAACATAAAACACAGAATAAATAACATAAGGATATCGCGACCTAAAAATATCTGTAAGGGGGGGATATAGAAGATTTTTAGAAAAATTAACTTACTTGTGTTTCTTTTTCATTTCATAAATTAAGCCTTTTTACTTTTAAAGACAATGTTTGAATAGTTGCCAAAATTATGGAAGCCGATATCACTTTGTGAACCCGAAGAGCCATAACTGATTACAGGTAGGAAAGTCCGAGTAAATTTATACGTTACTCAAGGTGATTGGCAGTTGTAATAGTTGAAAAGATACAACTGAAACAAAGAACCGAGATGTAGCTGTTAATTTAAGGAAAAAGTGCCCAAATTACTGTCTTTAAACTGAATATATATATATATATATATATATATATATATATATATATATATATATATATATATAATTAAACTGTTTACAATCAATTAATTAAATTATAGCTTTTTACTTGTAAAATCAAATCCAAAGTGAAAATGTCTAATTTTGTGTTTTTTCGACGCTTTTTTTATGAGAAAGTTACAACCCCCCACACACAATCACACAATGGACAATTACACTGATAAAATACTTTAGTGGATGGTAATAAGTGCAATCACATTGAAAGTACATAATACCTATTATTTGGTGTGCTTAATTCCACTGATCTCTAGAAACTCAGGTGCTATAAATTATGTACTTACCTTGATGTCAGGTTTTTTCTATGTCAAGTTTCTTCACTTATTGGTTGGCTTTTGTAAATCGTTCGTTTTGTAAATGAGCTACATTTTTGCTGTCTTTATTAAAAGTTCTAGTAACATGGTGTAGATCATAATAAAATAAATTATTTTGGGGGCGAGGGAGGAGGGAGTTCTTAAGAGCTATCCAATTAATTGTTTCCCTGTATATATGTTTAAATATGTTGCCTTTGATCCAGGTTTATTTGAAATAAAGTATCATGTTTTCAGTTAGAACAATGTTTATATACTCATATCTTTCCATTTTCTTTTAATTAACATTAGAAAAGGGCGGCAGGTTGTCTTAGAAATGCAGTAAATGCGTCAATAGAGTAGAATAAAATTTCACTTTAAAAACCGATGGAGTTGATAACAGACAAGGGATATGTGATAAGCTCCAAATTGCAATCATCTTTGAGTTGAATTTAAACCTCTATAATATTATTAGATCAATTTGGAGGGGAGTCATACGTCACAGAGGTCACCCAGAGATAATTAGAAAAATGAATAGTGTGGATGAAAGTGTAAAACGATTGTGGGGAGTTATCTGAAGAGTAGGCATGAGTAATTGGGGTAGAGTATCCAACTGGAGGTGGTGTGGAATGGGGTGTGAATAAGAAACTAAATAAAATTTGTAAAGTTTAATTTTTCGAAAAACAAAAATGAAATTTGATTCACAAAAATATTCACTCTCTTCATTTTTTGAGATGGGGTTATTTATTGGTCAAGTTTTTAAAGAAAAGTTGTTAATCTAAATAATTCAGAAAGTTAATGAATATTAAAAAAACGGCAAAAAATATCAAAATGTAATGCAAACGACAATAAGTTTACTTGATTCCTTAATAGATTAATGGATGTATTCACAGAACATGATTCTTTTTAGTAGACATTTTAGCTTTGTTTGAATAATCATGGCAATTAAGAAGATAATAATTGCCAAGAAGTTAAAACTAATAATGATTCAAGAGCTATTCTCAGAATTACAATTATTGGAAAACAGACAATGATTTGGAACAAAGCAAAGAACATCTGACCACTGATAATTATTACACACATCTGAATATATTTGTATTAGATTGTTATTCTCAATTTGGTTCTTATTCTTACAATGTTTTTTTTTATAATATTTCACATAGAATATACCATTTTTAAGTGTATTATTTGCTAAAACTAATTATTTATATAGTGACACTATAGAAAAATTTTCTCTTTCTTTTCATTTTTTGTTCAGCATCTGCGTCTTTTACTCAATTCAGTATAAACACTATTTACCTTTAGTGCTATTCATTAAACAAACACATAAGAATGAAAAAAAATCATACTGGGTTCAAGGGTTGAACCAGGAGTTTTTTGGGTTACTCATTGTTTTCTTGAAAACTGCTCTGTTCATATACAATAATAAATTTGTCTCTACCACTTTATTTACATACTTTAAGTTGGTGGAATTCTCATGACTACCACCACCATCATCATTATCATCATCGTCATCATCATCTATATTTATTGCTCAGTTTAGTAAAGTTATACAAAGAAATATGACAAATATGTTTTAATGTGATAATTTTAATTGCTCCTGAGGATACTTCTAGTTTACATGATCATAACTACAAGAAAAAAAGCAAATAATAACTGTAATAATATATATGTGAAATACTTAATATCTGTAGGATATAATATAACACTCAATATATTATCTATGAGATGTATAAGAGCTATAAGTGTTTATACTAAAATATATGAAAAGTAATTTTTTAAACTTTTACTCCAAGTCTTATTTTATTCATATAAAAAGCTAAATGTTGGTAATAATGACACTGTTAAATTGATATTCTGTAGACATTTAATAGGTGAAGATGTTCAGATCACAGCAGTTCAGGTAAAAATGGCTAAGCGGGAAAATTTAAAAAAATGAAATAGGTAGGAAAGATATAGATTTTTGAAAAAACTTTGAAAATATTAATTTCATGTGGATATTTAAGTATAGAATGGCACTGTTAACTATGGTAAAGATTAAAATGACAATAAAGATTGATATGACATAGATAGATGATGAATGAAAATAACATGTGAACTGTTGTATTTGATATCATTTTATAGAAAGAAAGAATAAAGGATTTTCCAAACGATGTAATTACAAAGTTAACCTAGATAAAAAAAATGAGAAGATTACTTTCAGAGAGGCATAAAGACATAATACTAACTTTTGGTCAAATAATAACAAATTATCGATTAAAATCTTGATCAAATGCAATATGTTGTAAATGATTAAATAGGTCAAAAGTAAATAACGAAATTTCATTAATATATCAAATAAATTATATACGATCAATGCCAATACCAACTTTATCCATTCCGTTGGCATTGAAGAGAAGACCTACAGTGATCTGAGATCACCTATTCTTTATGTCTTGAAAAAGATCTCAGTTCAATTTCCAGAAAAAAGAATATGAAGTAGTATGCTGAAGCCCATGCATATATCGGTGGTTATCTCGGAATAAAAAAATGCCTTTTTAGAAATGTGACAAAATACAGGATAAATGAACTCATTCATTTAAGAAGAACAGACAAATAAACAAGTGGAATAAAGAAAAATTTAAGGAAAAAGCACCGAAGAAGTTCTAGAATGGAAAATGGGTTGAATTTATTAGGAAATGGGGAAAAAGTATTTTTGTCTATTGTCCATTTATTCTTATCGTTATTTTCTGCTTGCTTTGCATCCGTGGCGTTTTGCTTACAGGTAATTATCTTCCCTTGTTTGCACATTTCAAAACTGAATGTGACCCTCAACAAAATAACATGAAACCAAAAAGTGATTTGCAATTTATATGGCATTCAAAACATTCACTTCAGAGAAGCTTCTGTCTATTTGTAAAGCAAATAAAAACAATAAAAAGAAAAACCTAAAATATTAACACATAGCAACACAGAAGTAGTGTTGAGTGGCTTATTTCTTTCCTTAAAGAGAAAATATAGAATTTAACCGGGAGAGAAACAATGGAAATGATTTTACGTTTCTAAAAATTATAAAATTACGATGATTAAATTCATAAAACTTTAATTTGAAAATGAATCAGAAAATATACCAGCAAAACTCAAAATATTTCTTTAAAATATATACAATATTAGCTTTGCTTCGTCGTAAAATACGATTTATATTTAAAAAGCCATTCTTAACATGGGGAGGCGAGGGTGTTTTGTACCTACTCTGTACTTTAACCTTACAATTGAATAAAAAAACATCTCATAAAACTTTAATTAAACTTGGAAATACAATTTAAAAATAGTGCGGATCAGTAATGTATATGGCTTTTTAAATAATAACGTTATTATTTCAGCACGGGTCAATAAGTGCATTAGAACCAAAATAATATTTTAATTTGTCCAGATTTCGTATATATTATTATAGAGTCGAGAGTTCAAAAGAAAAAAAACAAAAGTATTTGGGTCCCATCAGCTAGAATCGAAACTGAAATCGAAACAGTAGCATTCAATGCTGGTGACTTTACCACTGACACGCATAGGAACTGATAAAAAATTAACAATTAAAAATAAACTAAGATGAATGCATAAAATGTATAACGAGTTTTCAATTTTGACCCGTTTTTAAGCCATTAAAAATTATTTTAACCGGCTAAAAACCCATAAAAAACGATCTGTAAAAAATCCAATCATTTGAGACCCCTAGCGCCACCCTGTGACTTTTAGTTTTGCAATAGATAGAGTTAGAAAATATGAAGACAGACATATAGCCCTTTTATATATTAGATTATACGAATAATTTTTAGATATTTAAAAGAATTTAATACAAATGTTCCCACTTGAAATATATTCTATGTATGATCGAAATCGATAATTTTTATGAAATAAAACAAACATTGATAAAATAGTAAAAGTACCCGTCCCAGAAGGGTTCAATACAATAACAAAAAGGGGTTCACAATACCGAAATACTCTTGGACCTTGTCATAAATGTAAGCTAATCAAAACCAGTCAATGATAAAAGCTGTGCATAATATAATTTACTCGCTAGGCTGAGAATTGTTTTAATTTTCTGAATTTAAGCTACTATTAAGGGTTTTATGGACACGCGATATTAATCTTCAGAAAAGAAAGTAATTATTAACTAAATAAACACGTGTTGTCTTCGTCATAAAATCATCATCATCATCATCATCATCATCATCATCATCATCATCATCATCTATTCATTCAACGTGACCAAACCAACAAACTTTCCTGTTCTACACACATTTTTCTATACTAACAAGAGTTAATCTTCCTCTGAGGTGATTAGATCTAAATCTGTCTGTAACACTCGCACTATATATCATTTTCATGTAATTTCTATCCATGCAATACATGTCTTCAGCATTCACTGGCTAGGTGTCAATTCTATACACCACCACTCGGCATATACCTCAGATAGACTCGATCAACAGTGGTATCAGTCTGTTGTTGGTTAGTATCAGCCTGTTGGTTAGTATCAGCCTGTTGGTTAGTATCAGTCTGTTGGTTAGTATCAGTCTGTTGTTGGTTAGTATCAGTCTGTTGGCTAGTATCAGTCTGTTGGTTAGTATCAGCCTGTTGGTTAGTATCAGTCTGTTGGTTAGTATCAGTCTGTTGGTTAGTATCAGTCTGTTGGCTAGTATCAGTCTGTTGGTTAGTATCAGTCTGTTGGTTAGTATCAGTCTGTTGTTGGTTAGTATCAGTCTGTTGGCTAGTATCAGTCTGTTGGCTAGTATCAGTCTGTTGTTGGTTAGTATCAGTCTGTTGGTTAGTATCAGTCTGTTGGCTAGTATCAGTCTGTTGGTTAGTATCAGTCTGTTGGTTAGTATCAGTCTGTTGGCTAGTATCAGTCTGTTGGTTAGTATCAGTCTGTTGGTTAGTACCAGTCTGTTGGCTAGTATCAGTCTGTTGGTTAGTATCAGTCTGTTGGTTAGTATCAGTCTGTTGGTTAGTATCAGTCTGTTGGTTAGTATCAGTCTGTTGGCTAGTATCAGTCTGTTGGTTAGTATCAGTCTGTTGGTTAGTATCAGTCTGTTGGCTAGTATCAGTCTGTTGGTTAGTATCAGTCTGTTGGTTAGTATCAGTCTGTTGTTGGTTAGTATCAGTCTGTTGGCTAGTATCAGTCTGTTGGCTAGTATCAGTCTGTTGTTGGTTAGTATCAGTCTGTTGGTTAGTATCAGTCTGTTGGTTAGTATCAGTCTGTTGGTTAGTATCAGTCTGTTGGTTAGTACCAGTCTGTTGGCTAGTATCAGTCTGTTGGCTAGTATCAGTCTGTTGGTTAGTATCAGTCTGTTGGTTAGTATCAGTCTGTTGTTGGTTAGTATCAGTCTGTTGGCTAGTATCAGTCTGTTGGCTAGTATCAGTCTGTTGTTGGTTAGTATCAGTCTGTTGGTTAGTATCAGTCTGTTGGTTAGTATCAGTCTGTTGGTTAGTATCAGTCTGTTGGTTAGTACCAGTCTGTTGGCTAGTATCAGTCTGTTGGTTAGTATCAGTCTGTTGGTTAGTATCAGTCTGTTGTTGGTTAGTATCAGTCTGTTGGTTAGTATCAGTCTGTTGGTTAGTATCAGTCTGTTGGTTAGTATCAGTCTGTTGGTTAGTATCAGCCTGTTGTTGGTTAGTATCAGTCTGTTGGTTAGTATCAGCCTGTTGTTGGTTAGTATCAGTCTGTTGGTTAGTATCAGCCTGTTGTTGGTTAGTATCAGTCTGTTGGTTAGTATCAGTCTGTTGGTTAGTATCAGTCTGTTGGTTAGTATCAGCCTGTTGTTGGTTAGTATCAGTCTGTTGGTTAGTATCAGCCTGTTGTTGGTTAGTATCAGTCTGTTGGTTAGTATCAGTCTGTTGGTTAGTATCAGTCTGTTGGTTAGTATCAGTCTGTTGGTTAGTACCAGTCTGTTGGTTAGTATCAGTCTGTTGTTGGTTAGTATCAGTCTGTTGGTTAGTATCAGCCTGTTGTTGGTTAGTATCAGTCTGTTGGTTAGTATCAGCCTGTTGTTGGTTAGTATCAGTCTGTTGGTTAGTATCAGTCTGTTGGTTAGTATCAGTCTGTTGGTTAGTATCAGCCTGTTGTTGGTTAGTATCAGTCTGTTGGTTAGTATCAGCCTGTTGTTGGTTAGTATCAGTCTGTTGGTTAGTATCAGTCTGTTGGTTAGTATCAGTCTGTTGGTTAGTATCAGTCTGTTGGTTAGTATCAGCCTGTTGTTGGTTAGTATCAGTCTGTAGGTTAGTATCAGCCTGTTGTTGGTTAGTATCAGTCTGTTGGTTAGTATCAGTCTTTTGGTTAGTATCAGTCTGTTGGTTAGTATCAGTCTGTTGGTTAGTACCAGTCTGTTGGTTAGTATCAGCCTGTTGTTGGTTAGTATCAGTCTGTTGGTTAGTACCAGTCTGTTGGCTAGTATCAGTCTGTTGGTTAGTATCAGTCTGTTGGTTAGTATCAGTCTGTTGGTTAGTATCAGTCTGTTGGTTAGTACCAGTCTGTTGGTTAGTATCAGTCTGTTGGCTAGTATCAGTCTGTTGTTGGTTAGTATCAGTCTGTTGGCTAGTATCAGTCTGTTGGTTAGTATCAGTCTGTTGGTTAGTACCAGTCTGTTGGCTAGTATCAGTCTGTTGGTTAGTATCAGTCTGTTGGTTAGTATCAGTCTGTTGGTTAGTATCAGTCTGTTGGTTAGTACCAGTCTGTTGGTTAGTATCAGTCTGTTGGTTAGTACCAGTCTGTTGGTTAGTATCAGTCTGTTGGTTAGTATCAGTCTGTTGGTTAGTATCAGTCTGTTGTTGGTTAGTATCAGTCTGTTGGCTAGTATCAGTCTGTTGGTTAGTATCAGTCTGTTGGTTAGTATCAGTCTGTTGGTTAGTACCAGTCTGTTGGTTAGTATCAGTCTGTTGGTTAGTACCAGTCTGTTGGCTAGTATCAGTCTGTTGGCTAGTATCAGTCTGTTGGCTAGTATCAGTCTGTTGTTGGTTAGTATCAGTCTGTTGGTTAGTACCAGTCTGTTGGTTAGTATCAGTCTGTTGGTTAGTATCAGTCTGTTGGTTAGTACCAGTCTGTTGGTTAGTATCAGTCTGTTGGCTAGTATCAGTCTGTTGGTTAGTATCAGTCTGTTGGCTAGTATCAGTCTGTTGTTGGTTAGTATCAGTCTGTTGGTTAGTACCAGTCTGTTGGCTAGTATCAGTCTGTTGGTTAGTATCAGTCTGTTGGCTAGTATCAGTCTGTTGTTGGTTAGTATCAGTCTGTTGGTTAGTACCAGTCTGTTGGTTAGTATCAGTCTGTTGGTTAGTATCAGTCTGTTGGTTAGTACCAGTCTGTTGGTTAGTATCAGTCTGTTGGCTAGTATCAGTCTGTTGTTGGTTAGTATCAGTCTGTTGGCTAGTATCAGTCTGTTGGTTAGTATCAGTCTGTTGGTTAGTACCAGTCTGTTGGCTAGTATCAGTCTGTTGGTTAGTATCAGTCTGTTGGTTAGTATCAGTCTGTTGGTTAGTATCAGTCTATTGGTTAGTACCAGTCTGTTGGTTAGTATCAGTCTGTTGGTTAGTACCAGTCTGTTGGTTAGTATCAGTCTGTTGGTTAGTATCAGTCTGTTGGTTAGTATCAGTCTGTTGTTGGTTAGTATCAGTCTGTTGGCTAGTATCAGTCTGTTGGTTAGTATCAGTCTGTTGGTTAGTATCAGTCTGTTGGTTAGTACCAGTCTGTTGGTTAGTATCAGTCTGTTGGTTAGTACCAGTCTGTTGGCTAGTATCAGTCTGTTGGTTAGTACCAGTCTGTTGGTTAGTATCAGTCTGTTGGTTAGTACCAGTCTGTTGGCTAGTATCAGTCTGTTGGCTAGTATCAGTCTGTTGTTGGTTAGTATCAGTCTGTTGGTTAGTACCAGTCTGTTGGTTAGTATCAGTCTGTTGGTTAGTACCAGTCTGTTGGCTAGTATCAGTCTGTTGGCTAGTATCAGTCTGTTGTTGGTTAGTATCAGTCTGTTGGTTAGTACCAGTCTGTTGGTTAGTATCAGTCTGTTGGTTAGTACCAGTCTGTTGGTTAGTATCAGTCTGTTGGTTAGTATCAGTCTGTTGGTTAGTACCAGTCTGTTGGTTAGTATCAGTCTGTTGGTTAGTATCAGTCTGTTGGTTAGTATCAGTCTGTTGTTGGTTAGTATCAGTCTGTTGGCTAGTATCAGTCTGTTGGTTAGTATCAGTCTGTTGGTTAGTATCAGTCTGTTGGTTAGTACCAGTCTGTTGGTTAGTATCAGTCTGTTGGTTAGTACCAGTCTTTTGGCTAGTATCAGTCTGTTGGCTAGTATCAGTCTGTTGTTGGTTAGTATCAGTCTGTTGGTTAGTACCAGTCTGTTGGTTAGTATCAGTCTGTTGGTTAGTACCAGTCTGTTGGTTAGTATCAGTCTGTTGGTTAGTACCAGTCTGTTGGTTAGTATCAGTCTGTTGGCTAGTATCAGTCTGTTGTTGGTTAGTATCAGTCTGTTGGTTAGTACCAGTCTGTTGGTTAGTATCAGTCTGTTGGTTAGTATCAGTCTGTTGGTTAGTATCAGTCTGTTGTTGGTTAGTATCAGTCTGTTGGTTAGTATCAGTCTGTTGGCTAGTATCAGTCTGTTGTTGGCTAGTATCAGTCTGTTGGTTAGTATCAGTCTGTTGTTGGTTAGTACCAGTCTGTTGTTGGTTAGTACCAGTCTGTTGTTGGTTAGTACCAGTCTGTTGTTGGTTAGTATCAGTCTGTTGTTGGTTAGTACCAGTCTGTTGGCTAGTATCAGTCTGTTGTTGGTTAGTATCAGTCTGTTGGCTAGTATCAGTCTGTTGTTGGTTAGTATCAGTCTGTTGGCTAGTATCAGTCTGTTGGCTAGTATCAGTCTGTTGGTTAGTATCAGTCTGTTGGTTAGTATCAGTCTGTTGTTGGTTAGTATCAGTCTGTTGGTTAGTACCAGTCTGTTGGCTAGTATCAGTCTGTTGTTGGCTAGTATCAGTCTGTTGGTTAGTATCAGTCTGTTGTTGGTTAGTACCAGTCTGTTGGCTAGTATCAGTCTGTTGTTGGCTAGTATCAGTCTGTTGGCTAGTATCAGTCTGTTGGCTAGTATCAGTCTGTTGGCTAGTATCAGTCTGTTGGTTAGTATCAGTCTGTTGGTTAGTATCAGTCTGTTGGTTAGTATCAGTCTGTTGGTTAGTATCAGTCTGTTGTTGGTTAGTATCAGTCTGTTGGTTAGTATCAGTCTGTTGGTTAGTATCAGTCTGTTGGTTAGTATCAGTCTGTTGGTTAGTATCAGTCTGTTGTTGGTTAGTATCAGTCTGTTGGTTAGTACCAGTCTGTTGGCTAGTATCAGTCTGTTGTTGGCTAGTATCAGTCTGTTGGTTAGTATCAGTCTGTTGTTGGTTAGTACCAGTCTGTTGTTGGTTAGTACCAGTCTGTTGTTGGTTAGTATCAGTCTGTTGGTTAGTATCAGTCTGTTGTTGGTTAGTACCAGTCTGTTGGCTAGTATCAGTCTGTTGTTGGTTAGTATCAGTCTGTTGGTTAGTATCAGTCTGTTGTTGGTTAGTATCAGTCTGTTGGCTAGTATCAGTCTGTTGGCTAGTATCAGTCTGTTGGCTAGTATCAGTCTGTTGGTTAGTATCAGTCTGTTGGTTAGTATCAGTCTGTTGTTGGTTAGTATCAGTCTGTTGGTTAGTACCAGTCTGTTGGCTAGTATCAGTCTGTTGTTGGCTAGTATCAGTCTGTTGGTTAGTATCAGTCTGTTGTTGGTTAGTACCAGTCTGTTGGCTAGTATCAGTCTGTTGTTGGCTAGTATCAGTCTGTTGGCTAGTATCAGTCTGTTGGCTAGTATCAGTCTGTTGGCTAGTATCAGTCTGTTGGTTAGTATCAGTCTGTTGGTTAGTATCAGTCTGTTGGTTAGTATCAGTCTGTTGGTTAGTATCAGTCTGTTGTTGGTTAGTATCAGTCTGTTGGTTAGTATCAGTCTGTTGGTTAGTATCAGTCTGTTGGTTAGTATCAGTCTGTTGGTTAGTATCAGTCTGTTGGCTAGTATCAGTCTGTTGTTGGTTAGTATCAGTCTGTTGGCTAGTATCAGTCTGTTGGTTAGTATCAGTCTGTTGGTTAGTATCAGTCTGTTGGTTAGTATCAGCCTGTTGTTGGTTAGTATCAGTCTGTTGGTTAGTATCAGCCTGTTGTTGGTTAGTATCAGTCTGTTGGTTAGTATCAGCCTGTTGTTGGTTAGTATCAGTCTGTTGGTTAGTATCAGTCTGTTGGTTAGTACCAGTCTGTTGGTTAGTATCAGTCTGTTGGTTAGTATCAGTCTGTTGTTGGTTAGTATCAGTCTGTTGGTTAGTACCAGTCTGTTGTTGGTTAGTATCAGTCTGTTGGTTAGTATCAGTCTGTTGGTTAGTATCAGTCTGTTGGTTAGTATCAGTCTGTTGTTGGTTAGTATCAGTCTGTTGTTGGCTAGTATCAGTCTGTTGGTTAGTATCAGTCTGTTGGTTAGTATCAGTCTGTTGGTTAGTACCAGTCTGGTTGTTAGTATCAGTCTGTTGGTTAGTATCAGTCTGTTGTTGGTTAGTATCAGTCTGTTGGCTAGTATCAGTCTGTTGTTGGTTAGTATCAGTCTGTTGGTTAGTATCAGTCTGTTGTTGGTTAGTATCAGTCTGTTGTTGGCTAGTATCAGTCTGTTGGTTAGTATCAGTCTGTTGGTTAGTATCAGTCTGTTGGTTAGTACCAGTCTGTTGGTTAGTATCAGTCTGTTGGCTAGTATCAGTCTGTTGTTGGTTAGTATCAGTCTGTTGGCTAGTATCAGTCTGTTGTTGGTTAGTATCAGTCTGTTGGTTAGTATCAGTCTGTTGTTGGTTAGTATCAGTCTGTTGGCTAGTATCAGTCTGTTGTTGGCTAGTATCAGTCTGTTGGTTAGTATCAGTCTGTTGGTTAGTACCAGTCTGTTGGTTAGTACCAGTCTGTTGGCTAGTATCAGTCTGTTGTTGGTTAGTATCAGTCTGTTGTTGGTTAGTATCAGTCTGTTGTTGGTTAGTATCAGTCTGTTGGTTAGTATCAGTCTGTTGGTTAGTACCAGTCTGTTGGTTAGTATCAGTCTGTTGGTTAGTATCAGTCTGTTGTTGGTTAGTATCAGTCTGTTGGTTAGTACCAGTCTGTTGTTGGTTAGTATCAGTCTGTTGGTTAGTATCAGTCTGTTGGTTAGTATCAGTCTGTTGGTTAGTACCAGTCTGTTGGTTAGTATCAGTCTGTTGGTTAGTATCAGTCTGTTGTTGGTTAGTATCAGTCTGTTGGCTAGTATCAGTCTGTTGTTGGTTAGTATCAGTCTGTTGGTTAGTATCAGTCTGTTGGTTAGTAGCAGTCTGTTGGCTAGTATCAGTCTGTTGGTTAGTATCAGTCTGTGGGTTAGTATCAGTCTGTTGGTTAGTATCAGTCTGTTGGTTAGTATCAGTCTGTTGGCTAGTATCAGTCTGTTGGTTAGTATCAGTCTGTTGGTTAGTATCAGTCTGTTGGTTAGTATCAGTCTGTTGGTTAGTATCAGTCCGTTGGTTAGTATCAGTCTGTTGGTTAGTATCAGTCTGTTGGTTAGTATCAGTCTGTTGGTTAGTATCAGTCTGTTGTTGGTTAGTATCAGTCTGTTGTTGGTTAGTATCAGTCTGTTGTTGGTTAGTATCAGTCTGTTGGCTAGTATCAGTCTGTTGGTTAGTATCAGTCTGTTGGTTAGTATCAGTCTGTTGGTTAGTATCAGTCTGTTGGTTAGTATCAGTCTGTTGGTTAGTATCAGTCTGTTGGTTAGTACCAGTCTGTTGGCTAGTATCAGTCTGTTGGTTAGTATCAGTCTGTTGGTTAGTATCAGTCTGTTGGTTAGTATCAGTCTGTTGGTTAGTATCAGTCTGTTGGCTAGTATCAGTCTGTTGGTTAGTATCAGTCTGTTGGTTAGTATCAGTCTGTTGTTGGTTAGTATCAGTCTGTTGGTTAGTATCAGTCTGTTGGCTAGTATCAGTCTGTTGTTGGTTAGTATCAGTCTGTTGGTTAGTATCAGTCTGTTGGTTAGTATCAGTCTGTTGGTTAGTACCAGTCTGTTGGCTAGTATCAGTCTGTTGGTTAGTATCAGTCTGTTGGTTAGTATCAGTCTGTTGGTTAGTATCAGTCTGTTGGTTAGTATCAGTCTGTTGGCTAGTATCAGTCTGTTGGTTAGTATCAGTCTGTTGGTTAGTATCAGTCTGTTGTTGGTTAGTATCAGTCTGTTGGCTAGTATCAGTCTGTTGGCTAGTATCAGTCTGTTGTTGGTTAGTATCAGTCTGTTGGTTAGTATCAGTCTGTTGGCTAGTATCAGTCTGTTGGTTAGTATCAGTCTGTTGGTTAGTATCAGTCTGTTGGCTAGTATCAGTCTGTTGGTTAGTATCAGTCTGTTGGTTAGTATCAGTCTGTTGGTTAGAATCAGTCTGTTGGTTAGTATCAGCCTGTTGGTTAGTATCAGTCTGTTGGTTAGTATCAGTCTGTTGGCTAGTATCAGTCTGATGGTTAGTATCAGTCTGTTGGTTAGTATCAGCCTGTTGGTTAGTATCAGTCTGTTGGTTAGTATCAGTCTGTTGGCTAGTATCAGTCTGTTGGTTAGTATCAGTCTGTTGGTTAGTATCAGTCTGTTGGTTAGTATCAGCCTGTTGGTTAGTATCAGCCTGTTGGTTAGTATCAGCCTGTTGGTTAGTATCAGTCTGTTGGTTAGTATCAGCCTGTTGGTTAGTATCAGTCTGTTGGTTAGTATCAGCCTGTTGGTTAGTATCAGTCTGTTGGTTAGTATCAGTCTGTTGGTTAGTATCAGTCTGTTGGTTAGTATCAGTCTGTTGGTTAGTATCAGTCTGTTGGCTAGTATCAGTCTGTTGGTTAGTATCAGTCTGTTGGTCAGTATCAGTCTGTTGGCTAGTATCAGTCTGTTGGTTAGTATCAGTCTGTTGGTTAGTATCAGTCTGTTGTTGGTTAGTATCAGTCTGTTGGTTAGTATCAGTCTGTTGGCTAGTATCAGTCTGTTGGTTAGTATCAGTCTGTTGGTTAGTATCAGTCTGTTGGCTAGTATCAGTCTGTTGGTTAGTATCAGTCTGTTGGTTAGTATCAGTCTGTTGGTTAGTATCAGCCTGTTGGTTAGTATCAGTCTGTTGGTTAGTATCAGTCTGTTGGTTAGTATCAGTCTGTTGGCTAGTATCAGTCTGTTGGTTAGTATCAGCCTGTTGGTTAGTATCAGTCTGTTGGTTAGTATCAGTCTGTTGGCTAGTATCAGTCTGTTGGCTAGTATCAGTCTGTTGGCTAGTATCAGTCTGTTGGTTAGTATCAGCCTGTTGGTTAGTATCAGTCTGTTGGTTAGTATCAGTCTGTTGGCTAGTATCAGTCTGTTGGCTAGTATCAGTCTGTTGGTTAGTATCAGTCTGTTGGTTAGTATCAGCCTGTTGGTTAGTATCAGTCTGTTGGTTAGTATCAGCCTGTTGGTTAGTATCAGTCTGTTGGTTAGTATCAGTCTGTTGGTTAGTATCAGTCTGTTGGTTAGTATAAGTCTGTTGGTTAGTATCAGCCTGTTGGTTAGTATCAGTCTGTTGGTTAGTATCAGTCTGTTGGTTAGTATCAGTCTGTTGGTTAGTATCAGTCTGTTGGTTAGTATCAGCCTGTTGGTTAGTATCAGTCTGTTGGTTAGTATCAGTCTGTTGGTTAGTATCAGTCTGTTGGTTAGTATCAGCCTGTTGGTTAGTATCAGTCTGTTGGTTAGTATCAGTCTGTTGGTTAGTATCAGTCTGTTGGTTAGTATCAGTCTGTTGGTTAGTATCAGCCTGTTGGTTAGTATCAGTCTGTTGGTTATTATCAGTCTGTTGGTTAGTATCAGTCTGTTGGTTAGTATCAGTCTGTTGGTTAGTATCAGTCTGTTGGTTAGTATCAGTCTGTTGGTTAGTATCAGTCTGTTGGTTAGTATCAGCCTGTTGGTTAGTATCAGTCTGTTGGTTAGTATCAGTCTGTTGGTTAGTATCAGTCTGTTGGTTAGTATCAGCCTGTTGGTTAGTATCAGTCTGTTGGTTAGTATCAGTCTGTTGGTTAGTATCAGCCTGTTGGTTAGTATCAGTCTGTTGGTTAGTATCAGTCTGTTGGTTAGTATCAGCCTGTTGGTTAGTATCAGTCTGTTGGCTAGTATCAGTCTGTTGTTGGTTAGTATCAGCCTGTTGGTTAGTATCAGTCTGTTGGTTAGTATCAGCCTGTTGGTTAGTATCAGTCTGTTGGTTAGTATCAGTCTGTTGGTTAGTATCAGTCTGTTGGTTAGTATCAGCCTGTTGGTTAGTATCAGCCTGTTGGTTAGTATCAGCCTGTTGGTTAGTATCAGTCTGTTGGTTAGTATCAGTCTGTTGGTTAGTATCAGTCTGTTGGTTAGTATCAGTCTGTTGGTTAGTATCAGCCTGTTGGTTAGTATCAGTCTGTTGGTTAGTATCAGTCTGTTGGTTAGTATCAGTCTGTTGGTTAGTATCAGTCTGTTGGTTAGTATCAGTCTGTTGGTTAGTATCAGCCTGTTGGTTAGTATCAGTCTGTTGGTTAGTATCAGTCTGTTGGTTAGTATCAGTCTGTTGGTTAGTATCAGTCTGTTGGTTAGTATCAGTCTGTTGGTTAGTATCAGCCTGTTGGTTAGTATCAGCCTGTTGGTTAGTATCAGCCTGTTGGTTAGTATCAGCCTGTTGGTTAGTATCAGTCTGTTGGTTAGTATCAGTCTGTTGGTTAGTATCAGTCTGTTGGTTAGTATCAGTCTGTTGGTTAGTATCAGTCTGTTGGTTAGTATCAGTCTGTTGGTTAGTATCAGCCTGTTGGTTAGTATCAGTCTGTTGGTTAGTATCAGTCTGTTGGTTAGTATCAGTCTGTTGGTTAGTATCAGCCTGTTGGTTAGTATCAGTCTGTTGGTTAGTATCAGTCTGTTGGTTAGTATCAGCCTGTTGGTTAGTATCAGTCTGTTGGTTAGTATCAGTCTGTTGGTTAGTATCAGCCTGTTGGTTAGTATCAGTCTGTTGGCTAGTATCAGTCTGTTGTTGGTTAGTATCAGCCTGTTGGTTAGTATCAGTCTGTTGGTTAGTATCAGCCTGTTGGTTAGTATCAGTCTGTTGGTTAGTATCAGTCTGTTGGTTAGTATCAGTCTGTTGGTTAGTATCAGCCTGTTGGTTAGTATCAGCCTGTTGGTTAGTATCAGCCTGTTGGTTAGTATCAGTCTGTTGGTTAGTATCAGTCTGTTGGTTAGTATCAGTCTGTTGGTTAGTATCAGTCTGTTGGTTAGTATCAGCCTGTTGGTTAGTATCAGTCTGTTGGTTAGTATCAGTCTGTTGGTTAGTATCAGTCTGTTGGTTAGTATCAGCCTGTTGGTTAGTATCAGCCTGTTGGTTAGTATCAGCCTGTTGGTTAGTATCAGCCTGTTGGTTAGTATCAGTCTGTTGGTTAGTATCAGTCTGTTGGTTAGTATCAGCCTGTTGGTTAGTATCAGTCTGTTGGTTAGTATCAGCCTGTTTGTTAGTATCAGTCTGTTGGTTAGTATCAGCCTGTTGGTTAGTATCAGTCTGTTGGTTAGTATCATTCTGTTGGTTAGTATCAGTCTGTTGGTTAGTATCAGCCTGTTGGTTAGTATCAGCCTGTTGGTTAGTATCAGTCTGTTGGTTAGTATCAGTCTGTTGGTTAGTATCAGTCTGTTGGTTAGTAGTTGCATAAGTATCAGTAGCAGAAGTTCCTTAAAAAGGGTTCCATCCACTCATATCTATTGCAATTACACTCTGTGCTTCAATTCGTTGGGTTAGTATAATATCCATGCTATATACAAAGAAAAATATCAAATAAAACTGAAAAATATTTAGCAATTTAATTCTATGACTAAACGTTAATATGTATAAAACTTTAATAATTAAAATTCGAATTAAGGGATATTTAAATGAAATTTGCTTAAATTTTGTGAGTTTCTACAAATTGATGTTAGTTGTAGTGTATAGGAAAGCTATCCAAACTATATGGGCTCTTGGCTTTTATTAAGGAATGCACTGCTAAGCAAATTGGCTGATTACCGAAAATTTGATCTTTGATAATCCACTGATTAACAGTTTTTCTAATGACGATTTATCGGCACATTTTGTTGTCATAAACAGAACTAATATTAATTTAATTATGTTGTAAACAAAGACAAGTTAACTTCTTTTTTTTTTTTGCTGACCGATGAAAATTCACTGAATGGATATGTACCATCTGCATAATAATTTCAAATAATAGGTATGGAACACTGCAAATAGAGGTTAAGCATATGGAAAAGGTTTCTTCTTTTTCACTCTATCGAATTAACATTATTTTATTGTATTTTAAATCACTGTCAAACAAAATTGTTGCTCTATCTTTCAGTTTTATTGTTAAGGAATTGTATGGTAAATTGTACTGGTACTTACTTGTAGTGGCTATCATCCTGGTCGGATTGAGCTGGCTTCCTCGTGAGAACCAACTGCATCTCAAACTATCACAGTTCAGTTTCGACAATCTCGAGCCAGGAAATGGCTAATCACTTCCAATTCCCCCGTGGAAGTCCAACTACTTGTGGGTCTAATAATACCGTCGTCCTCCTTAATTGCTGTTTGCCCATCGACATGTTTGTGCCAGTCAGGAAAAGTATGGAAGAGAGAAGACCTTGCAAATAAGCTCTTCCTCTGGTTGCCATATTGCTACCCTCCCAGACTCACAGTCAATCATAGTCAGATACAGTTTGTATTGATAATGCATGATATTAATGGCCAGTCTCAACCAATTTTCTGCAACATGCAATTCCCCTTTTTCGTGTTTAGCTGAGGCAGAGTCAATCGACTGATATTCCATACATTTCTCCACTACCTCCTGAACATCTTCCATTGTGATGTACGGATTCACTTTTCTAGCTAGATATGAAGTTCATCCTTTTTGGAATCATGCATCTTATTCAGGTCCTTTAACTGCTCTCCTGCACAGCACACCAAGGCCATATCTTCCTTTTTCTTCAGCCAGGCTTTTCCCACTCTGGTTAGCCCACTTAATTTTTCTGCAATGGGGCCTCGGTGACAGTTACCTTCAGTCTGAATTCTCGAATATCATTCTTTTTTTCACAACCAAGCAGCATCTTCGGCAGTTACACCTATTTCTAATAATACCCCTAATGCCAGACTGCTAGAGTCGCTCCATATTACCCCTTCACGGCTCTTCTATAGATCATTCTCCTTTTACAGGATCCACTATTTTCACTTCTACAAATACTTCCTGCATCATGAGTAGAAGTTCTTAGTCAATTGCACCTTTCCATCGTTGCGTACTGGTCTGCCTTTTAATAAAATTGAATGCAGTTTGCAACCATCCAACTACAGGGTAATGGCAAACCAATCTTCCACATATCAAAAATGTTCTCTCTTGGTTAGGCCATCTTGGGCTTCGGTAATCTCGTTTTCCTGTTCGACCATCAGCCTTCCTGTTTTATTCCACTGCAATCTCAATCCCAAAGTCATTCCATTTTCCATAATTCCAGAATCAGATAGTTTACTCATCAGTCCATACGTTTTTACATGGTCTCTTACCCTTTCTACCGTCACCTCAGTCTCGTTCACCAGTATATCATTGATTAACATGGTCTTAAGAACTGTTGTCATAATTTTTAGTGCAGAATTCCAACTAAATCCTAATCTGCCCAAATAATAAAACCGATCTTTATATTCGACCAATTAATACCGCCATAGTTTTCATCTACATGAATTTCAAGGTAGACCAACTTTAGGTCCACAATTTTAGTTGCCGATTCTATTCTCCTCCAATCTCCCATAACTTCTCCATACACGTCAATTTCATCTTTAGTATGGCAAGCCACATATTTGTTCAATTCCCGAAAATCTAACACTGGCCTAACATTCTTCTTGTTAGGTTGAACCACGGCCATGAGTAGCAGAATTCCTTCAACCTTCCCTGACCATGTTATAAAGATTTCTTTGTTAATCCACCTCTTAACTTTCTTTCTCAAACTATGACCCCATATCTCCTTTTAGTGTGCTTTTGTAGCAGTTAACGCGGTTCATCAACACAGGTGGTTCTGCAGTCCATTGCCACTTGTAACCATCGAAATAGGCTAAAAAATCTTCATCCTCAATCTGATATGACTTGGGTTTCATTGGTTGGATAGTATTGGTACTTGATGCACTTATCATTCTTGGTACATACTATTTGCCAAACTTCACCTGACCTTTAGCAATTGTAGCTCCTCCATATTGGTCTATTACATCTAGGCTCAGTACCATGTCGATTCCCATAATAAACTTATTCAGCACAATCACTCTGAATCGTAGCAACATATTCCTCACCACAATCTCTGCATTGACCTCTCCACAACACTCCACGTCTTTGCCATCTACTGCTCTAATTGCATTCCAAGAGTTGGTGACACTTGTAGTGATAAGCGTAGTGGTACAACCGGTATCAACAAGCTCTTTCCATTAACAGTGAACACTATCTGTGGCACAAACCCTCATACATCTTTTCAGTATTAAAGGGGTGACTACTGGCGCAATATTACTCATTTACTTGTTTCTCGGTAGTGAAAAGCAATCCTTGCCCATGTGCCTAATCTGGCCACACCGAAAACAGACAATGCCTAGCTGCGGCTCTCTACAGTCTCTCATCAGGTGCGGTCCTTGACATTTGAAGCATTTACGACTTTGTCTTTTCATCATCTGCTCCTCTTTGCTGGGATTGTTTACTGTAGAGGCTGCAACTGTCCCTAGTTCTTCGAGATGTGATTCCAGCACTCTGGCATGTTTCAAAATTTCCTCTACCTCCATGGTTTCCATCACAGTCTGTTGTTATAGTTCCATAGAAAACCACTCACGATAGCCAGCTTAACAGTCTTCTCAAGGCTGCGTCCAGTTTATGCAGCCAATCCTGTGTCTGATGCATATACGTCCACTGATTCTCCGGTCCAGGTAACTCTTCTAAGCTTATTGTATGCCTCAAAAACACTTTTAAAAAATGCAGTCTTTAATCTGTATCAGTATCGGTCTGTTTCTCCCATGTAAAGGTAGACTGCTTGCACATTCCCTTCCCAATTCATTGGAACCAATGTTACTACGTCACTGATTTTTTTCAGCTTTGCAACTAGCTTTATCTTATTAAGCCACACGATCGTATCGCCAGAATGTCACTGCATAACATTACTCGTTCTCCCATTTTCTCCATTGGCAGAGATAGCTTGTAGTTAAAAAATGTTAAATCCGACACACTACTGCCAAAAACGTGCTACTCCACATCTTGACTTTCTGCTGCCAACATCTCAACTCCAAATCTTAACACTCTACTGTCAAAACTCTAGAACACAATGCACTTTTGACAACATTTGCTACTCTGACATCTTAATCAAAAATTACCTCGTCTCTGAAAGATCAGACTTTTTATCTCCAACCAGAAACATCTCATTTTCATGTCATGACAAGAATATAAAGAGAAAAGCGGCCATTTTTTTTCTTCTTGTCTACATGAAACGCCACAGATTGCACACAAACAGGTTTGTATTAATTTAAAATCACAGGAACATCTACTAGTTTTTCACAGCTCGTTCCTACAAGTGGCTACAATCATCTAGACAATGGTATTTATTATGATTCTTTTTTACTCCTTACTAAAGAAAAACTGTTTTATAAAAGAACCTAAATTTCATTGTGTCGTTCAGTTTCTGCAGTAACAAGAGATTTTATTATAGTTTTTTTTTAACACATAAGCTTTGGAATAAAAGTCTATTGAAAGGAAAATACTTTTGAAGCACCCATTAATAAAAAGCTAAAGTTAATGATAAAAAGTTTTAAAACGGTAATAATAACAGTAAATGCTTTTGCAATTGTAAGACGAATAAAGAACAAATGAGTTTCACTTTATAAAATCAAAGCAGACGATAGCAAATTGTTGAAGTTAGAAATATAATAAATCACAATCACAATCACCCACAGTATATTTAAATAAATGTTGAGGCATAAATTGTAGAAGGATTACAAAAGGCATACAACAGTTGCAATATCAGTTTATCAGTTATTGGAAAAGGGAAAAACTGATTCTAATAGATATAATTGTGACATTAGTTGGTTGCTATTGTAAAATAATAAAGGCAGATGGAAGTTTGAATGTTCTGCAGAATTATAAAATATGGAAATGGAATAAAAACTGGTAAAGTAATTTCAGAGACAAAAATTGAATTTTTCGATTCATTCTTGCTTATTATTCTTTGGGTCATATTAATTTCATTTTGATGGAAAATTCATTTTTAAAATTATGGTTATTGATATTTTGGATTTTTGTGTATTTTAAGAAAAGGGTGAGAAAATAGAAGGGTAAGGAGAGTTAGGAAAGAATTCGTAGAAAAAAGATAACGGGAATGTGTGAAGATAGAGAGGGGGCATGGAATAAGAGAGATTAAACGAAAGAAGAAAGGGCCATAAGCGAAAATGGACGGATAAAATCGAAGATGAGAATGAACAAAATAATAAATATAAAACAATCCAAGTGAAAAGAGGTGAAAATGCGTGAATGAAATTGATTTATGTAAATAAAAGTGTAAGATTTCGAAAATTGTACTCATAATCTGCTTATTTGCATGAGCATGTTAAGCAATTTTATTTAAATAATGGAAATTAAACTTAAAGAAATGGTGTAATACCAGTGAATGTATATTTCATTTAGTTTTCACAAATATTCGATATAGAATTGACTGTTTGTTTTCAATTATATTTTACACCGGATATAAAACTATTGCGATCTTTAGTTTCATTATTTATTTCTTCATATATCAAACAAGCAGAGGTATCCAGCGTCACTCGGGGTCAAAATTTCCCTACATTTGGACATAGGTTCTATATTATAAATACATATAAGAAATAAAAAAAATAACAATCTGCTTAATATTGTAAATTGAAATGTTTGATTTTAGGACGAAATCATCGTTTAAAATAACTATAACCTGGTTGATATTTAAATTCACAAATACTTGAATGAGGAACTGTGAAATCGTGATGTCTTGTTTTCTTATTCTTTTTTTTCTTTCCCCTCCCTCTTTAAAATTTCATGTCCATCAACCAAAGGCAATAAAAATAAGAAAAAAAAGAAGCAAAAAAAGGAATAAATCAATACATTGTTGACCCATCGAAGAGATTATTACCTGTTATTCAATTAGTAACTAATGATTTAGGTAGCTGTATAAGGATGTCTGACTGTAAGGGTCTTCCTTTATTTCTTACTACTAAAACAAAGTACGATTAATTATAGAAATCGATATAATTGATTGAAATAAAAATTGTTATTTTTAACAATTGAGACTAATATTGGCTGTAGATCATTGATGAATAAATATTTATACAACTTTTAGTAAAACATGCTATTAACAACTAGGGTATATGAGAAGAATAAACTTTTTCATTCATAAAATAAACAAACATAAATACAAGAAATAAAATGGCTTAAAAAATAGCCTTATTTATTCTGGCACCTATCACCTCCATAGTGAAGGAAATGAATTAAATTCAGATACTGTTCATAAAATCCTTTGAATGTAGCAAGATGAAGCATTTACTAACATCTTGTGTCACATCGCATCTTACTAGGGACATAACTTGAATGCCTACAAGGCATTATTATCGAGTGTCTAAGGTCTCTTTGTACAGATGTTTTTCAGGTCAACCTGGCATGAAGATACTTTTTCTTATGAGTAACCCTTGATTAAATATTCAAATTAAATATTATTTGCAGCCCCAATTATTTTTTTACAAGGTAGTTACCACTTATCAAGGCCCGGAAGCCACTCGGAGATAAGGGTTATTGCGTGTACAGTACGTTAGTATTGGAGATTTGATAAAGTGTTTTACTTTAGGGGGCGGTTCATCAGGAATTTGTTTATGTTGGACTTGAAAACATGTAAAATAAGATCTCATCAGTATACACTTGCTTATACGAGGAATGGTGCACCTTCTCCAAGTGATGCTGATTATAGTAACGATATTGGATACTCCGCCAGACTAGATGAACTCTTGTCCTGGAATCCAGCAAGACCAATAGACTACAAGAAAAATTTGCTATAATATAATGAACTAATCAATTAATTCTTAATATCAAATATTCTTAATTTCTTTACTACTTCAGTGTTTGAGAGATAAATAAGATTTAATGGAATATTCAAATATCTATATATCTCATATAGAGATCAAGTGTTATCAAGCAGACCCTTGATTTCTGATAACTTCGACTGAAGTAAACTGAAACAAGTAGATATATATCCTTAAAAATAGAACTAAGATGTCTTCTTCCAAAGACTGTTACTCTTTTCAGATTGAGTTTTAAATTAACATGAAAAAAATATTAGGTGGAATTTAAATCGGAAATGGGTGCAATTATAGTGAAATACCATTAGTCTTCTTTCTGCTTTTATGTTTTATTTATGTATTTTAATGGAATGTGCTCTGACGAACGTATAGCACTTGTGTCTAGCAACGTAAATATCCCTTACTAACTCGAAAAGCAGCAGAATCCCACCCATTTTCCTGACTGTACTGACATGCATAAGTTTAAATGTAATGTGAACAGACATATTGCTGATCAACTCCCTACATAGTGTCCCTGTAGATATGATCTTAAATAGTAGCCTTTTACGTCCAAGTGGCATTGTGCTTTATTTAATAAGAGTAAAAAAACTGTAGACGAATGAAGATTGATCAAAATATTTTGAAAAATTTCCAGACATCTTGAAGGATGACCGAGGAGTGAGAATTCTATCTTTATTGCAACCTGCTTTTATGGCTAAATTACTTCTTAATCAGTAGAGGCTTCTCTCTCACTGTTCCCTAACATGGATTTTAACAAATCCTTATCTACTATGAGCAGAAAATGAATACAATACATTCACTGAAAATTTTCAGAGGTTTATTGAATCATCATACAGTAGAATCCCAGAATACAACATTAAACATTAGTAACAAAATACAGTACACTATATAATTCTCACATTATTTCTTACATAAATCAAAATAAATTTTTGTCAATAACAACTATGTGAATGTACTCTGCAAATATTTTAAAACGTTCAATAGTTTAATCAAATAACATTTTAGATAACACTGTAGGGATGGGCAAATATCGTAATCAGTGGCCGGAAAAACATCGTATTTCACATCGTAACCTGAAAAAAAAACGTATCCTAGAGCCACTATAACCCGAGGTTCTACTGTATTTGAAACTGACTATCTCCTTCAATAAGTCAGGAACAGTGATCAGAAGGAAATCAAATAGTTTTTTTTTGTGTGTGTAATCCTATTACAGTATAAATTTGTGACTAATTTTCCACCAGAAACCATTTTGTAAAGTCTACTGATTTTCTAATCAGATTAGTTGAACCAATTTCTGAGGTCAATTGAACAGTCTATAAAAACGATATTGAGAAAATAATAAACCTTTTTTTATATTTATTGTTAAGTTTTGTTCTCATAGAATTTGATAGAAATGAAATTAAAATATGAAAAAATCTTGTTGACTGATTTTTCAATTGTTACATATTTTGTTAATCATTTACTATTTTATCAAATCACAGAAAAAGGATAATGAAATTGTTATAAAATTTTGTAACATGAACATATTTTAGATTTGGAAATGAAATGGAACATATTACAATTTCAATAATTTATTCATATTATCGAGAAAAGCAACTGTTTGTAATTTATAAAATACTTATATTCAAAATGTCGCATCTTAAACATATGTTGATATCTACAGTAAAATATTTGCTTCACATGATGAATTAAAGTACTGAATAAATTCCCCGACTAAAATACGTTTGCACCATTTTTATGTCGCCTATGAAGATGAAAATCCAGATATAATGCAACTAAAACTATGTATAGAATCATTCTTTTAATTTAGACAAAAATTCATTAAATGATTTTGATTCTAAATCAGGAAATCTCTCTTTGTGTCTGATTGCTAATCAATTTTAGTGCAAATCTGAAACATTGGAATTTTCATATGTATATTGTGCCAACATTATAAAAATTCAATTTGTGGAATATCTATTAATTAATATCTAATATCTATTGTTAAAATTTCCCAAAATTGGCAATACCCTAATGGAGAGCTTTCGCCATTTTTATCTCCGTTTACATAAAAGTAAATTAAACTAAATATAACCCCTCTTACTATCCTTTACACCTAACAACTGTGTTCTAAATGATCGGTTTGTTACATTTAAGAATGAATCTTGTACATATAAATATATAAGCATATGCACGCACACACACACACACACACATATACATAAACATACATATATATATATATATATATATATATATATATATATATATATATATATATAAATGAAGATCTAATACTGCCTCGCTCACATTATTTCTTACATAAATCAAAATAAATTTTTGTCAATAACAACTATGTGAATATACTCTGCAAATATTTTAAAACGTTCAATAGTTTACGAAAAATCTTTATTTCTGAAATAATCAACTAAATAAATTATTTGAGGAAAAATGCCATTTTCTTAAGTAGTAAAACCAATCAGTTTATTGAGGAACATAAAACTGAATGGTGTGTTCTGTGTCATATCAACTTTTCATTGAATGGAATCAAAATACTATCTTTTATCTTGGTTTAAACTTCGATCTCAATAGTTGGCTATATATAATAATTTCAAGAATGTAACTGACTTTAATTGTACTTTGTGAAATTGATCTTTAGTATTAATGTAGCTGATGTAAGTTTATATGGAGGGATTTTCAATTGAAAAAAAGGAAAACTATGAATTTGCATTGTACAATTCCTTAATACATTGATTAAAAACACATAAATTTTTGCATGAAAAACCTGAATGTTTCTCGTGATAAATTGTTATCTCGGGTAAAATTTTGTAATTAGATTTTTTTCTTTCCTCAAATGAAAGAATTTCTCATACAAATAAAATATGATATACCACAATATTTCAGACGGGGGATTGGTAATTATACAATAAAAAGAAACACTATATTCCAGTTTACATGTATCTACTTCTTGAACATAAATAAAAAAGTGACAAATTATATATTGATTTATTTAGTTTTTTCATAAAAATCCATTATATAATTTACTAGTGAGAGAGGGGTGGAGCACTTAAATATGTTTTAATTTATGCAAATTTTGTATTAATTATTACAGAGCCAATTCTCAATTGAATATTATATTGTACCTAATTTTAAAAAATTACTTTGGTTCCATCAGCTAGAAATGAAACCAAAATTTTTAACACTCCAGCCACATTCTCTACTAATATAAATATTGAGAGATAGGTAAGAAATACTTAATATAAAAAAACTTAAAGAAATGAGCTGAATCTAGGCATGCGCAGAAAGAAATAGAAATATGTCGGCAAGTTGAAATGAACATTTTGCATTTCAAATTGCCAATATATTTCTGTGCACTTTAAGCATTCTCCCCCCCCAAAAAAAAATTGTACTCTTTATAAACCATCCTTAGAGTATGATTACTGTTTCCTGTTAATTTCAGTGTTATGTGATCAGTAGTTTAATAGTTTTTTTTTCTGTCAAATATTTACACACAGACATGCAAACACACACACATAATCTACTCTTTTATTTATATAAACTTTATTATTGTGAAATATTGATAAATCTAACTAGATTTTATTAAGGTAGTAGAGCGTGAATCTTTATCTCTATTTATATAATTTTAGTTATGTGTATATATTTATGTTATATAGCTGTGGAAGAGAAGAGAAATTATCAGTTATATATCTATCTATCTAGCTAGCTAACTATCTATCTTTGTATCTGTTTATCAATCTATCTATCTATCTATCAATCAATCTATCTATCTATCTATCTAATTGGAAATAAACAAGAGATGTGATGTGAAACTATGTTTTGATAAAAGTTGTCAAAACATGTGGAGGTATAAACTGGATAAGTTGCATCAGAAGAGAGTTGACCAGCATCGAAAGTACGTGTCTGTTGTCACGTGTTCTGATTAGCTGAGAAAATAGATGAGTTGGAAAGAGGACGGCAAACAGAGGGGATGGTTAAACAAGTCGTCCCCCTCTCACTGGGGAAGGAGCTGATGTGTCTCAAAATGGTGACTAGAATTAACCACCCAAGCAGAGATATTCACTTCCTATTCTTCTGCGTTCGACACCTGGGAGGAAATAAAAAAAATATATAAAATCAAACTATCGTCTTGAAATGCATTTGCCCACAGGTTTCAGCTTTCATACGAGAAGAGATAAAATTCCCAGGCAGACCAAAAGACTAACGACACAGTTGAAAAGTTGATGAGGAGTGTCGAAATACATGTATGTTTATGTCGTGTCTGACACCCATGCACGCAGCACACTTAGACGATCACGGAAGGCAAATAGACTGCAACACTTAGGGTTCCGATAGTGAAGAAGCCAATATAGACATTTAGTAACACAACCCACAATATCACACGACACGTTTATATGAACACTCCATCATAATGTTACATTTATATATTTGCATGTACAGAATTCACTACTAAGCTAATTAACCGATCACTATGAAAATTGGGACACATCTTCTAGGTGTAAAGGGTCGTAATATAAGTTATATTTAGTTTTATTTAGTTTCATGTAAAAAGGGAGTAAGAAGGGGGTGGACATCTTTTATAAAAATTCAAATACCTCAAACTGTTGTGAAATTTTAAGAATGTGTATCAAATAACAATTAACATTCTCCAAATTTAAGTTTCTTTGGGATATTTTTAGGGGATATTAGGGGGGGGCATAATAGGGGTACAAACTCCCATTTAAAAATATTTAAAATTTTCATTAAATTTTATCTGTTGTCATTAAGTATAAATTAAGCAAGATACCTTGAATGTAAATTTCTTCTTAAGACCCTTAAATCTTACATTTTAGACATTTTCAAGATTCAATATTATGTAATTCATTTGAATCAAAATTAGAATAATGATTCCAGACATAAGGTTTAGTGAAATCATACTTTGATTTTAATCTTCATAAGACATATGTAATAAATATGTGTGCAGGGAATTAACTTTACCCTTACTGGGACAGGCGTATTTCTAGTTCTAAATAAGTATAAACCAGATTGGCCTTTTAAAATCTATATGCAATACATATAAGTAATACTACCTGTTATTATTATTATCATTATTATTCTTTTAATGTTTTTTCTGTTTGTCTTGTTAAGGCTATTTTAGATACAATTGCAACTCCACTTTCAGAAAATCTTAGAGACATTTAAAACTACATTTGGTCGGGATTATTAGATTTTCTTTCATAAAAGTTGGATATGAGAATATATTTGCAAGGAAGATAATCATGCAATGATGGATTAGTAAGTTGTCGCAATAGTATTAATATATAAATGGTTTAGAAATTTAACAATCAAAGATTAATTTGTGCAGGGACTTATATCTTCTAGAAATAGACCGTATGGTTATGTTCAGTAATCTCACCATTTAACTGCCTTTAAGGGCATGAAGCCAAAAATTTTGATTGCTAAAAGGTTTTGACACCATGAAAGAATTCTACAAGGTAACATATGCAATCAGAGAACAATGAAAGATTATAATATTTATTTTACTAATGAGTCACTATATATCAAAATATCAAACATAAGGAGATAAAGGTTAATCTGATTGAGTGATTCACAGGTAAATGATGAATACTGTGGAAATACTGCCAATATATATCATATATATATATATATATATATATATATATATATATATATATATATATATATATATATATATATATATATATATATATATACCATCCATTCAAAACAATAATTGATCTGGAAAACAGTAATTCTTTCCCCTTTGTCATTAACAATGCAAGGCCTAAAAGACTAATTAGGGGGAAGTTTGAGTAACAAGGCTGCTAAGTATTTTTCTTATGAACTGAATTTCAAATTTAGGAATAATTAAGAATATTTTGCTTGGGGGATTATTATAAGATAATTCAAGATTTTGCATATTAAATACTGAGTATTATTTGTAGTAAGCTGTATAATTATAAATAATTATTGAACATTTGAAGAATATATGAATTCTGAGATCTCCAATACGCATATAAAACAGATGTTCTTAAAGTCATTGATTCAAAAACCAATTTGATAAAAGTAAATTGATGCGGAGGTGTGAGATGCTAAACGATTAGTACAAAATCAAAGATATAATTAGTGAATGAAAAATATAAGATTATGATAAAACAAGATGTATGAAAAATAATTTTGACAATAATTTGTATCATTATTCAATGTGCAAGTTGAAATTCTCTTCAAGTAAAATACAAATACATCAAAACAGTTAAAAAAGTGAAATAAAAACTAATATTACTATGAAGCAAAAAAATAAATAAATAAATAAACACTGGAACTAATTTGATTTCCTGTGAATTCTAACCTTGTTTTATTTCTGCAGTCAAATCCAGCATTTCATTATGCGATTGCTATTCTGCTGAGAGAGTCTAAATTGTATAGCCAACGATGAAAGGTCTTACACTTAATGCAGATTTCTTTTGATACTCTTCAAGATAGGGACCTCAAACGTTGCTAAATCGTTTTCTGATTTACTTGCTAATAGCAGCTATAATAGCTTTTGGCCCGTAACTTAAACCAATCTTTAAGTTGAGCCTTGAATTAGCCATAACATTTTAACATTTTTCAGTTCTTTTGTTTTTGTATGTATTTTTGACTAGTATTTTATTCTCAATTTATTGGCTTGGTTGTTTAATTTGAGTTAATAATTCATTCCGTTGGATAAATACAAACATGTTCCATAATATTAATGGAAAGGGTATTTGAAGAGTACTTTTAAAATACTCTTTAAAGCATGTTTAAATTTTAGATTAGTGATTACTGTTCTCATGTTTCCATATATCAAATCTGGAAAAATAAAAAGTTGAAATCTTCTCACATTTTCCACGATGAATGAATTATCAAGGTTAAAGGTTATGGTCACGCAAGATGCAGGACTTCATTGGCTACAATATAGGCCAGAGATTCTCTATAATGAAGAGAACCACAGTCATCACCAAAAGTGTGACTGTAACCTTTTCCGTGACCTTGATTTGATCTTTGATCTAATATTTCAAAGTTAAGTCAATTCTATTTTCTAACATTACCAAGATTTTGACCATATTCCATGACAATTGATTTATCAATATGGATGCAGAGATATACACAAACAAACACAGTGACAAACTTGATCGAAAACACAAGTTTGCTTCCTATACAACCAGAACCGTAAACAACACAATTTACTTAATGCCTCAGTTTTATTTTACTTATTTTAGGCATAACTTGCTTTAAAACGAAACTAACCAAGGGGTAGCAATGGTAATAAGCTTCCATTTTCTAAAAATACCCCGTATGGCAACAAATTAATTACCTCATCTGCTAGCTTGGCTTGGTAGAACAGCTACTATGAAATGAAAATGGTGAAGGTGGGTTACCTGGAACTTAAACGTTTTTAGGTAGATAAACCTCATCAATCTGAGAAGGCAGCTCATCTAAGAATGGGAAAACTCTCATTTCAAATCATTACTGCCTTCGAGCTACACTCACTCATAGAAATCAACTTCCAAGGTTTTGTCACCATTGACTGCAACATAGTTTTCCTTAATTCAAATATCAATAAAGACTAGTCAAAAATTCATAAATTATTAACCCTTCGCCTTGTGGCTTTTAGTTGTTCTTTTTGCAGCTTCTTAACTAATTTCATTGAATAGGTACAGAATGTCTGATATGATCCTTTATGCTAGTCACTGCTTTTATATCCGTTATAATTCCCCAGCCCGCATCTTACATCAATAAATGTATTCAAGAAACACTGAGCTGCAACTAAGACTTCCAAATTTTCTAATCCGACACAAGTCATCATGATGCAGGTCACTCTTTTTCAATATGATGGTACTTTCATGGTCTTCAGCTTCCAAACTGCCATTTATTACACTTTACCACTCTTAGATTTTTTATATGATTCTGAAATGAAAGCAAATAAAATTTATTACATTTATATATATATATATATATATATATATATATATATATATATATATATATATATATATATATATATATATATATTATTATTATTATTATTATTATTATTATTATTATGCTAATGCTGAGTTAGATTTTTTCCTATATATTTTCATCACACAAAATACATGTTAAAATATTACCTGGTTTGAGGACTGAGTTATATTTTAAAAAAAAAAAAACGATTGTCCTAATTAGTTGTAATTTTCAATTTATTCACTTAGTAAGTTTGTCTCTAAACTCTCTCTCTTTCTCCCTCACGCTCTCTCTCTCTCTCTCTCTCTCTGTATGTTGTTTGCTCCCTCCATGCTCTTCGTTTATATAACTCTAAAAATTTATGCAATTATATATTTCTATTTATGTAGGAATGCACAATGCCATTTCGAATAACGTTTCTTATGATCTTTCTCAGTATGTTGAAAATGGCACAATGTCTGAATGCAAAAGAAAGGATTGGCCAATCAATTATCCTCATAGGAGTCAAACATTCTACATTCTACATAAAAATTTAATTTAAATTGAATCAAAAAATTACCTTGGATTTATTTTATGTAATGTACATTCTGTTGCACTTTAAAAAAAATCATTCAAAATTTTATATCTATATCATTAATTGCTAGATGAAAGATAATGTTTTTAAAGTGCAACAGAATGTACATTGCATAAAATAAATCCAAGGTAATTTTTTGATTCGGTTTAAATTAATTTTGTATACCTTACTTTGTAAAATTTATAAAAGTGCACTTTGAAGATAAATAAATTTCAAATTGAATCTTGCACCTTTATTTTTAAAGCCTATAGTAAAACCATTTTGTTTAACAATTTTCATGCCTTGGATGAAATGCTTTTCTAACTTATATCTTATCTTTTTAAGATTATATTTTAAAACTCTCCTTCTCTCTATTTCAGTTTGTATTTCTCCTCATACTACAACTCATTTTTGCAACCCCCTCTTTGTATGATTACAGGTCTGAATATTCTCTCTGTTTCAGTTTGTATTTCTCCTCATTTTGCAACCCCCTCTTTGTATGATTACAGGTCTGAATTTCTCTCTGTTTCAGTTTGTATTTCTCCTCACACCACAACTCATTTTTTGCAACCATCCTCTTTGTAATACAGGTCTGAATAATGAAAAAATCTGAATTTTTTAAAACAAATATTTAAAATAACTTTTTAGATTAAATTTTTTTAAACTTCTTTCAGAATAGAAATTCTTTAAAATTTAATAAGGGACATATTTCATATAGGTTTCATTAAAAATATTCAGTAGAAACGAGAAAAATAGAGATGAAAATTTCAAAAAGACTGTATAACTGGTTAAGGTCAATAGTAGTCCTCGCCAGCGAAAGTCTTTGTTATTGTTATTCTATTATTATAATAATAATAAAAAGCAGCACAAAAACTAGGAACTCGAGACTTCTGGAAAATCTACAACAGTGTAGTAAATAATGGGCAATCAACAATTCCCCCACTAACCAACAATCACGAGGTTGTCTCCTCAGCAACCGACAAGGCTAACATGCTTGCCAGTCGGTTTGCCTCAAACTCCACACTGGACCCTTCCAACCACCCCCTACCTGACTTTCCTATGCGGACAGACGCCAGGCTAGACGATCTAAAAATCACCCATGCTATCATAAAAAACCTTGACACTTTAAAAGCATGTAGAACCGATCTCATCCCAGCTGTGCTATTAAAAAAATGCTCAGCCAAAGTAGCTCCAGTTCTCTCCACACTCTACAACAAATGCCTTAATGAAGCCTGCTTTCCGGGCTGTTGGAAAACTGCTTCTGTTGTACCAGTATTCGAGAATTCTGGCGAAAGGACTGACCCATCAAATTATCGCCCCATTAGCCTCCTCCCACTTTTTGCCAAAATATTTGAGACCTTAATTAACCATGCTCTAGTCCATCACTTTACAGATGCTAAACTTCTGACTGACCAACAATATGGATTTACACAAGCCTGTTCCACAGCAGACATCCTAACTGTAATCTCTGAACGCATATACCATTCACTGGACAAAGCGGGGGAGAGCAGAGCAGTAGCTCTAGATATATCTAAGGCTTTTGACAGGGTATGGCATGAGGGTCTCCTCAGGAAAATTAGATTGTACGGTATCACTGGTAGAATACTTAACATAATTAAATCCTTCTTAGATAAGAGAAAAATCCAGGTTGTCCTCGACGGTCGTACATCTAAACAATATGATATAAATGCGGGAGTGCTCCAGGGTTCTATCCTTGGACCTCTATTGTTCCTGATATTCATTAATGACCTCCCCGACAAAATTGCCTCTGAGATGGGTATATATGCTGATGGCACTGCACTCTATGGCAGGCACAACAGGAAGACGAATGAACACATTTCTAAAGAAATGGCAGAAACACTAGAGGAAGACCTCCGATCCGTAGTGGAATGGGGACAAAAATGATTGGTCACGTTCAATGCCGCCAAGACTAAACTAGTTTCATTCAATAATTACAAGAAACCCTGTCTACCACCTATAGCAATGGCCAACGACTCTTTATCTGAGAGTACATTTTTCAAACTCCTTGGCCTAACGTTCACAGGAAACATAAGTTGGAACAATTACATTGAAGGCGTTGCCAGAGCTGCTGCAAGAAAGGTGGGCTCTCTTTACCGTGCTAAACAACTACTAACACCTGAAAGTATCCTGTACCTCTATAAGGCCACCATTCGCCCATGTATGGAGTATTGCTGTCATATTTGGGCTGGTGCATCTGCTGCTGGTCTCTCGCTCCTTGACAAGGTTCAAAAGAGAGTCGCAAACCTGATAGGCCCTGAACTGGCATCTAGGCTTCAGCCTCTGTCCCATCGACGAAATGTTGCATCCCTCTGCCTTTTCTACAAGTATTTTAGTGGTGAATGCTCTGACGAACTGCAATCACTTGTGCCCCCACGACATGAGTACCCTTGACAAACCCGACAGGCTGCTCAATCCCACCCCCACACTGTAGAGATCCCTAGATGTAAAAGATCTTTCTACTCTAATAGTTTCTTCCCCAGAACCGCTAGAATTTGGAATTCCATTCCAGGTCCCTGCTTCCCCAACAGTACTGGCATGCAGAAGTTCAAGTGTAACCGACATCTTACTGCCCAAATCCCTACATAGTACCCCAGTAGCTGTTGCCCCTGATAGTAGCCCCCTACACCAAAGTAGCAATTTGCCTTGTTTGGGGTGAAAATGTAATAAAAAAAAACAAAAAAACAAAAAGTTTTGTGTCCTGCTCTTTTGTGCGAGGACTAATATTACAGTGTGAGATGGAATATTGTAATGTAATTTAATGAAATCCAATATATATATATATATACTAGCAAAAGTACCCGTCGTTGACTGGGTTCAAAAACAGCCTACAGGAAATGGACTCTGATTTATGAAAGTATGATAGGTTATGAAAAGGAAGGGTTGTAAAGAGATAACTTCGAATTTGGTGGTATCAAAACCAAAGCAAAATATGATGAAAGTAAAAATAAAATAGATAAACCCCATAATTTATTATACCATACCTGTTCACACTTAAACACTTATCACAATATTCTGTGGATCTATATTAAAAAACCTTGTTCAACTTTGTGACATATTTCCATTCTATGGAAGCCAGGCGCGAACGCAGACCCAACAATTTTATCATACCATCCCTATTTAAGTTCAAACATACTTATCAAAGTATTCTTATGTACATCTATATCAAAAACACTTGTAAATGTTTTTTTTTTAAATTTTTACATTTTTTATTTCCATACTTTGTGGACCAGGCGCAAACGCAGATCCCACAATTTTAATGAACCACTGTTCTGTCAGATCAAACATACCCATTCCTGTGTCTCGATACATCTTCTTTCATTATATGTAATCAGTTTTTTTAAAATAGTCAACCATATAGGAGCCTATTCGTGACCAGACACACACACACACACACACACACACACACATACACACACAGACATTCAGCTTTATATTATAGAAATTATATATATATATATATATATATATATATATATATATATATATATAATGTAGTTTGGTAGAGACCATTCCACACTCAGAGACAAGATCACTTTTATATATTTACTAGCATTTCAGCCGGCCTTCACTTTTGTAGATAGATAGATAGATATATAGAGAGAGTGTGAATAAAATAAGAAAACAACAATATAAAAATATATACTAATGGATATAGATTTATCGTTTATTCAATAAGGATGATACATCAATTCGATTTCAAAATTTCCATCATCAACCGCCACAGGCTAACCTGAACCACCGTTTGAACTAAATTGTGACTGAAATTCCCAAGCGGAACTTCTGTTTATTAATAATATAAAAAAAAGTATTTCGACATGTCTTTGCAATCAACAAGGACCTAAGAACTTTGGATAACACTACTTCTTTACTAGTTAAGAACTTTCACTTCTTTACTAGTTAAGAACTTTCACTTCTTTACAACTTTCACTTCTCTACTAGTTAAGAATTTTCTCTCATTGTAAATTTTACTTATTTCATTTTTATTTAATATTTTCCTTATTTTTTTTTATTTCCTTTTTTTACTTGAGTTTTTATACTTATTTTTTATATCTATTTTTTTTATATTTAATAACTTTGTACTTCTTATACCTTTTATCATTATTTTATTATTTTATACTTTTTTGACCCATAATCCTTTGTATTTTTAATCCGCTTATTCTACCATTTGATTTTCCTTTAACTTATTCACTTACAATTTTTATATCTTATCCTTTATCATTTATTTTCTTAACTTTTATTCTTTTATTATATTAATTATTTCTAATAATTTATACTCCATTTGAATACTAAGTTCTAATTCTGATACCCCTACTAATATATACGGATCTAGCAAAATATTCCTTTTTCAAGTAAACCCTTTCCATAGTTATAACCGATTAATACATATGATTAAATAAACGCCCTATTTTAATCGATTATCCTATATTCTTCCCGAGAGTTTAAATGCACATATGGCATACGTGGCATACACGTACCGCCATTATTTAATCAAAGCTATATTCACCCTATATCACAGAGATTAGTTTAGTTCTCCTATTCCTTCCTCAAACAGTTCAATATTTTATTTCTCACTGCACAATTATTTCGCTCCTAATGTACCTATTTACTATGCCTCCCCACGGGACAGAGTTAGACACCAGGGTCGTTTTTTAATGTGGAGAAAAGGTACAAAAATAAAAATTGTCTCAGTCGTGAAGGATTTCTCCTCCACTGAAAGAGAACAAGAAATAGAAGTGCAGCATCTGAAGAACAGATACTACACTTTGATGGTATTTATTTGCTCCTCCACTGAGCAAATTAGGCACAAGGCCGTTTTTAATGTGAGGTAAAAACCAGCTCCCCTAAAAGTAGGCAAAAAGGGGGCACTCTGGTTACCAAAAATAATAATTGTCCCAGTATAGAGGGTTTCCCCTCCATTGACTGGTACAAATTATCTTAAGTGTAGTATCTGCCGGAACAGATGGTATTTATTTGCTCCCCCACCGAGCAAATTAGGCACAAGGCCAATTTTTAATGTGAGGAGTGAAGGGAGGGGTAAGGGAAAAAGGGGACCAGCTCCCGAGAGGTGGGAAATGGGAGCTGGTTAAAGGTCAGGCATGTGGGGTTGCCCCCACATCTGGTCTTTGCTAGTCATAGCTAGTCATAGCTTGCAGTATCTGCCGGAACAGATGGTATTTATTTGCTCCCCCACCGAGCAAATTAGGCACAAGGCCGATTTTTAATGTGAGGAGTGAAGGGAGGGGGAAGGGAAAAAGGGGACCAGCTCCCGAGAGGTGGGAAATGGGAGCTGGTTAAAGGTCAGGCATGTGGGGTTGCCCCCACATCTGGTCTTTGCTAGTCATAGCTAGTCATAGCTAGTCATAGCTTGCAGCATCTGCCGGAACAGATGGTATTTATTTGCTCCCCCACCGAGCAAATTAGGCACAAGGCCGATTTTTAATGTGAGGAGTGAAGGGAGGGGGAAGGGAAAAAGGGGACCAGCTCCCGAGAGGTGGGAAATGGGAGCTGGTTAATGGTCAGGCATGTGGGGCTGCCCCCACATCTGGTCTTTGCTAGTCATAGCTAGTCATAGCCTGCAGCATCTGCCGGAACAGATGGTATTTATTTGCTCCCCCACTGAGCAAATTAGGCACAAGGCCGTTTTTAATGTGAGGTAAAAACCAGCTCCCCTAAAAGTAGGCAAAAAGGGGGCACTCTGGTTACCAAAAATAATAATTGTCCCAGTATAGAGGGTTTCCCCTCCATTGACTGGTACAAATTATCTTAAGTGCAGCATCTGCCGGAACAGATGGTATTTATTTGCTCCCCCACTGAGCAAATTAGGCACAAGGCCGTTTTTAATGTGAGGTAAAAACCAGCTCCCCTAAAAGGGGTCACTCTGGTTACCAAAAATAATAATTGTCCCAGTATAGAGGGTTTCCCCTCCATTGACTGGTACAAACTATCTTAAGTGCAGCATCTGCCGAAACAGATACTACACTTTGATCCTGACCAAAAGGCCAAGGACCTCCCTTATCAATAGGGGTCGCATCCTTATTAGGTTACCTAGCATTTTTCTCTCCTCTTCCGATGAGAAGCATTAGGCTCCAAAATACCAGGGTATAAAGAGTTTTACTTATCCTACACCACTAACTTATGTATCATCCTTATTGAATAAACGAATAAATTTATATACATTAGTACATGTTTTTATATTGTCCATTTTCTTAGTTTATTAATATTCTATATAATCGCAAAATCAATTTGTTGAGCTTTGCATTATCCTGATAAATCTCCTCTTAAAGAACCGATCTTATTCTTATCTTTTAACTCCCCCACATATATATATATATATATATATATATATATATATATATATATATATATATATATATATATATAAACAATCAAAATAATAATAAATACAATATACAACCATGACACATTACCACCCCCTAAGATAAAAATACAAGTGTTAGAAAAAATTACTGTACCTATGCACTACTAAGGTTCCTTTTACCGACCCTACAGGAAATATCTACGCACAAAAAGAGGGAGTATCCATGGGATCACCCTTAAGCCCAACATTTGCTGAATATTACATGTCAGCAATTGAAAATAAAATCTTTAATGGTAGCATTGAAAAACCCACAATATATGCACGATATGTAGATGATATATTTATATTATCCAAAAATATAAACGAAATAACAAAACTAAAAGAAACACTCGAACTAAACTCCCATCTAAAATTTACCATAGAACATAATATAAACAATAAAATACCATTTCTAGACATACTAATTAACTCCGAAAACAACGGCAAATTTACCACCACCATATACAAAAAAACAACCAGTAAACATTCCTGCCTTCTTAATTTTAACAGCTATTGCCCCAACAAATATAAAATAGCCATAATAAAAACCTATTAGACCGAGCACACCGAATATCATCTAGTAAAATCCTTTTCTACAAAGCGCTAGCAAACATTAAACAAACACTAGTTAACAAAACTTTCCCAATAAAATAATCGATCAAGAAATAGCCCAATTTATTAGAAATAAAAACAAACCAATTAATCAAAACGAAAACACCCTAATTCCTCTATACTACAAAAATCAAATGCACTATAATCACAAACAGGACGAAATCACCATCAAAAATATTATAAAAAGATACATAAAAATACAAAATCCTAACAACAAAATTAAACTAATAATATATTATAAAAATACCTAACGAAAAACCTAGTAGTAAAGAATAATAACAACGATACAACCGATAAAATGAGTATGGTCAATGTAGTTTATTTGTTTAAATGCCCCCTCGAGGACTGCTACTCGAAAAATATGAACTATATTGGTCATACACGCACTACATTGGGAAGACGTCTCACAGGACATCAGAACACCTCCAGTGCTATTTGCAAACGCCTCGAACAAGAACATATCATAATAAACACCACCTCCAAACAATACAAAGATCTTTTAAAAAATAACACTAACATATTAAAAACTTGTAATAATTACCAACGACTAACAATGCTAGAAGCATTAATAATAAAAAGTAAAAACCCAACCATTAATAAAATAAACTTTGACAACATCAGCCGAATTCTCCACCTATTCTAACACGATAAAGGTGAAGAGGAAGGGAAAAAATCAAATTAGGCGAAACTACACATAGTAAATTAGTAATAAAAACAGTAAAACGACAGAGAACAAATCAATGAATAAGTAAGATGCACAGGAAGTACAACCCTGGCGATGGTCAATCGAGACCGAAAACGTTCGGTAAAATAGGGGACTTTATAAGAACTTTGGATCCCACAACAAAAATACTTGTACGAAAACAAGAAAAATTCGAAAGAAAGATCATAAAAAGAAGAACGAAGATCCTCTTCAATAAAATATGCGTGTATATATATATATATATATATATATATATATATATATATATATATATATATATATATATATAGTAATTTATAAAATATATATGGCGATTAAGCTACACTGAATATTCTGCGTTTCATTGAGCACTTTTGCTTTTTTATATATATATATATATAACTTTTGCTTTTATATATATATATATATATATATATATATATATATATATATATATATATATATATATATATATATAAAGTTTCAAGTCTATAGATTAAAAATTGACAGAATATTTTGGTAGAAACTATTCACACACGCCAATTTCAATTTTTCAATTTGGTAGGCATAAGTCGACTTAAAGTGCTCCGATACACATGCACAACTATACACTCATACGTAAAAGTCTGTTAAGTTCTTAAGTTTTAATATCCATCTATTGTTAACTCAAATATTAATGAAAACTGGAGTGCTAAATGTTTTGATTTTTTTACGACCAAGCAACGCCGTGCGGTATGCTAGTATATCTATATATCTATCGTTCTTTCTCTTTCTCTCTTTTTCTCTTTATATATATATATATATATATATATATATATATATTATTTTTACTATTATTATTTACTTTATGTTATTATCCTTTTATATATTTTATACATATTTGTTTATTTATTATATATTGTTTATATTTTTATATTTTGTATTCTTTATTATTTTATAATTTTTTTATTTATTTTTTGGATCTTTAATTTTCATTACTGGAGGTTTTAATTTTAATTTTTAAATTTCATTGTGGTAAATTTGACTTATGATTAAGAAAACACAGCCTTATTATCCCTGCATAAGGTCGTCTCAGGTTTTATTAATTAAATTAGATACATTCTCATTTTTACATTTATATGCATGAACATATATATGTGTGTGTGTGTGTGTGTGGGTGTGTGTGTGTGTGTGTGTGTTCAACTGGGTTGCTGATATGCATATAAGTGTGTGTGTATATGCCTGACTGAAGTCCCTATGTGCTAATTTGTTCCCACCACTTTGCGCCGACCTCTTTCTGTCTTTCTTTCTTTCTTTCTTTCTTTCCATATGTTGCCTCTATGATAGACAAAACTCATGTTTTTGACATGTTAACTTCCAACCCTTAATCATAGATGATTTCAAATGTTTCCACCCTCCAATTTCTTGTGGAAATGTAATCATGCTGATCCCCTTTTCCTTCTTCCATCGTTTTGTTCTTTCTTTTTTCTTTTTCGTTTTCATTTTTGTTTCCTTTTTATTCTTCCTCTATATCCTGTTAAGGCTTGACGTTCTCTTTCCCCCTATCGCTTTCCGTTGTTTTGAGTCTAAAATGCCAATTAACCTACCACTCCTCCCGTTTAAATTTAGCATTTTTTATCTTATTTTTATTAATAAAAAAAATATTTAATTTCTTACATTTGAGAACCAGATGCCTTCATTTGCACATAAGCTTTATTACGTCGCCTGACGAGGACTTTTGGTTTTTGCCAACCAATTGTCTGAAACATAATTATGTTTAGTGTAGCGACTATGTAATATTTAACAAAACTCATATCCCAGTTCTAAGCTATATAATTATACGTAAATCATGTAATGTGCTTTCATCACAGTTTTGAATAAGGATTCTAGATATAAGATTTAGTAGCATTATATCTTGATTTTAATCTTCGTAAAGAGACATAAAATTGTTGTAAACTGTTTTGTTCACAGAATTAATTGGACCCACCTTGAGATAGGTATTCTTCTAGTACTATATATATATATATATATATATATATATATATATATATATATATATATATATATATATATATATATATATATAAGTATTAATATGGCGTTACACATTCATAAGCATATTTCGGTACAGTAAGATTACTGACTGAACTTTTGTGTAAGCAATATCACATGTAGAGGTCTCTAATTACTTGTAACTGGCTGACTGAAACATGCTCATGAATGTGTAGCGTCATATTAATGCTTATGTAAAACAAATAAAAAGTACATCTTACCCTACTTCGGTATTGAGCACTCTTGTTAAATTTCATTGGTTGCTTTACCTCTGCAAAATATTAACCTGGAATTATATATATGTATATATATATTTCCTCTGCACAATCTCTATCTGTCCGTCCGTTAGTTTTTCTCTTTCTCCCTTATCTCTCTCCCCTTCTCTCTTCCTTCCTCTGTCTCTGTCTGTCTATCTTCTGTCTGTCTGTCTGTCTGTCTGTCTGTCTGTCTGTCTGTCTCTCTCTCTCTCTCTCTCTCTCTCTCTCTCTCTCTCTAAATATATATGTATATATATATATAGAGAGAGAGAAAGAGAATCAATCATGATGCTCCTAAAAAGGTGGAAACACGTATCCATGGATATATATATATATATATATATATATATATTATTTTGGTCCCTCTCTCTAGTTATCTCTCACTATTTTTTACCGCCACCCTTAGTTTATTAGGATTTAGATGTCATTCAAACATGTCAATACTTTGTAAGTAATAATGAAGTAAATTATTTTTCCCTTTTGTAGACTCATTTACACGTGATATTTTTATCAGTAAAAAAGAGCATAAATATAAGACATTTGCCTCTTCTGCTTTGAAAGGCTTGTTTAAACGATGCACATCACGCACAAGTGCCAAACATTTTCAAAATAGATTTTCCTTTTTTGTTTTCTTCTTCGTATTTTAATTAAACTGGCCCAAATATTGAAAATCCTCCCAATTCCAAAATGGAATCGAAAGAAAGATCATTGTAAATCCAGCTTAATTGCCTATTCTCTTCTTCCATAGGACACAAATATTCTACCATTCCCTCAGCCGACCATTCTCATTTTTATAATACTATCAAACGGCCATTGCTTTTTTTTGTTTTTAGGATTTTTTTTTTTTCCGAGAAAAAAATTTGGAAGAAAATTATAATCGAAGAGCTTTTCATTGAAATGACAAATTTGGAAATTTAATATCTGTAACTTTGTGAGGAAACAAAAAAGACAACATTCATTTAAGTGACATCTTTTCTTAATAAAAACCAAATGTGCGTCAGTGAATTGAAAAAAAGAAAGAGAATGTATTGTTAGTTGTTAGCTGATGGATTATTATTATAAATCCATTATCTGCTCTAATTACCACCTCTGCTCCTTCTGTCTCCAATCTATTTTTTCTTCTTTTTTATTTCACTGTGTCATACAATAAAATCGAGACAATTAACAGTCATTAAGTCGCTAATAGTTCGAGGAATCGGCAGGAACAATTAAAAAATGGAGTAATTACTGCCAGGTTAAAAGACACAGATGTCTGACCAGAAAACACTTAGCTCTTGGGATTTCATTTTCCCCTTTCTTTTTCCAAGTCCTTATTAGAAATAGAGCGAATCTCAACATCCTTCCTTCCGTCTGTCCGTCCAGCCGTTTTTCTGTCCATCAATCCATCAACTGCCCCTCCCCCTCTCAATCTCTCCTCCCTCTTTCTCTTCCCTTTCTCCTCTTACCAACACCATTTGCGATTGAACCAGAATAATTTGCTACCAAAGAATAGACTGGAATGTCCATTGTACATCTAGCAGCAGTTTTTATCACCACTGGTAATTAGCTTGAGTCATGTCATAAATGGATGTAGAAAATAAATTCAAAAGCAAATTTATCAATGAAAATAAAACGAAAAATATAAGGAAAAAAAGTAAAAAAAAAAAAATAAATTAAGACAATTATTAAAATAAAAAAAAAAGAAAATTAAAGTAACCCTAATAATAACGAGGAAAAATGCTGACTTCAAAATCGAATAAAGAGCGTGAAGAATAAGGAATGGAATTGATATGGAATTGTGGTTGAATTTGTTCTATAGAACAACTGAACTCTTTAGGGACTTGTTCAAACTCTCTTCAGCCGCTGTCGTCAGTCGGCAGTTCGATAAATATGTGTCATTGTAACACTAAAGAGTCTCCGCTTTTGAAACAATGAAAAAAGAAAACAACAGATTTTTTTTGTAAATTGGCAACTATTTAACATATGTGGACAAGACTAAAATCAAAACCGACACCTTTCTTTGAAACATTAAAAATGTTTTTGAAATATTAAAAATGTTTCATTATGAGCAAATTTTGAACTAAGTAAGATTTTATTATTATTTCCATATTATAAAAGAATTTTTATCCAGATAAATCTTCGAAATCTACTAAGAATTTTTTCTTGGTCGTTAGACGATACATGATATAAGTCTTGTAAAATAAGGATGTTTGATATTCTAACGTTTTTATGGCAACAGAGATGGGGAGCAACTTTTATATTGGTTAAATATTTTCTTGGATACACACGAGGGTCAAAACGTCAACGAGGGAGAAAACAGTAATAGAAACAGATGAATATATTGACATATGTATATATACATTTACTTTCTTACATATTTCATATTTGTTTTGCTTTGTTTTAATTGTCTTATCACTTTGTTTTTGCTGGGGATGGGGCCTTCTACCAAATGCCAAACATTCTCCCATTAGTTTAGTTACTTCTACTGAGAGATTATTTAAAGATTTTAATCGTACCTTTAAGTGATATTGTTCGTACTTCTCTTGCACTTGGTTTACCTGGTGTATATGCCAGATAGTTTTTGGGCGGTTTTATATCATTTAATGCCATTTGAGTTAATTTAATAAAATGCTTGAAGTTCTTAAATTATTCTTAAATTATTCATAATATTTTCTTGATATTTCTGATTATACTTTGATGTGTTTACCACAAGATGCTCTTCCATTTCCTATGTCAAACATTATATTTTAGCTATAGACTGGAGAAGAGAGTACTAGTAAATATATGGTTACTTCACACTTCAAAAACATCTTAAAGCCTCACCACTGGATGTATTTTAATGTCATACCGAGGACAAACATAAAACAGAGTAAAATCTTTCAAATATGTCATCTAGAAGTGTGAACATAATGCAGATGTACAAAATACAACAATATTGGAGTATGGGGCTTTGATAATAATTTGATAAACTATTGAATAGCCTTGTGTCAAAACAGGGTGATCTAAATGATTCTGCTGGATTAGTGGAAGTCGAAAATTATGGAACCAACAGCTGCTTTACTATTTAATTTAACAAGTCAGAATACAATATGATCACGCTGTTGGGGAGAGGCTTGTTTATAAAATTATAAACAAAAGGAATGCAAGTCAGCCAGTGCTAGAATTCAGAGAAATGAAAGGATTGTCTATCTATATTTGTAACTTTAGCTTCCTCTTTTACCTCTTTACTCGCTTTAAATTTAATACTATACTTAAGATGTCTTTAGATATATGTAAGAGATTTACTTTGTAAAAAGGCAAAGGAAACTAATAAATAAAGACCTAAAAAATATGTATTTAACATGTTCTATGGATACAATTCGTAAAAATGCTTCATATACACAAATATAACTCAAATCTAGTCTCGATATAAAATTGTGGCACGCACTGAGGTATCCATCTATATAAGAAGAAAGACTGCAGGTATATTCTTAATAATTAAATCTCTTACTTTGTATAAGTTCAAGAGGTATAAAAATTTAAGCTGTCGGAATATACTGTGAAGTTTTAGATAGTATAAATAGTATTGGCATATAGATGATTACTATAAATAACGTTTATTTATATAATCAGTGGCATGTAGAAAGGTTTGACCAGAGGCGGTAAACTCTGGTATCCAGATTGTCGGAAGACATTAAATCATATGCAAAACATCTTTCTTTCTGTGGTTAAAACAATCAAGTGTTAACTGTTCTACACTTGCCCTGATGGATTGTTAACTATGATATGCTTCTTAGTAACAATTTCTGATGTTAAATTTGACACATTGCTGTCAAAAATACACTCACTCACTATTCCAAAACTCAAGGCCCTTTGTCAAAACTCATTACTCCAAAACTAAAAGCTCTGCTGTTAAAATCTCTCAACTCCTAAACACGGCGCATTGACGAAACTTGCTAATCCAGCATCCAAATTCGAAATCAACTCAGTCTCTGAAAAATTATGATATTTATATTAAACCGGAAGTATCACATTTGCATATTGCATGTATTGCAAGCATATAAAGAGAAAAGGTGGCCATTTTTTAAAAATTTTTTTTCATTCTTTTTGATTGTATGGGGTCCTATAATCTACACAAAACAGGTCTGTACCAATTTTTAAGGCATTTAATCACAGAAAAGTAGCATATCTTGCCTTTGGTAGCATTTCAGACCACAGTTTCTTATAATATTTCTCAGTACTATGACACTGGAGCATACAATCGAAATGTTGGCCCCGGCGAGCATCAAGGCGTCACCAGACCTCTGCCCGCCATTGCATATAATGTTCTTGAAGGAAACATATTAGATTGCATTATTTTGATATTTTCTTTTACAAAGTTCAACTTGCATAGTTTTATTTTTGTCTTCATTATAGCTTTGTCTTGAAATATTTTTAGTGAAGTATTCTTTAAAATAAAACGAGTTTGCAGCATGAAATATAGATGTTGTATTGTTTAGTTTGTCTATTTTGTTTTTACCTATCTCCACCCTTTTCTTTACTAAGGACCAGAGTGCATTAAATGAGAGTTGTTGTACTATCTTTTTTTCCAAATCAAGTTTTTTCCTTTTAATGACAAAACACAATATCTATGCATGCTAACCAATGTATTTATATGCAATTAGTTAAACACGAGTGGCTATTTGATCCATAGATGAGTGCAAATTGCCATTTTACATGTCTGAATTAGTGCCTAAATGACCACAATAGAAAGATGGCCGTAATGAAGTCAGATTGACAACTCAGTCTGCCGTGTTCAAGTCTTATCAATTCCATAGCATTATTTTCAGTAAAAATGTATGCAACTTATACATGGTCTGTTCCATGAGTAGCCGATCATATGAAAGAAATCCACAACAACAAGTATCATTCAAGTAAGATAAATATTGTAATTTGCTGATTTATACATATTACATAATGACGCGAATTAAATCTGATTTGAAGTCATCGCAGTTAATTTAATAGTTTGTATCCATTGAGCAAAATTGCAAACTTCCTTTTGTATGGTATTAGCTAGTTAGTAGCTAGTTAGTACAAGAGTAAAAATAGTATCAATTTACAGAATGCAATCGCTTATTATAGATCAATTGGATGAATGAATTGTTTATCTTTAACCGGAACAATGATTTAGTTAAATCATTTGCATAATGGATGAAGATGACTAAATAAATAAAGTTTCTGGAAATTTATTGCTTTCCTCTTAATTTTTTGGTTATCATGGAATAATTTAAAACAGAACGATTATACTTTTGCTTGATACTTGACCTTTATAATTCTTAAGAGATCCCCGTTCTCAAGGTTTTCATTCTTTCGAATTGATGTTTAACTTGGGAAAAAGATGAGATTTTAATTCTAATTTTTTCAATTAGTTTCCATACAAAATTGTGGAACAAGAAAAAATTAATTTGAATTTTTACTTTTATTTCATGCATTTATTTTTTGAATTTCAATCTGCAAATTAGTTTGAAATTAAAATTTTCTCTCTCTCTCTCTCTCTCTCTCTCTCTCTCTCTCTCTCTATCTATCAATCTATCAATCTATCTATCTATCTCTATCTATCTATCTCTCTACACCACCATGAACCGAAAATAGTTTGAATTAATCAGAACTGCTTATTGAAATGAGTCGAAGAGAGTGCAAATACAATTCAGTTTTGTGTATATTTGTACATACATCTTTTTTAAAGATGTAATTTCGGTTAAAGGTGAGGTGTGGATGATTGATTCTTTATCTAAAGTTTTCTTCTTTTAAAATTTTTATTTTTATTTCACATGATAAACAAAAGTAGATCAACAGAATGAGAATCAAATAAAACGTTAGATTAAAAGTGTAATAATAATTCTGGCATTTTCTCTATGAAAGGTTAACCACATTTTTTTAAGACAATTATAAATGTGAGATTAATGGAAATTTATTGCATAAAAATTCCAAGCAGAATTAAGCCACACTCCACAATTACATGAATACTAAGTAGATGTGGTTGGACAAATATATATTCTCATCTTTTCCTGCATATACATACGCATACACAGGCAAACAAAAGGCTATGAATATAAATATTCACGTTTGTATATTAAAAAAATTGCTAAACATTTTACACTGTGTCTTTATTCTTAAAAGCTACCTATTTCTGAACCAAATGACAGGGGTAGTTGCCCAAATTTGTTGATGAACGTCTGGGAGAGATGTCTCAGCAATGCTCTGCAGGTCTCCTTAGTTTTTTTTGTTTTTTTTTTTAATTCTTAAGATAAAATTATATATATATATATATATATATATATATATATATATATATATATAAAACTGATCGGATTTCTGTAAGCCATTGAGCAAGGCTTTTTGTTAGTGTTTTATATATGTCTGTTATTTCATGAATGCCAAGCGTTACACATTGCTTGAAAAGTTTCTTTTATGGCCTGATTGCAGAACTTTCCCCCACATTTGTATAATACGTCTTTTGTACTACTTTGCATACCCCCATCACAGGATACTACAAACGTTTGTGCTGTGGTCAATTGCAGGGAAATTCTTTAATATTTGTTTGATAAACCCTCTGTACATGAACTTCAAGACGGTCATGATATTTTTGTACTCTGACATGGACTCTGCTTAGTTTGTTCAGTATTAACTTTCAGCAACCTTCATCATTATGGAGATTTCTACTCACTCTTATCAACTTGACGTAGAAGCAGTGCAGAGTCTCCATAACTGGGTATATCTTTTGCAGGAAACAGCAGTTATACCGAGATACCCTGTTGCTTCCATCAATGCACAGACGATATTGACTGGCGTTTCGTGCCATCATGACTCTCCCAATATTGGCGCATTGATATGAATAGAGATAAACTTTATATCTCAAAGTGGACGACCATATGCATTATAGGATTTTTCATTCTTGATATATCTTTTGGCCATCACTATCTTCCTATACCAGCAGCTTATGAATTACACTTTTGCTGAGCAGCTCAGGGATGCTTTTATCACTTATTCAGATAGGATAATGGCTGAGGACATATTCAGATCTTAGATGAGATTATTATCGTGAGTTAATAAGGATCTGGCCATGCTACTATGACATAGCTGGTTATAGCTGTCAGTACTATCCACCAATATTTTGCTAGCGAGTCCTGATAGTTTATTACACTGGGGATAGCTGGAAACAAAACGCTACTTTCCTATTGGATGAAATTTCTATTTGGCAATTTCGTTTGGTATCACGTCCCATTCTGGCCTTTCTACTATTATAGCAACTTCTACTCAAGTGCATATATCATGGTCACATGTAGAAGAAATGTGGCATTTTCAATTAAAATTTTGGATTCAATGGTGGCATATACTCACATTTAGTAAAGACTCTCCTCGTATTTGTCAGTATGCTATTAATATGGAAAGTAGGGTGGCTTGAGTACCTCTCTCCACACTTTCTTGGCATAAGTATTTTAATAACGATTATCATCATGCCTTTCAGGCAATATAATGTTTCTTTAATGACCCAAAATCGTTTATCTTTTGTAAGTTTACGATGCATTTGGTAACATCCGAGAGCACAAAGTTGTGGATGTACTCAGCGGCACTGGTTTGATCATACCTAGTGAAACATCCAGCACAATATCCTGTTTAATCCTTTTTCTAATGGCGTGTAACCAAGATTAGGGTGTGAACTGCTACTAATGTTGTTCCCAGAATAAAGGCGATGCTCAGAGGTTTTTTTGTCATGGTCGCTTTTGACAATTGTGGTCATGTGTTGAATGTGTTTAACCAAGAATGATCCAGAATCTATTGTTCTCTGGAGTTTTCATTTAAATATAGCGCCATTCTTTACAGACATTCACATGCTGACTAGCGTGTTCTGTAATCATGTTGATGTAAAAATGTCCCAACATATATCCATTTAAGCCAACACTGATATTTGGTAATATTATGTCTGGTCGTTTGTAATTTCAGATTTAGTGACTAGTTGGCACTAGGTATTCGTCCAAGCAGCTAAGGATCTTCTGTATCTCAGCTCTGCTAGAGCAGGTCTGTGTTCTCATATCAACCACAGCTGTGAATTGATTTGTTTAGATATACGGATCAGGATTATTTATATTTTTAAGAAGGATCGTTGTTTTGGTCTCTTCTTCTCCAAGATTTGCTTCTATTCACAATCAGGTGGAATATGGTCTTTGGTTGTATTGAGTCGTTTTTACCCCTCTGTTTACCTTGTCGAAATTGATGGGTCAACACTTTATGTTTCTTCTCATGTGCTGATCTTATCCTAAGGTTCATAGGTTGAAGATTAGAAAATAATGGAACTGATTCAACATAATATATAGCACCTACTATCAAAGAAAACATGTAATGTTGATAGTTGATAAAAAGTTGATAGAATGATATTTATGATTACTAAACAATGAATTTTTACATCATTTTGTTACAAACAACTGTTGTAAAATGTATAATTTGCCAGAATATATTATGTTGGAAAATCTTTTTCGTTACATTTCTCAAAATATACTTACTTGGCAATGTCCTTCTATTCTCTAAGTATTAGTTTACAGGTATAAAAACAAGCGAACAAATAAGAAGTCTCCAAAGTAGTGTTCACGAAGTATAAGGGGTCTTAAATAGGTGTGAGAAAAAGAAGTGTAATTATAAGAAGTTTCAAAAGAATTGTGAGAATAAAAAGTTTCAAAAGAAGTGAGAGAATAAGAAGTGTTAAAATCAGTGAAAGAACAAGAAACAGGTCATTTCATAAGACAAAGCTTATTAGATTGAGTAGACAACACTATGTCTTCCATGTTGCCTTCGAATGGTTTGCAAATATCCTCCAACCAATTATGATTATAATATAAGAATTCAATTCACACTTGTGGATGTTTTGAAGAGAGAATAGATAAGTGCCTGGAGATAGTCATTGTATTCTCTGTGAAAGCGAATGATTGAATTTTCAGGCACCTGATTCTTGAAAATTGACTTTATTTATTCCTACTTTCAATAATGCCATATTTGATTTTTCCTTTTTAAATTAAACACATTCTTGTTGCTTTCTTTTAAATCTTTGTAGAGATTTGATTTTTGTTATTTTTTTTTTGTTTTTTACTAAACTCTTTTGAGCTGGAAAAATATGTCAAGTGGCCTTTATGTCTAATATGTGAGTGGGATGGGAGTGATGCATGCAGTTGAAAGTGAAAAGTTACATTGCAAATAACAGTATTAATTTGTTAAAAGCATATCATTAGTACACAACGCAAGATAGTGAAGATTTGGTGCAAGTAATGGCTTGGGTTGGGTGGCACACGTGCAACTCATTGATAAGGTAGTGAAAGAGAAGGGAGAGGCTATTGATTGTCAAAATTTATTGCAATTTTATTTAATTTGCCATATAGTTTTTTGTTTTTTGTTTTTGTTTTTTTTTGCTAAATTTTCAAAATATGGTTTTATTTTAGAATTTGACGAATATTTAAATAGATTTACCTTTTTAACAAAGAAAAGAGGGAAAAGATAAAGAATAGATTTCATCTATCTTTTTTCTAATGTGGAAAACATGATTAGTAAGCCTGATATCAACCTTATGTTTGTCATTCATTTTTGAGTTTAGGAATACGGTAAATGCTCATCTCAAAAGCATTGCAAAGACTGTAATCAATAGATTACTAAGATCTTTGAAAAAAAGTCTTAATTGAAGCTTTATTACCTCTACATATATTTTGGATTTTCAATCATTTTATTTTTTATTCGCATTCGTTTCATTAAAATTCTCTCAGAAATGTTAGCTTTCATTTTCTTTATAAGACGATTAAATGGTGAAGAATACATGATAATGAAAAATGGTTACAAGTGAGAGAGAAAAGTTTATTTAAGTAATGTTTGAAATTAGATTGAAAACAAAAATTAAAGAAAATATATTGGAAATAAAGAGAAGTTGAATAATCATCAGGAAACTGTTTCTATGAAATGAATACAGTTCTGGAAATTATGTGACCATTTAGAAAGAAAAAAAATACTCTTCATTATCAATCACTTTGGTTTCATTTTTTTTATTTCTGTAATTTCTTGCTCCTTGTTAAAAAGTTATTTATCTGTGTGAACATCGTTTTGACTGATTATAAAATATGGTTTTACCTGTCAACTATTTCTGTCAAAATATTGACAAATTAAGAAATATGATGCAATAGAATTGAAGATTTTAATAAAAACAAAAGAATAACTGTTATATGTGAATAAATTGGAAACGAGAGTTGATAATTGAATGAAGATTTTAGATATCAGGTTGTATTAGAAAGACTTTCTTGTTTTAAAGACTTTTAATTTAATGCATATTTCAAGTACAAAACTAACTATATTTGAGTTCAAGAATATATGTATCAATTGTAGGTTTGTTGATAGATTTATATCTGTCAATACAGAATGTAGGTTGCATTTTTATTTCGCATTTCCACAATATATAATACAGGAGTATAACCCAATGAAAAAGAGATAGGATAATGGAGGAGAATAGACGCAAACAGGAAGGAATTATGATGATATAAGCTTTATTTTCTATAGATTGAAATATCACAATAATTTTTATGAAATTGATTATTGAAACTAAGAAAAAAGTGACATGCAAAAAAGGGATGGTAAGAGAAAGAAAAAGAAGAAAGTGAGGGGAAGTGAAGTGAGAAGGGAAGGAAAGAGGAAAGAAAATAACGACGAAAGAAAGCAGTAAGAAAGAATGAAAAGATAAATAAAAAATGAAGGAAGGAGTGGAGGAAGGCAGAAAGAAAGAAAAACAGAAATAGAGGAAGTGAGAAGAATGAAAATCTAAAAATAGGATAAAAGAAAGGGGAACAGTAAAAAAAGAAAGAAATGATGTAAGGAAAGGAAAGTAAGACCAAAGAAATTAATGAAGTGAGAAAGAAAAAAAAACAAAAGAAGAAAGGTTTAGCTAAAATAAGATAAAGACATTTTTTGTATTTATTTGGATAACTAATGAAAAACATATATTTGGACTTTGGCAAATTAATGATTTGAAGATCTTCGAATCCTGGAAATTGTCCTGAGTGAGTAAATTAACGGTTATCAGTGATCTGTAAATTTCATCTGCCAATGCAATCAATCAGTGGTAAAATATATTTCAGTTTCTATTACTTTCACAAAGAACGTTTCTTTAAATAATATTTAAATAAACAAAAATAAAACAACAATAAAAAATACCAATGCTATCTTTAGAATAAAGAGTCTATGATTTCCAAATCAGTGACTTGTTAAATATTTACGAATGATGTTTTTATTCATTACTGAGAACCAATAACGGAAGTAACTATTTCATGGATTACTGCACATCAAGTTGAGCCGAGAAAATGAAATCCTTATTAGAAATTGAACTGTTTGTATCTTGATAAAAACATTTTTTGCAGCGCCAACTGAATTTAATAGTTTTTCTATAAAAATGTCAATCTCAAAAGAGTTATTTATGACATTTAGTGAAATGATTCTGACGTCATTAATAAACTGAAAAGTATATCTCTAAAATGCAGGTAAATAATCAAATAAAGAATGAAATACTTTAGATTAATCTCCTACAAAAATATAAATTGGTGATGGGTCTCCGACTCTTCGGATGTTTTACATCATACTCAATACATAGTTTTTAAAATCTTGTATATATATATATATATATATATATATATATATATATGTATATATATATATATATATATATATATATATATATATATGCAAATTCAGTTATTTCAGAGTGTAGCTTTGGAAAAAGCTTAATCATATGTGAATAAATAAATTTTCAAGATTATGCGCATATATTAAATCAATCATTTTTGGCTGTTTCGTGATTCATTTTTGTTTAAGTTGACAAATAATACGGATGAAGAGATTCAACAAATATTTCACTTTGATTAAAAAAATGAAGAATTTCGGAACTTTACAATTTTAAAACATTTTGATTTTTACATCATCGAAACTGAAAATAAAAAGAAGAAATATCAGTTTTCAACTTACCGATATTTATCATTTAATTTTTTTTGTGTTGACGTATGTTTTAAATGTCAATAAATATATGAATTAAAAGCCACATCAAACCGAAATTATCATCCCTGTAAACTATGATGCACACATATTCCCTAGAACAATGAATTTTTCTCGGGAATATGTGAAAAGCCATTTGTTTCAGAATGTATATTCTTATGGGGTTTTTATTAAACTAAATGAATTATCCATCCATAAGTAATGCTTATATATATATATGAATGAAAAATGTCTAAAAGAATAAAAGAAAAAGTAACAAGAGGGAAAGATCTTCCATGCTAATGGAAACAACTTTCTCACCACTGGAACTTTATTATGTGGTATACTTTTTTCTGGTGACACCATATTTAATGCTACAACGTGTTTACTACAAAATATTTGTCACATAATAAATTTTTCTCCAACAACATCGCTCTCAAAATTGATCTTTAAGCTTTGATGATATAAAAATCATACACTCGAATTTTGCGATGTGATATATTTTCTCCAACATATATTATTTTCGATGCTGATCTAGGTAGCCATGCGTTTGTCACTGGAACTTAATTACGTTATATACTTTTCTCCAATAGCACCATTTGAAATACTGATCTTGGAGACAACGTGGTTTCTGCTGAAACTGTTTCATGGTATGCTTTTCTCCAACAATACCATTTTCAATACTGATCTCTACCATTCAATGATCTTAGCCTTTTAAGTGGTAAAAGGCCTCATCTCGACGCCCATTAAGCCAATTGTTTTTGAATAACAAAGTATATAAGTTACGTGTAATCGATATAAATACTATCACCTCAACATATATTTGTTCTTTCTCATATACAGCCTTTACATGCTTTACATGCTAGATAAAGGCAGACTATGTTATGATATCAAATCTTTTCATCACTCAATCCGGGTTCTGTCTCATCGCCCCTCCCCCACAATTCCCTTGCATTTATCTGTTCTGCTTTCTCTTTCATTCCTTTGTTTCATATTGTCTGTTTTTCGAGGTTATATTACTTACTGTTTTTCTTAAGCTATGTGTTACACTATATCGTTCTATCTCTGTTTTAATCGCGATTGTATAAGCCTTCTTGCTTCACCTGTGATCTATACTAACTCAAATAAAGTGCAAACAAAAGAATCAACTTCTAGCAAACATAATTTCGTTTATACTTGGTGCATTATACATTTTCTTCTTTGACAGATAAGATTTATTCTTTTTATTAAGAAAGCAGTTCGATTTATACAATTTTATAAAGTAGTATTCAATTACCTAAGCGTAACCCTATAATCTTCAAATACCTTTATCAGTTTCGGTCCCCTTTAATTAGTCTGTTGTTTTTCTTTGTTATCGATTATTTAAACATTTTTTTTTACAAATATGTTAAAGGAAATATTGCTTAAATAAAATAAAAACATCATGTAATCTTCAAGGTCACATAACATTTAAGATCTCCTTGTCTTTAGTATTTTTTAATCTTTGGTAGACCGATCTTTCACAATTGTGATAGATGGTCCAAAACTAGGTTGACCAAATATATCAGGTAGACAAGGTTTTATACTTTTAAATTCAGATGAACATATCTCAGCTCAAACAAAAATTTATTGATCGAAATAAGCACCATCGGAATCACAAAACAAGTGTATTTATGCCAGTAACATAAAAATCTTGCGTTCTGGTAGTGATAGAATTCGCTGAAGGCGTTTTCGATATTGTTTAGGTTTTTGAAGTATTTCTCACACAAAAAAGTTTTTGAGGTGCTTGAAAAAGTGGTAGTCGGGAGGTGAGAGGTTTGGATGAGACAGAGTTTTGTAGCCCAATTCATTCCATTTCTGCAGGGTCAGTTTAGTAAGGTTCGCTCGGGTATTGTTATGCAAGAGAATTGGGTCTTTTCTGTTGACTTCTGCTGGGTGTTGTTGTCGAAGTTTCTGATGCATTTCATCTATTTGTTGACAGTACTTCTTCGCTATAATGGTTTCGCCTGCATTACAAAAAACTGTAATGGATGAGACCAGTCGTAGACCATCAAACAGTCAGAATGACCTTCTTTTGGTGCAACTCTGGCTTCAAGAAGCATTGTGGAGCTTCGTCGGCATCTAACTATTGAGCTGACCATCGCAGGTTGTCGTAAACAACCCACTTTTATTTGCAAATCACAACTCAATTGAGAAACGGGTCGTTCTTGTTGGGTGAAAAAAAAGGAAGATGACACTTCACAATTGCGTTTTTTTTTTTGTTGTCGTTCAATTCGTGAGGCACCCATTTATCAAATTTTTTGTCTTTTTAATCTCTCTTAAGTAGATAGAAATCGTCGTATAAGCTACGTCTAATACAGAAGCAAATTCTCAAACAGTTGTGCGTGGATTGGCTTCGACTCAGTTGAACTTGTCAGCATCCGATGGATGACCACAATGCTCATCATCTTCAAGACTCTTGTTGCTGCAACAAAATTTCTTAGACCACCAATGTGCTGTGCGTTCAGTAGTGGTTCCTGGACCAAACGCTTTGTTGTATTGCGAGCTATTTTAGCAGCTTTTCGATTTAGCTTGAATTGAAATGTGAAAATTGTGCAAATTTGCTTTTTTCAATCTTGATTAAACTTTCTGAAAAGAAGCCATAATTGTTTTTAAAAGGATTGTAATTTAAACGATTAGATAATATATAGTATATACATATTGCATATATATATAATATATATAGTATATAATATTATATATATTATATCCTATATTATTATATATATTATATAATACATATTATATACATATTATATATATATATATTATATTTAGTGTATATTATACTAGCATGGATGTCCGGCGTTACCCGGGAGTTTGTAGGTGTGTGTTGAGCAGAAAAAAAGTGGTAGTCGGAAGGAAGGCAGGCTCGAACCCGTACCGTCAAGGAGGAAAAGAACGTGAAAAAACATGACGTGTTTGCTGTTACGACCACCGCCAAACCAGAAGTGACGTAGGCTAGACAATCGAAAAGAGAGGATTACATTCGAAAATATCGGCGAAAAAAGCAACACCTCCCTGTAGGAAAGTGCCCAGTTGAAGGTGAAGAAATTAATGTTTTTAGCTAATTTTTAGGTATTTCTCGTCTGAAGTGTCGAGCTTCAGAATGATACTGATCTTGTGAAAATCCGTCGCTTCTGTCGAAAGTTTTAGGCAGACATGCAAGCATACATACATACATTTATATATTGGTAGATCAAATTTTCGACCCAAACCGATTAAATAGCTTGCCCTATCTCTGAATACCCTTTATGTAAAATTTCAAATGTCTAGACCAGAAATTGTCTTTAGTAATTTGGTAAAGACCGCATAGGTCAATTTTTTTAAAACTTTGAGCCCTATTATGACCCTTTAACATTTATTGTTTTGGGCTCAAATCAAGTTATTAAGGTAGATCCATGTCCAAGGAACCTATATCTAAAATTTCAATTGTTTATACCCAAAATTGGCGGAGGAGTTTGGGAGAGTTCTCAAAGGTCAAATCGTTGAACTTTGACTCGTTAATTGCCAAATTTCTGGCCGAACACTGATTACAAAGATTTTCCCAAATATCAGTACCCTCTATATCAAATTTCGAGCATGTAGATTGAAAACTGGCGGAGTTATTATGTAGGGAAATGTACATAGATAGACAGACAGACAGACAGGCACTTTCACTTTTATAAATATACTAGCATTTCGGTCCGGCGTTGCCCAGGTGTTTGGAGGTATATGCTGAGCAAAAAAAAAAAAAAAAGTTAATTCTTTTTAACTTTTACCCCTATTATGACCCCTTAACATTTATTGTTTTGGGCTAAAATCAAGTTATTGAGTTAGATCCATGTCCAAGGAACCTATATATAAAATTTCAATTGTTTATACGCAAAATTAGCGGAGGAGTTTGGTAGAGTTCTCAAAGGTCGAATCGTTGAACTTTAACCCATTGACTGCCAAATTTCTGGCTGAAAACCGATCATATCGATTTTTCCAAATCTAGATACCCTGTATATCAAAATTCGAGTATGTTGACTAAATATTGACAGAGTTATTGCATAGGGAAATGTACACAGAAACACAGACAGACACACACATAGACACACAGACACGTTCACTTTCATAGATATATAGATTAGCATTTCAGCCCAGCGTTGCCTGGGAGTTTGGAGGTGTGTGTTGAGGAAAATAAAAAAATGGTAGTAGGAAGGCAGGCTCGAACCAATACGGCCAAGGAGGAAAAGAACGTGAAAAAACGTGACGTCTTTGCTGTTACAACCACCGCCAAACCGGAAGTTACGTAGGTTTAAATTAAGGCTAGACAATCGAAAAGAGAAGATTACTTTCGAAAATATCGGTAAAAAAAGCAACACCTTCCTGTAGAAAAGTGCGAGTTGAAGGTGAAGAAATTAATGTTTTCAGCTAATTTTTCGGTATTTGTCGTCTTAAGGGTCGAGCTTAAAAACGATATTGATCTTGTGAAAATCCGTCGCCTCTGTCAAAAGTTTTAGGCACACATGCAAACATACATACATACATCTATATATTGGTAGATCAAATTTTCGACCCAAACCGATTAAATAGCTTGCTCTATATCTGAATACCCTTTATGTAAAATTTCAAATGTCTAGACCAGAAATAGCCTTTAGTAATTATGTAGAGACTGCAGAGGTCTACTTTTTTTAATTTTGACCCCTATTATGACCCTAACATTTATTGTTTTGGGCTAAAATCAAGTTATTAAGTTAGATTCATGTCCAAGGAACCTATATCTAAAATTTCAATTGTTTATACCCAAATTCGGCGGAGGAGTTAGGGAGAGTTCTCAAAGGTCAAATCGTTAAACTTTGACCCCTTAATAGCCAAATTTCTGGCCGAAAACGGATTACCAAGATTTTCCCAAATCTCAGTAAGTACCCTCTATATCAAATTTCGAGTCTGTAGACTGAAAGTTGACAAAGTCATTGGGTAGGGAAATGTACACAGACAACCAGACAGACAGACAGACAACCGCTTTTTCTTTTATAGATATATAGATATAGATATAGATAGATTAGACGCAATACGTAGTAATGATTGAAAAAGTTAAAAAAAAAAAAAAAAGACTCGTCCGCCACCACTGAGAATTGAAACCAAAACGTTCAGCTCACGATTTATTTTTGCCTCTGTCCTCAATGATTGGATTATGAAGACATTTTTATAATGCAAGATAATATAATGCTAAAAATTAAAACATGAACCAATAGCTACTGCCTTATGCATTCATAATACCGGCGTTCGACCTTAACCTGGCAACTTTCTTTTTTTTTAATTTTCACACTTTTGCACTGATTTTTCCCGGGTAAAACCCAAATATAAAGTTTCGCATGGATTCAAATACCTTATATATGAAGTTTCCTGTCTGCAGACCAAAAACTCTAGGAGGAGTTTGGTAGGCAAAATTTGTTAAACAAAAATATATATACATGCATAAATATATATGGAAACAGTTTTGTGTTTACTATAAACTTTTACACAAATATTATGCAAGTATAAATTATATAGAATATCTGCATTAAATAATTACATGTAATCTATCTATATATCTATAAAAGTGAACGTGTGTGTGTGTGCGTGTGTGTGTGTGTGTACATTTCCCTACGCAATAGCTCTGTCAATTTTCAGTCCACAGACTCGAAATTTGATATACAGGGTACATAGATTTCGAAAATCGGTTTTCGGCAAGAAATTTGGCTGTTAAAGGGTCAAAGTTTACCGATTTGGCCTTTTAGAACTCTACCAAACTCCATCGCCAATTTTTGGTCTAAACAATTGAAATTTTAGATATAGGTTCCTTGGACATGGATCTAACTTAATAACTGATTTGAGCCCAAAACAATAAATGTTAAGGGGTCATAATAGGGGTCAAATTTAAAAAAATTGATTGCTTTTTTTTTTTGGCTCAACATACACCTCCAAACACTCGGGCAACGCCGGGCTGAAATGCTAGTATACCTATAAAAGTGAAAGTGTGTGTGTGTGTGTGTGTGTGTGTGTGTGTGTGTGTGTGTGTGTGTGTGTGTGCGTGTGTGTGTGTGTGTGTGTGTTTGTTTGTGTACATTTCCCTACACAATAACCCTGTCAATTTTCAGTCAACAGACTCGAAATTTTATATACAGGGTATTGTATTTGCACAGCTTCCTACAGTTTGTCATTGTTCTGAAATGTTCTTCCGACCAATGCATGAGATATTATGGACCAAATATTATTTAGATCGGGGCTTTGACCTGACCAAAATATCACATCAATTGAATTATCAGAAAAAACATTTTTTGTGACTTTAGCAGTGTGTGCATGTTGAGAAATAATGCTCTGGGATATTCCCAGCTTCTGGATACTTAGTAATAGTCCTGTTTCTAACATTCGAATGTATTCCTTTGCATTGATTGACTTCTCACATCTAATAAGTCCCCAACTCCTGCTGTAGTAAAAGTTTCTCATATTCTCCATTCCCGTGTTTAACTGTCGGTTTTATGCAACTTGGCGAAAATCATCCTCCAGTTCTTCTATTGCACTGTTCAGGAGCATCAGGCGCATCACTAACAAGACAAAATCTTGATTCTATCTAATCGGAAACATTCCTGACTCAGTCTGTATCTTTCTTGCCATAACACGAGAAAACTCTCTTTTTATCATTGATGTTCTTCTTAGATAAAAATGGATTCTTTGCACGCCTTTTACGGGAAAATCCTATTTCTTTCATTCGTCTAGATATTGTATATCAAGAAAGAGAATTTCCAGACCCTGTTTTAATTCTTTGCTATGGTCAACATAAGTTTTCTTTCGATCCTTCAAAACCGTTAATTTTAGACTGTGGTCGTCCTTTAAAGTGGATGCTCTAGGGCGACCAGATCCAGATTTCCCTTTTACCAAAGCATTCAACTTCGAACCTTTGACCAATTCTCTTCACTACAGAAAGAGATATTTTCACATTTTCTTTTCTTAAATATCAAAAATCTGATTGTAAGTCATTTTATATTGCCTTAATCCTGCAATTCGGTTTTTATATCCTCGCCAAAATATGGTCTTATCTTTAGGAGTAATTTTTTCACTTATTATTATATGCTATAATAATAATGATCTACAGAATAGAAATTTTCAGTTAAAATTAACAAAAAATCATGGAAAAATATTGAAAAATCGATTTCTTCCTTCTTTCACTCTTGGCTCATTTTTTTTTTTTTTTTGCTCATGAGCGTATATATATATATATATATATATATATATATATATATATATATATATATATATATATATATATATATAAGAGCAAATAGTTACTAAAACATGATAAAAACCCTTTGAAAAAGAATTAAAACATATTTAATTTGAAAAGGAAACACTAAATAAGTGGATAGTCCTTAATCCATGGAGTTTTGAAGAAATACTTTCCTTCTCATCAAAGGGTAGGAATTAGCAAAATGCGGGGTCGGATTTGCATGCAAAAGTATTTGATGAAACTGCAAGTAAGTCAAAGATCTTACTTGATAACAAAATGTGAAGCAGAGGGAATATGGTGAAAAAAAGGTGATTTCACGTGAATGGATAGTCTGGTAAAAGGTAAAGTATCCAATGACGGTAAAATCCAAAAATGTAAATCCAAAAAAGGTAGTTAAATTTTCCTTCACACAAGTAAAATCCGAGGAAATCGTGTAATTGGAAGATGGTCCAAAATAATCCAAAAGGCCGAAATCCATGCAATAATTCACAAATAGGTACAAGGAAAATGAGAAAGAATTCCAATAATATTATTAAAAGAAAAAGAAAATATGCATTAAACTCGGCTGCCAAGACAAAGTGTAATTTAGAAAAGTGAGTGAAGAAGAAGAGAAAAAGGTTGAATGGTGATTGAATTAAATAGAAAATAGAAAAGCAAATGTCAAAATGACCCAGACAATATGACGTTAAAAGGCGCCAAAATATAGGGCAAAAAAGAGGTCAACTGAAATGTACAGGTTATTACTTAAGAAAATATCAGCAGGAGTTATTAAAAGACTCTAAATGAAAAAAAAAATTAAATATTTTAAGGGGAGAGGATGGCCGGTATCTGCAAATTCCGGATATAGCGAGTATTCATGTAAGTAAATGCCCATAGTAAAATATAAGTAAAATATACATACAGGATATGAATGTGTAGGTAGATTGATATATTTGATGTATATTAATATTTAAGCACTAAAACGGAAATTGCAGATAAAAAACCGGCCAAACAAAAGAATTGAAATAAAGGATTATTAAGTTATAAAGTATTAAAACGGTATGTAGAAAAAACGATAATGTTAAAGAAAAATATATATCTGAAAGGTTAAAGTAATAGCTATGTAATTTCAAAATTATCATAATTAAATTTGGACTTATGTTTACAGAAAGAGATCAGTTCGTTTTTAGAATTTATTATATTGTTACTTTGAGAGGAAGTAATAAGAGTTATAGCTTCGGTTGTGCAGAGGCGACATGAATTAGAGCCTGGAGTATAAGACTTAACATTTTTTATTATAGTCCATTTGATTGAAAAGGGGGTATTATTAGAATTAAGTTTTTTAATTAAAGTGGTTAGAGAAGTTCCTTGGTTATTATTAGAATTATGGTTGTTAAAAGAAGAAATGTGGTTTGATATTCTTTTCTTAATTAATGTTGAAGGAGCGCCAATATATGTATGTACTTTATTAAAAGTTCGAGGTCTGAAATTAATATTAATTTGCTGATTTGCATTAGGGAAATAGTTTGAATTTTATTCATTGTGTTCAACAAAGTGTGAGACAATGATTGTACGACAACTGTTTTTGGAGGGGATAATGAGTCTTGCTAGTGTTAGGATGGCTGTTAGGAGAAATATTATTATTCTCATTAATATTATTATTATTATTATTATTATTATAATTATTGCTAGTTGTATGATTGTAGATGGAGGGGCTGCTCGAGTGGTATATTGGATTAGTAACTATATCAAATTGAGGATGGGAAGAAGGATAACTTGAAGACAATATATTAGTGTCTGTTATGGGAGGATTGTGTGGGAGCTCAGTAATCGTGCATGAATATATAACATTTTTATCGATGCAATCATTATTGATTGGGCCAAGATGTTTGTTATTACAATTACAGTTAGTTTTGGGTTTAATTGGGAAAGGGATTTTTTAGGCTGATTTAATTTTTTTGTTATTAGATGTTAAGATTCTTTGTGCTAAATTAGGCATTGTTGAATAAGAAATCCTTATTGAGTTTATATATATATATATATATATATATATATATATATATATATATATATATATATATATCATGGAATCCCGATTTCAAATCTCGATAGATTAAACCACTCTGATAAGTTGTAGACGGCGAAACAGGTGTCCATGGATATTTATATTTTAAAAACAATACATATACCGCTCCTCATTTGGGGGTACCAAATTGGTCAAAGGGAAAATTATTCCCAACTCGCATTTAGGTAAAAATGCACTTTCGTATAAATAATTGAATTTATTCAAAAAGTATCGCTAAAAAACAAATAAACAACATCTACGTAAAAACGCGATACATTAGTAGTCGTGCGAGATAGTCCGGTGGAAGAGGTTTAAGTTTCTTATAATGAGGCCTGATTTCGAATCTCCCTATATTCAGGCACTCTGATTAGTCGTAGACAAAGAAACACATGTCAGTGCATAATTATATTTTAAAAACACAATATATATATATATATAGTAATTTATAAAATATATATGGCGATTAAGCTACACTGAATATTCCGCGTTTCATCCACTCTAGGACTCTTCAGGCTTATGCGTGAATTCTGTGGTTGCTTATCGTTTTTATATGCTCCTCTTATATAGAGAGTGAGAGAGAGAGAGTGAGAAATAAAAAGGAACAAACTAAGTTATGTGTTCATCAACGTTTCGTCTTTATTTCGAAACGTTGATGAACACATAACTTGGTTTGTTCCCTTTTTATTTTTCTATTTTGTCAGAATACTCTTTCCACTATTCTCATCATATTATATATATATATATATATATATATATATATATATATATATATATATATATATATATATATATATATATATATATATATAACTACTTAATTTACTTACATAAAATTAATATACGAAAGAATAGATTTATGCGTAAACTTTAAGTATTTACTTCAAAAGTGCTCAATACGTAGGTAGAGCTAGTTAGTAAGTTATATAACTTACTATATATATATATATATATATATATATATATATATATATATATATATATTATAGAGCTATCACTTATCAAGGTCCGTAGGGCCATTCGAGGATAAGGGTTAATGAGTGTATAATGGTCACAGAGACAACAGCAAAGTGATCATTCGTGGTTGAAGAATTAGTTTGTCTTAGAGGAAAAGAAAACTTCCTTACCTCTTTCGAATACCTTCTACATTCACCCATTTTCCTACCATATCACGCGTGTCTGGGTGGTCATCATCATCATCACCATCGCCATCATCTTTGTCATTATCATCATCTCAGATATAAAATTACAGGTAATCAAAAATACATATGCTTTCTCCTTTGTTTAAAAGACTTCAAAGAGAAAAAAGAAAGAAGGAAAAGAGGTAAGAATGGGAAGAGAAAGATGAAACGAAAGAAAATCGAGGGGGAACAAATGAAAATTACAAAAAAAAAAAACATTCACAAAACGTAAGTCTAAAAATAACAAAGTAGTAGCAGTAGTAGTAGTAGTGTTAGTAGTAGTAGTTATAAATTTGAAAGAGCCATCACAAGAACACTATTAGATTTTATATTTAACATAAAGATGTCAAATCAAAACTCATGTTATGAGGTTAAAAAACAAACAAACAAAAAACAAAAAATAAATTGGTAGGAGTTGTGGAAAAATCTGACAAGTAATGTAACCTTTAACCTTATTGTGATTTCTTGTGCAGCCCTCCGGATAATTTTTTTAACTCATATATATATATATATATATATATATATATATATATATATATATATATATATATATATATATATATATATACAGTGTGTGTGGGGGGGGTGAGTGTGTGACAGGAAGAGAGAGTAAAAAGATGAAAAGAGAGAAGAAAAATGGGGAGAAGCTGGAAACAGATAATGACAGGGAACAAGAGAAATTGAGATGAGAGTAATAGGTATACAAGAAAATTAGGAAGGTGGGGTGAGAGAGAAAGAGAAAGAAGTGGGTTATAGGAAGAAAGGAGTGGGATAAGAGGAGAAGGAACATAGACTAAGCGAGCACAAGAGAAGTATTAGCTTTAGAAAAAAATTCAAAACATGAGAGATGGGAAAAGAAACAAACGGGAAATGGAGATATAAGATAATCTGAAAGAGAAATAGAGAAAAAGACGAAATATTATAGAGGGAAAAGGCTAGTGAAAATCAAAAGAAAGAGAAAAACGATGGATGGGAGGAAAATGGTTTGAAAATGCAAACACAAAAATCGAGTGTGAAAAAAAGAGGTAGCGAGAGAGATAAGAACATTATAAAAGACTATATATATATATATATATATATATATATATATATATATATATATATATATATATATATATATATATTAGTCCTCGCGCGAAAGAACAGGACACAAAATGTTTTAAATAATAATAATAATAATAATAATGATAATTGATTAACAATAACAAAGACTTTCGCTGGCGAGGACTACTATTGACCATTACCAGCTATACAATCGTTTTGAAATTTTCATCTCTATTTTTCTCGTTATCTACTGAACATTTTTAATGAAACCTATATGATATATGTTCCTTATTAAATTATAAAGATTTTCTATTCTGAAAGAAGTTTTAAAAAATTTAATCTAAAAAGTTATTTTAAAGATTTTGTTAAAAAAATTCAGATTTTCTCACTATTCAGGCATGTATGACAAAGAGAGAGTTGCAAAAAAGAGTTGTGGTGTGAGGAGAAATACAAACTGAAACAGAGAGAGAATATTCAGACCTGTAATAATACAAAGAGGGGGTTGCAAAATGAGTTGTGGTGTGAGGAGAAATACAAACTGAAACAGAGAGTAGGAGAGTTTTTATAAATACATGCAAACCCACATTAATTTTTTTTAAATCCAAATCAATAAATTAAATAAAATATAATCTTAAAAAGATACGATAAAATTTGAAAAGCATTTCATCCAAGGCATGAAAATTGTTAAACAAAATGTTTTTACTATAAGCTTTAAAAATAAAGGTAAAAGATTCAATTTGAAATTTATTTATCTTCAAAGTGCACTTTTAGACATTTTGCAAAGTAAGGTATTAAATTTTTATACCTTACTTTGTAAAATGTATAAAAGTACACTTTGAAGATAAATAAATTTCAAATTGAAATTTGTACCTTTATTTTTAAAGCCTATAGTAAAAACATTTTGTTTAACAATTTCCATGCCTTGGATGAAATGCTTTTCTAACTTGTATATATATATCAGTCTGATTCTCCAAATTAGATCTGAATAGAATTTAATTTAACAAATCGATATTGTATTCTACCTCGCCTGTGAAATTCAAAAATTTTCAATATGTTAATTTTAATCTAAAAAGACAAAAAAAAAAAAGAAAGAAATGTCACTCAATTTTATAGATTACATATTCTATTCGACCCAATGATTCTTTCAGTAATAGAAATTTAGCTGTTAATTTTGATTGGTTAATTTTGATTGGTTGATCAACAGAAATGATTATTCAACAAAATCATTAACTTTGGTAGATATCGTAATTGGTGCTTTTCGCAATTTTCCTTTTATGTTTCGTTTCTAGTAGTTTATTCATTAAAGAGAGATGATGGGGCATAAATGTCTCAATCCTCAGTGCAGGCGACACTCAAAATACAATCATAAACTACTTAGGACTTCTACCCAGTCATGGCTGATAGAACAAGAGCATGCCACCCTCATATAAAATGATTAAGGGGTCTGTTCGAAATTCAGTGCAGATTCTCAAGTTCGACAACAAGATTTCCGAGTTTTACAAGACACACCTGAAGTAGGTCGGAAGTTACATCGACTAAAACGTTCTAAAAATAACACTTAGAATAAGAACAGTAGCTTGAAGATTCCAAAAAATACGAATAACTAATCTTCATCTCAAAAATTCAAAAATGAAATATTTCATGCTTTTCATAGAACGAGTTTGTACCACCTTTTTATAATGCTACAGATACTCATTGTAGAAATAATCGCTCAGATTTCTTTAGATTAACAAATATGGGTTAACAACACGTACTTCACTAAATATTTAGCTAACAGTAAATAACGATTGTTTCATTCAAAAATTAGTTTTAAAAAAATTTACATATGATGACAGTCTTCAAACATTATTGTGGCTGCATGCCTCCATATATTTTTCTATGTTCACTATGTTAAGAGGACTCTTTCCTCCATAACATACTTTTCCCTCAAACAAACATCGACCGAAACGTTATGCGAATAACACTCAAAATGATAACATTTATCAGAATAATCTAAATAATACAATTTATCAATCTTCATCTAAAATATCAGAGAGAGTTTTGAACAAAATTTTGGGAAGAAGTCTGATAGATTTAAAAATAATATTTTGTGACAAAATAATAAGGCAACTTAATATACTCCAGAGTCAGAACAGCTAATATATATATATATATATATATATATATATATATATATATATATATATATATATATATATATATATATATATATATATATAAAAGTGAAAGTGTCTGTCTCTCTGTCTCTCTGTCGGTCTGTCTGTGTACATTTCCCTACACAATAACTCCGGCAACTTTCAGTCTACAGACTCGAAATTTCATATACAGGGTACGTAGATTTGGAAAAATCTTTGTAATCAGTGTTCGCCCAGAAATCTGGCTATGAAGGGGTCAAAGTTCAACGATTTGACCTTTGAGAACTCTACCAAACTCCTCCACCAATTTTGGGTATAAACAATTTAAATTTTAGATATAGGTTCATTGGACATGGATCAGTATCGTGTTTAAGCTCTACCCTTCAGAGGACAAATACCGAAAAATTAGCTAAAAACATTAATTTCTTCACCTTCAACTGGGCACTTTTCTACAGGGAAGTGTTGCTTTTTTGCCGATATTTTCGAAATTCATCCCCTCTTTTCGATTGTCTAGCCTTAATTTAAACTTACTTCACTTCTGGTTTGGCGGTGGTCATAACAGTAAAAACGTCACGTTTTTTTTCACGTTCTTTCCCTCTTTCACGGTACAGGTTCGAGCCTGCTTTCCTACTACCACTTTTTTTTCTGCCCAACACACACCTCCAAACACCCAGACAACACCGGGCACCTATGCTAGTATATATATATATATATATATATATATATATATATATATATATATATATATATATATATATATATATATATATCCTTAAAAGATTTTTTTTTTTCATTAATAAAAAAACTTTAAAAAAAAAAAAGATTTGAAACAATTGGTCATTTTCAATTCGATGTAGAGATATGTTTGAAATTTCATCTTTTTACCTGCTTGTATGTAAATAATATATATTTGCTTGTGTAAATGAATAGACGTATGCAATATATGGCTGATAGAACAAGAGCTAATATAAAAAGAATGCAATATATGGCTGACGAAACAAGAACTTTACTTGTTAATTAGCACTATTTTATAAACACCAGAGTTTCATTGGATTCACATTTAGGAATCCACAACAATACAATCATTATATGATATGGTTATATAAACAATATTTCCTGCCAGAGTTTTCGAAGATTTTTGCATTTTTGCTCATGTTCACTTACCACAGTGTTCAACTTATTATAGTCTGGCGGCATATATATATATGTGTGTGTGTGTGTGTGTGTGTGTGTGTGTGTGTGTGTGTGTGTGTGTGTGTGTGTGTGTGTGTGTGTGTGCAAGGGTCAGTAAAAGAGAGAGAGAGAGTAATCAGAGATTTAAGGGGGCAAAGGGGTGAGAAACAATGAGAAAAAGAACGATATTTAATCCCAAATTAAAAAACATTAAACCAGAAAAACTTAAAAATAAAGTAATAAATAATAAGAAACGCACAAAAGTACATAGTTAAATAAATAGTAAACAAAATTGAAAGTTCATTTGAAATGCGAGCAATTCTTTCATGATTACCTAAAATGGCTTTGATTCCAATCAACTCCAAAGGCTATCAAGTACCTCCCTATCCGTCCTTCTTTTATTTAATAAAATTGTTATTCTGCCTGTTTTATTTTTGTGGTTTTATTTTCTTGCTTCTTTCTGCATCTATTGTTTCTTTCTGAGGTCTCCAATCCTTAGGCTTCACAACAAACTTGAAAGTTAATAAGGTTAAGTACTGTATAAAAAGTGAAGAGCTAACAACCAAAAAGCAAGCAAGTCACTGTAATAACCTTAATTTGAAGGGTTAGTTTTTGGAAGTTTTTATTTCAGCAAATACCGCACGTATGGAGGTGGGTGCTTGAATTTGAAACAAATAGCTTAAGGTGCCTTGGAACCAGGTAGCGCAATTAGGAAAGAGTTTTCTCTCTTTTTGACATCATTTGGTTTTATTTCATTCTAACATTCGGATTCTTATGCCAATAAGTGATTTAGTTCTTAGATTGAAGCTTTTCGCTGTTATTTTTTTTATCAATAAATAGCTGGTTTCTACTTCACATCATCTAATCAATGTAGTAGCTAGGTTTATTATCCAAGAAACGCACAAAATAGAATTTTTATTTATTATTACTTATTATCTTTGGTAATTTTTATTTATTTTTTTTAATTGTATGAAATTGTAAACACACAAAAAAAATATTTCTCTTACGATTTATTAAATCAAACTCTAATCTTATTATTAAATCCAACAAAGATCCTGAATTGATTTGTTTGAACATATATCTTTCATATGAACATTAATTTGACGGGTAAGTAATATGGGTATTAAAGATGAGTTTAGATCTGCTGACTTTAGAGGAAATTAAGCCTGGACAGTATTGAAACGAAGTGTTGATTTGGTCACATTGAAAGATTGGGTGAATGTACTTCCGTTAACAGATGCAGAACTGTTGAGGTAGCGTTAGGGTCAGTTACAGGGAAATCCAAGGAGAACAGGGGAGGAAGTAATGATGGTCATCTTGAGAAATAAAAATGGATAATAAATGCCTGGCTAGAGACAGGTTACTTTTGAATTAAGTTTCTAAAAGCTGTTCGACACATGCCAGCATGTAAAACAGACACTAAACGAACAATACCGATGATGATGATGATGATGATGATGATGATGATGATGATGATGATGATGATGATGATTAGCTTCAAAAATTTTGGTTGAACAACTGGTATAGTATAAGGAAAACTATGTAGTGAAACCATTCCGTCTCTGCTTATCTCAGCATTACTTTGGTATATTTTAGATCTCTCCTTGTCACTAAACTCCTGCGATGCTGGATATGATGTTAGCAATTTGTTAGATCGTTATAGATCTATATATCTGTCTACCTATCTATTTATCCAATCATATTGTTAAAATAGTTTAGATGTTTAGCTTAAGATGTTTACATAAATTAGCTGTCGATTTGACACGTGGCTATACAACATAAATCAATTTACACGTTTATATCATCCTCTACTATGTGCCTCTAATTGTGAAACCGTTGGTTCACAGTGAACTCCTCATCATGGGAGTATCCGTTAAGTGAATACGCATTATTAGTTAACTTGCTGTGTAAGTAAGCTATCGTAAATGTTGTCATCTTAAGCAATTTTGAACGATTAGATTTTAGAAATTGGTCATATTTTTGTCAACATTCTCTATCTGTAATACAAAGAAAAATGTGGTCATTCTAATTATTTACAAACGATAGATCGGCTTTAAAATACTTTGAAAATATACTTTAAAAAAAGAAATGAAATGAAATATGTAACTAGAATTCGATGAGTAACCAATTATGTTGAAAGAAAAGAAAATTTCTCTTGAACATAATAAGAGGCAAGTTAATATATAGGTAAACTCACTTTATATATAATAAATTATATATGTGTATATATGAAACTATCTTTTATCTGATATATATTTTCACACAGAAAAGAAATCATACAAATATAGATATTTTAATATTTATATCTGTATAGTGAAATTATGTGTCTGTGTGTGTGCATTTCCCTACCAAACTACTCTGTAATTTTCAATCTACAGATTCAGGATTTGACATAAGGAGTATTGAGATTTGGAGAAATCATTTTAATCGGTTTTCTGCCAGAAATTCACCTATCCAGGGTCAAAGTTCAACGAATTGACATTTGAAAATTCTACCACACCCTCCGCCAATTTTGGGTCAAAACAGTTGAAATTTTAGATGTAGGTTACTTGGACATGGATCAAACTTTTTAACTAGATTTGAGCCACAATAATAAATGATAAGGAGGATCAAAATTGGGGTCAATGTTAAAAAAAATTGACCTTTGCGGTCTCTACCAAATTACTCAGGCAATTTCTGGTCTAGACATTTGAAATTTTACATAAAGTGTATTCAGACATATGGCAAGCTATTTAATCAGTGTTTGGTCGAAAATTTGGCTGCTGAAGGGCCAAAGTTAACAGATTTTACCATTGTTGTCTCTAGCAAAATATTCAGCCAATTTTGGGTCTAAACATTTGAAATTTTACATAAACAGTCTTCAGACATGCAGCAAGCTTTTAAATCAATTTTTGGGCAAAAATTTGGCTACCAAGAAGTCAAAGTTGACAAGATTGACCTTTGCAGACTCTACCAAACTCCTCCGCCAATATTAGGTGTAAACACTTAAAATTTTAGATGTAGGTTACCTGGACAAACTTTTTAATATATATATATATATATACATATGCACATAAAGTTATGAACAGTACGTAGGGCCCGGGCAAAGCCAGGTTGAACTGCTAGTATATATATATATATATATATATATATATATATATATATATATATATATATCACCCAATAGCTAAGGTGGAGTAGATTCATGACTTTTGTAAGATCTTCAGCACCTTGATTTGAATTTAGATTAATTGTTATTCTTTGATGGATGTCAACAAAGACAAGATAAGCCATTCGATTCTGCTGTTGTATGTATATTCAGACAGAGAAATACATAAAATTTCCCCTGAAATCAATCAAAATAGAATACAAACTTATCTGGAATTCGAACTCAGTTTTGCCATTTAATTTTCCATGATGTTAAATTGAATTCCACTAAGTGGTTTTTGCTCGGTTTCTGTCTTTTACAGCGACACTGTTAGAGCTATTTAATGCTGCAATTGGAAACGATTGATAGAATAGGATTCTAAAGTTATATCATGTTGGGTAGCATCAGTTTTTGGCTGGGTATCATTGTTGTCTATTATAATTAAAGTAATTGTAAGCTGCAATAAAAAAAGTTGATCTCCGTCAAACAGTTAATCAACAAACATTAGTTTCAAATGAAAACACCTTTTATTCTTCTGTGCTGAAATCAGTATTTATAAAGTGTGGTATGCGAATAAAATAGATTTATTATATCGTTAACGATTTGAGGAAACCAACAATATGTATTTTCTTTGGATAATGTCCTGACCCCAACTCCTTCTAGGGGAATAAATTCACATATATACTGGAAGAAAAGAGAATTTTGGCGATTTGTGTTTCTATGCCAGAGTTTGTGATAAGCTGGTGAGGTGGGCAATCACTCCAGTGGTATATCTTCGATTATATTAAAGGAAAGTAGTGCATAATATAATTAGAACATGTTGCAGTTTCTTTGAACGTAATATGTAATTATAATAAATCCAAATAGCTAAGAATTTATTTGAACACGAAACAAGAATGGATATTTTTAAATACTTGCATTAAATCTGTTGTGTTTTGATATTACGTTTATTTTAAACATAAGCTTTGAAAAACTAAGAAAAAATGTTATTCAAACTTAAGTATGACAGACCAATGACAAATAGAGACAATTTAATGCACTTAATACAAGTTCTGGTGATTCCCGGGCAAACTCCTTCATTGTATGTCCCAAAGACTCAAGTATAAGTATAAGGAATATTATGAGAAAGGGAGATAATTTGAATATGATTGGATGCCCGCCTCTCTCCACGTGCCCCCCTTTTCTTCCCTACATGCCAGTGATCCCAGCTATTTTCATTCAATCTGTACACTTGACTAACCAACTGATCAGTTGATAGACAAAACCTTTCACAGAGATGCAAAAGTGAATAAAAAAGAAGCAAAATACTAAGGAATAGTATATGCTTGTATTCTTCCTTTATAATTATACTACTTCTAAAAGCTCTACCGTCAGGTTGGTTTCCTAATAAACACTGTGTGTTTAATTGAGCAATTATTAACAAATTCTAAGTGAGGAGGAGGTACCGATTAGAGCAAGTACTTTATTGATGTTGGTGGTCAGCAGATGGGAAGGAAATTCACAACATCTCAAGAACCATGCAGTTCACAGAATGAAGTCTTCCTAATTATTCTCAACATTAACAGAAATGAAGAAGAAAAGGAAGGATAGGAGTGGGGATGGCTGCTAGATTGGTGTGGGGCTTTGGATGGATTGATTTTAAAGGTGCAAAGACAAAATTAGTCCCAATCAGAATAAACGAGAGGTCATGACAAGGTGATGGGATGAAGAGTGGCTTAGTGGAAGAAAGGTCACATCCGGGGGTGACCTAACATCTTTGCAGTTGACAGCAATAAAAGCTTCAGCCACCAAAGACACTGTCCATCTGGAACTTTCTCATTTATGCTGCTTGCCCATTCACGTACGTTTATGTTCATGTCGTCTAGACATCTTTGTAAACAAGATTTGAAACTCATTTGATCTTGGCTTTAAGTATTTAATCAATTTACACCAATTCATTATTGACACGTTTACTGGAACAAAAATCCATGGCAAAACGAGCAATCAATAATACAAGATTTTTCAGATAGCGTTTTAGTTTGTACATATATTAGAAGTAGTCTACACGTTTCGACAATAATACATCTCGTTGGGACACTAAAAATTGTAAACGTCGAAACATGGGTTGATCCGTGTAGCTTGTTTCTAATATTTACATGATTTCATTTATAAATGTTCTACATTCTACTTCAAAAAGTAATTTCTTTTAAGTTATCAATGTTATCAATGTATTAAACTTTATATATATATATATATATATATATATATATATATATATATATATATATATATATATATATATATATATATATTTGATAATGTTTAAATGTTCAAAAAAGTTTTTTTTTTTTTTTTTACACAGTGATCACCACTTATCAAGGCTGAGAAGCCACTCAGGGATACGGGTTATTGCAAGTACATTACGTTAGTGTGAAGATTTGATGAAGTGTTTACTTAAGGGGGCGGTTCATTAGGAATTTGTTAACATTGGACTTGAAGACATCCAAGTTGTAGTCCGGTGGGAAGCAGGCAGACGGAACAGAGTTCCACAGGTGTGCAGTTCTAAGAAAGAAGCTTTGTTCATGGAATTCGCGTTTTGATTTAGGCACAGATATAGAGTGGGGGAAATTTTTCACAGTGGATTCAGCTAGACGGGTGTTTTCGTGAAGGATTGGCGAGGGGGGACCAGAGATTGGAGTTCAGACGAGCACCTTCCATGGAAATAACGATAAAACAAGGTTAGGCTCGCAACGTCTCTTCTGTGGGAGAGAGGTTGCAAGGTAGAGAAAAGGACATCCCCCACTAAGCCACAAAGTCTATTTTGTACTCTGTCAAGGCAGGATAGGCTGTTTTTAGCAGCTCCGGTCCAGATATGGAAACAGTATTCCATCCTTGGACGTACTTGGCTTTTATATAGATAGAGAATTGCATCAGTAGTGAGATATCTTCTGGAGCGGTAGAAGGATCCCACCATCTTTCCAGCGACCTTGGCAACAGACTTGATGTATGTGTTCCATTTTAGATCAGGAGTAAAGGTAAAACCCAGAAGCTTGTCAAAACACGGGGCCTCACCCAGACGAGAGCCATCCATCACAATTGATGCCAGATGGGGATCAGAGCGTAATTGTAATTTCAAATATTTGAATCACGTACCAGAAATATTCAGCATCTATTTTCCTTATTTTTTCTTGTTAATAAGGAAATATTTTTATAAAAACATTAATATCTATTTGATCTTCCTCTCCTGACTTGATTGTGCTTTAGCACTTCCAAGTATATCCATATTATATTTATGCACATTATAATTGATAAGTTTTATATGCCAATAAAGAAAATCATGTACATTTAAAGCTTCACTTAAATTTAAATATGCTGATAAAGTGTTTTTAGAAACACAGAACTTATAAAATGGCATTGTTGAATATCTATTTTTGGAACATGATTAAAATATTTGGAAGTATAGTTAATATTTTTGGAACTTTGTATATCTACTAAATTAATAATTAAAAGTTCTGATGGATATAACCTACTAATTATTGAGTTTATTTTTACTGAAGTTTTGAAACATATGGTAGCTTCCTTCAGCCTTTACAGACTATGGATACCCACTGTAAAGGTGCCTGCGCATGGAAGATTTATGACAAGTGTTGCATAGTCTCTAACCACACTTCTCCTGAGTTGGCGTTGCTAAATATCAGTGGCAAATAGGGAGTTCAGGACGACTAAAACCAATGCCAAGATGAGCGGAGAGCACATACAGTGCCGAGAATTCCCTGGTACTATCCAGGCTCAACGCTTTGAAGATCTGATGAGAACCAGTGTGTCAACGTGATTATGCAATATATATTTTAAGCATATACTGAGCACTTAACATGTACTTTTGACTTATATATATATATATATATATATATATATATATATATATATATATATATATACATATATATATATATATATATATATATACATATATATATATATATATATATATCAGTCATGACTTATATATATATATATATATATATATATATATCAGTCATGACTTATATATATATATATATATATATATATATATATATATATATATATCAGTCATGACTTATATATATATATATATATATATATATATATATATATATATATATATATATATATATGTCATGAGTACGTCCTATTTACGCCCCATTTTAAATAAATTCATGTGCGGAGGTTGTCTGTACTGTATGTCAGAATCATAAGTGAAATACTAACATCTAAATAAATTATTGTGAAAATTGGGCCCATTTCTCGCATTAAGGAAAATTAAAACGTCCTATTTCAAGAGAATTAAACTTTGCATATTAGACTCATCTTTTTTATAGTTTGCTTATGATATTAATTGCAAGGGTAACTTATTCGCATATTGATTTTGAAGAACACTTTATCAATTATTAGATGTTATTGCTTATTAATTTAATGATTGTATTGGTTTTAATATAATAAATGGTTCTATTTTGAAATATTGGTTTATTTCCTGGACAAATATTTAGCTGTTGTGTTGAAATATTCTTTTCTTGAGAAGAAATTACTTAATTTAGAACAACTTACGATCTACTTCATGAATTGCAATTGAACGGGTAAATTGGAAAATAAAGGAAAGTATATCCTTTATTTATGGTCACATTTAAAAAATGAATTCTTATCAAAATTATCAATATGTTAATTTTTATCTGTATATATGAATAAATAAAAAAATTATTTTGTCTTTGTTTTGACCCTACGAAAGGTCAGAAAGAAAGATTCGAACGGCAGGTAGGTAGAGGAATATTGTACAAGAAAGTAAATGCAAAGAAATGTTGTCTGTATTTCCCAACTGTTGTGTTAGACAGTTTCTTGTTTAGATCAACAGTTAAAGGGTCTGTGAACGTCTTTTTCCTTTCCTGTTCCGTGGCATTCTGGGGCAGCTTGGGGTAGTTCGATGTCGAAAGTGTCATATATCTCAATTACTTCTTTGTGAAGTGCATAGTTTGGATCCTCGAACAGACGTTTTCTTTGCTGATTAACGTGTCTTCTATGCAAGAATTTCGGACCTTAAATAATATACACAATATTTCTGATTCTTTTGTCTATTGAGGACAATTTGCAGAAAGACGTTTTGTTTTTGTAGAAAAATTTTTCTCCTGGCTATATAGTTTCTTAGGCACAATAGAGGTCCCTGATTTTGTTTATTGTGATAACAGGCTTTCAAATACAGGTCTTAACTTCCACTGGAATATAGTCTCTGCTGGGATACTGCTGATGGTATGTTAGAATTAGATGATATCCTATAGACATGTAGAAACTGTTGCTATGCCGTTTCAGTAGGTGCCCTGCATGCTTTTTTAAGTGCTCGTTTTAAAGTGCTGACGAAACATTCAGCCTGCCCATTTGATCGTGAGTGGTACTGGGGAGTCATGAAATGATTAATTTGAAACGTCTCGCAGAACTCTTTGAAATTCATGGATGTAAATTGAGTCCCATTGTTACTTACTAAGCAGTTGACAACTCCGAACTGGGTAAATAATTGACAAAGGAAATTAATAACTACCCCTGTAGTGGGTCTCTTACATCTGTGCACTTATGTCTATTTTGTGTATCCGTCCACCATGATTAAGTAATACTAATCTTCCAGTGGTCCTGCAAAATCTATATGAATTCTAAACCAGAGTTGATCTGTTTTAGGCCATGGCTACAAAGTGATTGGGATAATCTTTTCCTTCAAAGCACAACCCTTGCATGAGTAGACCATGTTGTTGATGTCTTTGTCCATGATACGTAACTATGCATAAGTTTCTTAGTTCTATTTATTCCTGCGTTACCCATAATAAAATCTTTCATTAGCCTTTTCCATAATGCTTTTGATATAACGACTCTCTCGCTGTATAGTAAGACGTTATCACACATCACACAGTCCTGTATTTTCTAGTCTATATTTGTGATTCTCTGGTTTATATCACTATTAAATTCATCATTTTGCGGTTCATGTTTAAGTTCATGTAGTGTGACCAGAATGTTTCCGATAGTATTGTATATCACGGTTTTAATTTCACTATCAGCACGTAAGGAAGCAATTACTGAGTCCACAAGTGATTCATGCTGTCTCAGAACTAACCTTAAAAGTCTGTTTGTATGTCAGATCTGCTTGGATGAAAGGTACTCTAACTTCGAATTCTAGTTTAGCAGAATAGCACCCCACCTCAGCGGTCTATTTGCCGTGTTGACGGGTAACATTTCTTTGCCCAAAAGATGGGCAATAAAAGTTCTGCAGCGTACATCATCGTCCATGTAAATATCGGTCGAACTTTGTAACTTCTTTCTCAATCTTTTTTGCCAGGAGCAGAGATCTTGACACGTGTATAATCGTTTTTTTTTATTTTTTTTTTTTAATATTGTATATAAAATGCAAGTCCCTATTCTATATGAGCACATATCACAAGCGACTATTATATTTGTGACCTCAGTGTTTCTATTTTTACACTCTTTATTAGTAGCTCGTTCGTAGTAGTTCCTATAACCTGTAGATCGTTCATAATGGGAATAAATGTCTAGTAATATTTCGCAAACCCTCAAAAAATTTTATAATTCTGTAATATTTTTGTGAACCGGTAATTATAGCTGTGACCCTTTCTGAATCCTGTCTTCTCCTGTTTTTGTCAATGATATGTCCCAATATTTGATTTCTTTTATGAAGAAATTGCACCTTTTTCTTTTATTTTAAAACCAAAATCCTTTATTTTCTGATCTCACTTATTATGATAATATCATCCAGGTATGCCATTGCGAAATCAAGGTTGCTCAACTAAATAATTCCTTGAAAAATGGCGAGCGCTCCTTATTCTAAAAAGATGAAGAATAATAAATGTTATTAAAATAAAGCTACAAACATTTGATAGCAATGCAATAGTAATGACAAGAGGCTACAATTGAAATGGCAAACTATAAAGTCTGCCAAACAACTCATCGATATATAATTGCAAATGAAATGCACGATTGACTCTACGTCTGCTATTGTGCTCTACTCAACAGATTTGAACAAATTAGTCAAGTGAGAATTAAACGACCCATTTTGGAATCAACTCTATTCAACTCATCCATTTAACCTTTTTGATCCAATCACTTTGATGCACACATATGTATCATAAAAAACCCTCTGTTAGTTTTGTTATTAGAATTGGGTGCCTTTCTTTAATCATAATTTCATTCTTACATTTTTGTGATGGAGATGTTGGAATTTGGCAAATTTTGGTTTTTGTGTCTCTTTTGAGACCCCTGAGTGCAATTACAGTTCTTCTCAATTTTCTCTTGAATCATATGAATCGATTCTTCCACTCCAAATGTTTTTGTTATTAGTTCTTCCTAAAAAAAGGACAGAAAACAAAACATATATTGGAAGTTGCTTATATTTTAATCCCTTTGGGTTGCTGTTTCATACAAATAAATGGCTAACGAGATGAAGCAAAGAATGAGCAAGTTTGTTTTATTTAAGTTTTTTTATTTGTTTTTGTTTTTTTATTGCAGAAATTTTTAAAGTCATTTTGAAAACATCAGTTTTTCTTATCAATAAACAGTCATTAATATGAAATGAATATAAAAGTTTTTTGTGGCCTTTTGACTAGGTGCAAAGTAAAGTATCTGTTCTGATATGATACTTCATATTTTTTGTCATCAAACATCCTTTTAAACTGAAGTAATTTTTATTTTTATCCCAATCCAAAGTACATTTTTGGTAGAAGGATGGATTTTGCCTACATTAAAAAGCGACATTGTCTAAATCTACCCATCTGAGGAGGTATTAGGAATATATAAGGTAAGTAAATTTTGAGGTATAAATAATATATTTTTTTTTAACTTCATGAAAAAGTGAAATATAGTTTAAATCCTGATAATATAAACTGGCTTATTTGACTTAAGTATTTTCTACATTTTACATTAAAAAGGCTATTTTTTTTATTTTAATAGAATATTTATAGGCTGAATGATTTTATAAAATATAAATAATTAAACCACGCGAGAGCTGTTGGGTCAGTATTTGTTATATAATTAAATATTTTGAAATTCCAAAGAACAAACATATAGCGTTATGCAGATCAGCAGCAGCTACACCACATTTATCCCATTGACTCAATATTTCATATATCTATTATTAATATTTGTAAAATTCAAAGTGTTTAGATAAAAATATTTGGAAATTCCAAATTACATCTATTGCTAGTCTGTTACTTATGGAAATTTGGAATATGTCTCTCTCAAGATGAAACTATATTATTACTTTTATTAATGTATTATTTTACTATTTTTAAATGTTCAAGTCATGATTAGGGAAGTGTAGTATCTTTTTTTTACATAGGTATCATCGCTTATCAAGGCCCAGAGGCCACTCGATGATATGGGTTAAAGAGTTTACATTAGTCAAGCGGACAATATAGTAATCGATAGTAATAGAAATTCGGTAAATTTGTTAACTTAAGTGGAATGGCTCATCAAAAACTTGTTTACATTGGACTTGAAGATAACCATATTATAGTCAGCTGGAAAGCAGGAAAACGGAAGACAGTTCCACAGGCGTGCAGTTCTAAGAAAGAAGCTTTGTTCATGGAATCTACGTTTAGGTTTGGGCACAGATAAAGAGTTGTGGTAATTATTGATAGATTTTTCAGCTAGACGAGTGTTTCTTGTGAAAGTTCGCCGAGGGAGGACCGTTGATTGAAGCTCAGTCGAGTACCTGCCATGCAAATAATGATAAAGCAAAGACAAACTTGCAACATCTTTTCCGTGAGAAAGAGGTTGTAGGGACGAGAAAAGGACATACCCTACGAGGCTACAAAGTCTATTTTGAACTCTATCAATGCAGGATAAGTCCTTTCTAGCAGTTCTCAAGCCCAGGTATTATCTCCTCCTTTGTGTGCTATAGTATTGAATATGTTCATTCGTCATGAAACCTTTCTATTTCCTTAGGAGTAATGTAGTATCTTCTTTGTAGCCATTAAACTATCCTTCCAAACATTAGCTTATCCTTTCTCTGTGTGTATGAGTGAGAGGTTTAATCTGCTCCATTGTAATAAGATCATCTTCACAGGTATTACCTCCATCACCGAGGGATGTACTGTATGTCAACAAGAAACTGCCGTAATCGACTGTTAGCAAAGTCAACACTTGCATTATATACACTAGCAAAAATATGTGACCAGGCAGGGAGGGGGGTGTTTATCATTGCTATCAATACTAACAGTCTAAGAACATGTATGATGACGTCATAAAGGTGAATGAGAACATTAAACATCATTCATTGTCAGGTAAATACATATATATTTCCGTTCGTTTTTTTTTGTTTGTTTTTTTTTAAATCTTTATGCACACTTTCACGAAATCAATTTTGACTAGATCAGGAGACAAACAAACGCACAAATAGAAAAACTTATTAAAATTAGCAATGGTAATATGTAGGTCCTTTCTGATTAAAATTAGAATGAATGTGTAGCACAATGCAATCAAACTTTTTTACAAATTTTATACCCTTTTTTTTTTGGTTTGGGGCCACTCTGACACCACTCTCTTACAATAAACAAAGAGCAAAAGCAAAACAATGATATTTTTCTCACATGGATATGATTCACTAGCCAATAATATACTTAAATGTTTAGTCAACTGAGTATGGAACTGTGTTTGATGTAAAATATTTTCTCATTTCTGTCCAATTTTCTAACCTTAAAACTTCCCCAAGGTATTTGAGACCAGAGACGTTTGAATGAAATTATTGATTCATCTTGATTCCAAGAAATAAAGATAAAATAAAGAGTAAACTTAAGGTTAGAAAAATGAATGAATTATCGCAACCTATTAATGCATACAGAATATCACTTTATCACATTTATAAGTATGTAAAATATAAGTATATATTTATGTAAAATATTCTATGTGACGTCAATTATATACATTTTGTTACATATTTACACGCACACACATGCACTCATACATATGTATATGCTTATATATAGAGAGAAATAGTTAGGTTCATGCAAAAATGGTGACAATTAGCCAAGAGGAAGAGATATTATCTCTCGATGACGAAGATGAAGATGAAGATAGAATGAGGACAAATATCAAGAGATAATGCAGAGAGATCATGGACGAAAATAATGGGGAAAATAGCTGATTAATTATAGGCATAACCTTAGGATTAAAATATATTGGATAATCTTGAGGAAAGATGGAATGATAACACGCACATAGACACATGCAATACACACACACACACACACATATGTGTGTGTGTGTGTGTGTGTGTGTGTGTGTGTGTGTGTGTGTGTGTGTGTGTGTTGTTTATTTTTGCATGTAGTTGTATATATATTATAGGTTTCTAACAAAGACAGAAAAGAATAAAAATTTAAAAAAGTAAAGTGAAGGAGTAAGCGATAAAAAGTGGAGAAGAAAGAAAAAAGGAATAGGGTTAATGAAAGGGGTTAATAAAGGAAAAATATGAAAATTGAAAGAATTAGGAGAAAAACAAGAAGACAAACTTATTATAAGAAAGGACAGAAAAAATAAGATGTAAACACGTTAATGATAATACTAATACTATTGTTTATATTACGATAAATTCTTATATGTTTCAAAACTACAAATCAGAACTATACCAAATATGGTGTGCCCAGCCTTTAGTATAGAAAGTGTGTAGCAGGAGATGAAAATTATACTACTACTACTACCACTACTACTATTACTACTACTACTGCGATTATTTATAATAATGAATTTAGCATGGAATACCAGCTCTGCTATAAAGAATTAAAATTAAAATACCAGTAATACTAATTACTATTACTGCTAACAATAATACAAATTTACAGAGACAACATAAAAACTTATTTGAAATTCATGAGAAAAAATGGAACTAGAGACGCTAATAAATACAACAAGAATCTTTAGTCAGTATATAGTAATGCAATTTTGAATGAAAAAATGTGCATAACTTGAGATGAAGAATGAAAAACTAAAATCAAGAGAAAACAGAATTACTCAATCGAAAATTGATTAGAAAACTTGATGGTCATGAGACCTATAAATACTTGGGGATTCTCGAAGTGGGCATCATTAATTTAACAGAAAAATGAATAACTGAGAAAGTTCCTTGAAATGAAATTATACATTTGAAACCTGATAGAAGGAATAAATACTTACACAGTATCTCCAGTAAGATATTTTGATCACTTTATAGACTGAAGAAAAGAAGAACTACAATAAAACTGGTAAGCATTGAGGGCTGCATAGACAATGCAATAAAAGAACTAGCAAAGTATATAACGGAAAATAAGGAGAGGCTGGTTAATAAACGCATTATCATGGTGAACAACACTGAAAGTAGTTAAATGAGAAACAAAAAGTTGAGGGAAGCAAAATAGAAAAGAAGCTGTTACATGAACGATTTATAAAACTGACAAAAGAAATAGTGAATGAAAACACAGGCTCATGGCTTGTTAGAAAATGGTACGAAATATGGAACATGAAAAAAAAACTGTAATACCAATAATAGTAGGAGCATTAAGAACAGTTCCTCAAACCTAGAAAAAAGTCTAAGGAAATTGGAATAAAAGAGAGGAAATACCGCGAGTACAGAAATTAACTCTGATAATCAGATAATGTTGACTGGTCACAGAAAAACTGAAGTGCAGAGAAAAATGCTAAAATTGATAAAACCTAGAGAAAACAATAAAGATAAAGAAATAAAAGTGAATGCAGTAAATTAGCGTCATAAGAAAGCAAAACCTGTATACAAAAAGCAGTACACTGGGAACTGTGCAATCGACTGCATTTTAAACATGCAGACAAGTAGAACAGACACAAACCAGAGACACTGGGACATAGAGGTACAAGCAGATAAACTCATCTAAGCAAGGAAACCAGTTGGCATAATAGTTAATAATAAGGAAATAAACTGTCAAATTTTGAATTTTGTCGTCTCAACAGATTACAGAGTAAAGATCAAAGAGATAGAAAAATGAACCAAATAAAATGGAACTTGCATAGGAAAAAAACATGTTTCGTGAAGAAAGCCAATAATAAAATCAATAATTGTAGGAGTACTCTGAACAGACCCCAAAAACAGGAAAAAAACTAGGATAAATTGTAATAAAAAAGAAAACTGAGACTTTACAATAAATTTTACAATAGCCTTTACAATAGACTTTAAAATAGACTCTACAATAAACTTTACAATAAACTTTACAATAGACTTTACAATAAACTTTACAATAGACTTTACAATAAATTTAACAATAAACTTTACAATAGACTCTACAATAAACTTTACAATAAACTCTACAATAGACTCTACAATAAACTTTACAATAGATTTTACAATAAACTTTACAATAAACTTTACAATAGACTTTACAATAAACTTTGCAATAAACTTTACAATAAACTTTACAATAGACTTTACACAAGACTTCAGGTCCTGGATATGACCTAAAACTATATCCGATGGTGAGGCCTCACCTTGCGGGCCTTGGGGGGTGTGGAGCCACCCTTTAATTGCCATTGCTCCCAAGTCCACTCTGACCCGGAGTGGTAGTACCTATTAGGGTCCCAACTATGAGTTAAATAGAATCTGACTTAAAAAAATATACTCCATAAAAAATCGTTCCTCAAAATAACTAGATTCGGCATTAATAACCTGAAAAAGGTTATTATGCCGTAAAACAAAAACAACCAACCAACATAAAACTTTACAATGAACTTTACAATATACTTTACAATATACTTTACAATATACTTTACAATATAATTTACAATAAACTTTACAATAGACTTTACAATGAACTTTACAATAAACTTTACAATGAACTTTACAATATACTTTACAATATACTTTACAATATACTTTACAATAAACTTTACAATATACTTTACAATAAACTTTACAATATACTTTACAATGAACTTTACAATGAACTTTACAATATACTTTACAATATGCTTTACAATATGCTTTACAATATACTTTACAATATACTTTACAATATACTTTACAATAAACTTTACAATAAACTTTACAATATACTTTACAATATACTTTACAATGAACTTTACAATATACTTTACAATATACTTTACAATAAACTTTACAATATACTTTACAATATACTTTACAATATACTTTACAATATACTTTACAATAAACTTTACAATATACTTTACAATATACTTTACAATATACTTTACAATATACTTTACAATAAACTTTACAATATACTTTACAATATACTTTACAATATACTTTACAATGAACTTTACAATATACTTTACAATATACTTTACAATATGCTTTACAATATACTTTACAATATACTTTACAATATACTTTACAATATACTTTACAATATACTTTACAATAAACTTTACAATATACTTTACAATATACTTTACAATATACTTTACAATATACTTTACAATATACTTTACAATAAACTTTACAATATACTTTACAATGAACTTTACAATATACTTTACAATATACTTTACAATATGCTTTACAATATACTTTACAATATACTTTACAATATACTTTACAATATACTTTACAATATACTTTACAATAGACTTTACAATATACTTTACAATATACTTTACAATATACTTTACAATATACTTTACAATAAACTTTACAATAAACTTCACAATAGACTTTACAATATACTTTACAATATACTTTACAATAAACTTTACAATAAACTTTACAATAGACTTTACAATAGACTTAACAATATACTTTACAATATACTTTACAATATACTTTACAATATACTTTACAATAAACTTTACAATATACTTTACAATAGACTTTACAATATACTTTACAATATACTTTACAATATACTTTACAATATACTTTACAATAAACTTTACAATATACTTTACAATAAACTTTACAATATACTTTACAATGAACTTTACAATATACTTTACAATATACTTTACAATATGCTTTACAATATACTTTACAATATACTTTACAATATACTTTACAATGAACTTTACAATATACTTTACAATATACTTTACAATATGCTTTACAATATACTTTACAATATACTTTACAATATACTTTACAATAAACTTTACAATATACTTTACAATATACTTTACAATATACTTTACAATATACTTTACAATATACTTTACAATATACTTTACAATATAATTTACAATATACTTTACAATAAACTTTACAATAAACTTTACAATAGACTTTACAATATACTTTACAATATACTTTACAATAAACTTTACAATAAACTTTACAATAGACTTTACAATAGACTTTACAATATACTTTACAATAGACTTTACAATATACTTTACAATAAACTTTACAATATACTTTACAATATACTTTACAATATACTTTACAATAAACTTTACAATATACTTTACAATATACTTTACAATATGCTTTACAATATACTTTACAATATACTTTACAATATACTTTACAATATACTTTACAATAGACTTTACAATATACTTTACAATAGACTTTACAATATACTTTACAATATACTTTACAATATACTTTCCAATAAACTTTACAATAGACTTTACAATAGACTTTACAATATATTTTACAATAAACTTTACAATATACTTTACAATATACTTTACAATAAACTTTACAATATACTTTACAATAAACTTTACAATAAATTTTACAATATACTTTACAATATACATTACAATATACTTTACAATAGACTTTCCAATAAACTTTACAATAGACTTTACAATATACATTACAATATACTTTACAATAAACTTTACAATATACTTTACAATATACTTTACAATAAACTTTACAATATACTTTACAATAAACTTTACAATAAATTTTACAATATACTTTACAATATACATTACAATATACTTTACAATATACTTTCCAATAAACTTTACAATAGACTTTACAATAGACTTTACAATAGACTTTACAATATACTTTACAATAAACTTTACAATATACTTTACAATAAACTTTACAATATACTTTACAATAGACTTTACAATAAAATTTACAATAAACTTTACAATAAACTTTACAATGGACGTTACAATAGACTTTACAATAAACTTTCCAATAAACTTTACAATAGACTTTACAATATACTTTACAATATACTTTACAATAAACTTTACAATGGACGTTACAATAGACTTTACAATAAACTTTACAATAAACTTTGCAATAGACTTTACAATAAGCTTTACAATAGGCTGTACAATAGACTTTACAATAAACTTTACAATAAACTTTGCAATAGACTTCACAATAAGCTTTACAATAGACATTACAATAAACGTTACAATAAACTTTACAATAAACTTTACACTAGACTTTACAATGGACAGCAATGCTGTAACAGCTGAAATCTTCGTAAGGAAAATCCTCAGAAATGAAAAGCAACTCAGCATAAACTACGGACAATTTGAAAGATTGTGACAAAAATAAAACATAAACGTGAAAGTAACACTACATAAAGCCAAGGAAATTAAAACTGCAAGAAATCATTTAAACTGTAACCCCCTCACATACCCACACACACTCTCGTAAAGGTTTTACTTATACCACACAAGATGATTGTGAATGATCAAGGAGCATGGAAAGACTGAAAAGAGAACACCAACACAACGACTATTGGATGATTGCAGAAAATACTGAATGAGACATTGAAGAGGCTTATTGTACCTATATCTCGAAGATGATCAATGGTCGTTACCCGGGAGAAATCAATGGAAAGCAGTTGTTGCGATAATACAAAGTAATTTACAATTGTTATCAAAAGAAGTGGAGAGTACTAGAAATCTGGAAAGACTTGTTGTCACCCAGACTCTTTGGAGGCCAACCTTTTATTATCAGTGAGTAATCACCTGTGAAAGAACTAGTAAGGACAAAAGAAATAAAAAATGAAATAATAATAATAATTCTGATTTCGTTTAGCAACGTCTTCCTGAAAAGAGATGGGATTCATTCTTAGAGGACTTTCATTCAATCCCGGCTCCAAACCAGGAGCTTCAAATATCAATAAATGGAAAAACTGCACTAAAAATTGTCCATTGAGTAGCCTATTGGTTAATATATTAGCTTTATTAGAAAATATTAGATCAATGATTCTTTTAATTTTAGCCCAAACCCTTCGTTTAGTAATGTCATTTTTAATGAAAAAAAAACTTTATTTCCATATATATTTCCATATAATATTTCTAAATATTGAAACTGATGTTAAACAAAATTTGCACACAAAATTTTTTAAAAAATCTCCAAGTGAAAAATCAAAAATGCCTTCGTCCATTTTATTTTTTTCTTGTAAATTGGTATGTGGATAATATTCAAAATAATATTCAAAATAGATAGCAGAAATAGACAGAGTATGGCATATAAGAGGGAAAAAAGAAAAAGAGAAGGTAATAAACATTGCAACTGATTGTTGATTAATAGAGATGGGAATTGCAGATGCAGCAAATTAAGTACCAACAGAAAACACATAAGTTTGGGGAGAGTAATTTGAAAAAATTAAGTGTCCAAATTATTTCATTATTATATATGTGTGAAATAATTTTCACACTTATTTCATATATAAATGTGTATGTGAAATGATTAAGACGGATTTTTATATATTATATATGTTGTGTGTGTATAAAATCAGAATGCAATCTTACAAGGAGGCAATGTATAATTCAAAGGTTAATAACGTATATATGTCAGTCACACACTTTTCCAGCATCCTATATACAGACAGAGTTTATCTCTACATTAAGTATATGTATGTTTATAGATTGTATGTACAGGATTCACTCCTAAACTAATTAACCAATCAACTGATACTTAGAATAATCAAAGCACCTCTGCTGGATTTTGTTGATTTATTGAGAAATTTCATGACGTTCATAAGTAGTTGTTCTTTGCACCTCTTGTATAAGAAGTTAGTATGATTCTTGTTCAACACTTTTTCATAGTCACCAATCCAATGCCCATCCCTATTGCCAAGATATGCGTTATCTTGTCTAGATCTTGCCACATCTTTATTTGGTAGGTTCTCATAGAATTTCCTTGTGCAAATAATTAGAATATGTTATATGATGTTCCTTGCTAGCCACTACTTCCATATTTTTGTCACAATTCTCCAGCTCACATTTCATAGACATTTCAAGTAAATTTCGGGAATTTTAAATCTGGCTGAATCAGGAGAATGTATGTCACTCTCCCCAATATTCAGGTGTTTTTACAATCATCCATGACTTTTTTTAGCTTTCAAACCTACTATCCATTGAACTTTATATTAAAATATTATATATTGAGCTTCAATCTATGGTCCCCCCTCGCCAAACTTTCACAAGAAACACTCGTCTAGCTGTAAACACTATCAATAATTCCCCCCCCCACTCTTTATCTGTGCCTAAACCTAAACGTAGATTCCATGAACAAAGCTTCTTTCTTAGAACTGCACGCCTGTGGAATTGTCTTCCGTTTTCCTGCTTTCCGGCTGACTACAATATGGTTGTCTTCAAGTCTAACGTAAATAAGTTCTTGATGAGCCGTTCCATATAAGTTATCAAATTTACCAAATTTTCATTACTAATGATTACTATATTGTCCAATTTCTTCTGTACACTCTTTAACCCTTATCCTTGAGTGGCCTCTTGGCCTTGATAATGTGGTGTTGCCTATGTAAAAAAAAAAAAAAAATTAAGATTAAGATGAAAAAATATTTAAACATTATGATTTTAAACATATTGCATATACATCTTTCTCTCAGTTTCTATATCTATCTATCTATCTATCTATCTATATATCTATCTATCTATCTATCTATATATATATATATATATATATATATATATATATATATATATATATATATATATAGTAAGTTATAAAATGTATGTGGCGATTAAGCTAGACTGAATATTCCACGTTTCATCCACTCTAGGATTCTTCAGGCTTATGCGCATAAGCCTAAAGAATCCTAGAGTGGATGAAACGCTGAATATTCAGTGTAGCTTAATCGCCATATACATTTTATAACTTATTAACTAGCTCTACCTACGTATTGAGCACTTTTGAAGTAAATACTTAAAGATTACGCATAAATCTATACTTTCGTATATTAATTTTATGTGAGTAAATTAAGTAGTTATATATATATATATATATATATATATATATATATATATATATATATATATATATATATATGCCAAACTTTCTGCTTGTGCAGTGATGAAACTTCTCAAATGTACTTGCAATGCTTCGCTGAGGTTACTCCAGTTCTCTCCAGACTCTTCAATAAGTGCCTTACCGAATCTTCCTTTCCTGACTGGTAGAAAATTGCTTCTGTTGTACCAGTTTTCAAGAATTCTGGTGAAAAAACTGACCCACTAAATTATTGCTGCATTAGCCTCCTACCCTCTTTGCCAAAATCTTTGAATCCTTAATCAATCAAACACTAGTTTACCACCTCATATATAATAAACTTCTTTCTGACTGGCAGTATGGATTTAGGCAAGCCCATTCTACTGCAGTTATCCTAACTGTAATCTCTAAATGTATATACTATGCACTGGATAAGGCATATCTTAGGCCTTTGATCGATTTTCACGATGATCTCATGAAAATTAAATTATATGGATATTACTTAACATAATCAAATCCTTCTTAGATAAGAAAACAATCCAAGTTTTCTTTTATGGCCTTACATCTAAACAACATGAAATACGGGTGTGCCACAAGGATCAATCCTTGGACCTTTATTATTCCTGATATTCTTAAATGATCTCCGTGATAAAATTGTTTCTAAGATAGGTATATTTGCTGATGACACTACGATCTATAACAGACTCAATGAGAAAACGAATGAACATATATCTAAGAAAATGACTACAACTCTAACGGAAGACCTCAAGTCTGTAGTGAAATAAGGGGGGGGGAACTGGATGGTAAAATTTAATGCCGCCAACACTAAGGTTATTTCCTTTAATAATTACAAGAAACCTTTCAAATACTGATTGCCATTGCTAATGAAAGCACTTCCCTGAAACTCCTAGGCTTAACATTCACAGACAACATGAATAGGAACAAATACATTGCAGTAATTGCCAAGACTGTTGTAAGGAAGGTGGGCTCTCTCTCCCTTGCTGAAAGGTTACTCACACCCAAGAGTATTGAGTATCTCTACAAAGCCACTATTCGCCCATGCATGGAGTATTGTTGTCACATCTGGTCTAGTGCATCTGTCACTAGTCTCTCACTTTTAGATAGGGTTGAGATAAGAATCACCAACCTAGTAGGTCCCATATTGTCCGACCAACCTTCTACATTGCTGAAATGTGGAATTCCTGTGCTGTTTTAAAAGTATTTTAAAAGAAAGTGCTTGGACAAATTCCCAACACTATATCCCCTCAACGTAAATACTTCAGACAAACCCGACAAGCAGCAAAATTCCACCCCTACACTGCAGAGATTCCTAAATGCTATAAAACCTTTTACTCAAATAGCTTTTTCCCTCAAGCTGCTTGACTTTGGAATTCCTTCCTGAGACCCAGTAATGTGAACAGACATCTCGATGCCCAACTCCCTAAATAGTACGCCTGCAAATTTGGTCCCAAATAGTAACCCTTTACGATTAGTGGCACTGTGCGTTGTTTGAAGTGAATAAACAGTAAAATAACGTTAAATCAGAGTTTTAATATTGTTCAACATCGAACTGTTCCTTCTTTAATGGTATTTTTTCAAGTATTGATTTTCGATACTTATCAGGCACATTCCAATACAAAATCTATCTAAGAGCACTTCCAGTTACATAAAATACATTTGTGAAATGTTTTAAAGATATGGCTCAGCCATTCAGTGCCCATAGGGAACGAACTTACACAAAGTGCCTTTTATATATATATATATATATATATATATATATATATATATATATATATATATATATATATAAGTATATTTTCAAATCTATAAAATATTCTGCGTGTTCTTTTCATAGTTAGCCCATACGTTACGCTTTGAAAAGGCCAAATACAATTTTTGAAGATTAAACTGCTTCAAAAAGACTAAATTCACAAAATTTGATATGAAAATGTTAATCTTACAACCGTGGACACTCATTTTTATGTAGCCTTATTTTCGAATATAATTTTTTTATTTTTTTACAAAGGCATCACCACTTATCAAGGCCAAGAGGCCACTCAAGGATAAGGGTTAAAGAGTGTACAGTAGACAATTGGACAATAAAGTAATTGTTAGTAATGGAAATTCGGTAAATTTGTTAACTTATATAGAACCGCTCATCAAAAATTTGTTTTCGTTAGACTTGAAGACAACCATATTGTAGTCAGCTGGAAAGCAGGAAAATGGAAGATAATTCCATAGGCGTGCAGTTCTAAGAAAGAAGCTTTGTTCATGGAATCTACGTTTAGGTTTAGGCACAGATAAAGAGTGGGGGAAATTATTGAAAGTATTTTCTGCTAGACGGGTATTTCTTGTTAAAGTTTGGCGAGGGGGACTATAGATTGGTGCTCAGTTGAGCACTTGCCAATTGCAATTGCTGTGAGAAAGAAGTTGCAGGGAAGAGAAACGTACATCCCATACGAGGCTACAAATTCTATTTTGAACTCTATCAATGCAGGATAAGTCCTTTCTAGCAGCTCCTGCCCAGATGTGGCAAGAGTACTCCATCCTTGGACGTACTTGGCTCTTATATAGATAGAGAATTGCATCAGCAGTGAGATATCTACTGGATCGATAGAAGGATCTCACAATTTTTCCAGCAGCCTTGGCAACAGATTTGATGTATGTGTTCCATCATTGTTGTAACGGTATTAGAAAAGAATTCATAGTAATTTCGATGTGCAGCGGTTCTTCATGAATGGGAAAGTCCAGTAAACGTTAAATTCGAAGAAACAGGACAAAAAAGAACATCATTGTCTGCTAAGAGGTGTTGGATTGAAAGATTACATTAAAGATTGTCACTTATGTGATTTTATTATTTGTATTGAACTATGTAGCACAATATTATTTTCTGAGTACTTATTAGTACTTAAATTGATGTTATTTGGATCAGTTCTATATCTAAAATACCATGGACACTTATTTAATAGAAATGTTAAACTCATATCTGCTGCATGTTATTGGTTTTTCTGTCCAAAGAAATTTTTTTCTGCTATCAGCTGATAAATATATTTTATCAGGAAATTTATTTTGATAAATAAATTTCTTGATGAAATATATTTATCATTCTCTTTAATAATTGCTGGAATATTGCATTATATGTTTCTGCTGTTTTATAATTTTGTTAAACTTACATTCATCTGTGCCCTCGCATATATGAATACAACCCACAAAATCTCACACACAATCATATATGTACATGCAAACACACACACTATATTTACATAGAATTAGTGATCATATAACTTGAATATTTGTGTCCACCATCAGCCATCATTTATCTATTGCTGTAGGTGAGTATATATGTAAGAATGGCTTGCAAACAGATTATTACTCTCGTCTATAAATATTTGTGTTTGTATGTGCGATCATTAGTGCCCATGGCACTTGACAATTATATGACTGAACACTTCTTTAATTAGCTGATAAATTATCTACAATTTATGAACCATTTCACATAATCATTCATATACACTGATATCTATACACTTGAATGTACACACATAATCTCTAATATATATGTATTCATATGGTGTATCTAAATACATGGGGTTATATATATATAATCATTAACAGATAGCTGTTTTGCTGTATCACGACTTTTCACTGTAGGTAGATGTGTTGAATATTTCATTCTGAGATTCGAAACCCAACCACTTTGTCAACAGGATATTCATAGTCATGTACAAACAACTATTTCGCTGTATCAAAGTTTTCGGTGTGGCTAGACGTCGCGAGTGTTCCACTCTGAGATTCAAAATCTGACCATTTTTTATTTTTTTACAAAGGAGTCACCACTTATCAAGGCTCAGAGGCAACTCGAGGATAGGGGTTAATAAGTGTATAGTGATCAATGGGACAATATCATAGTAATTGTTCGTTGAAATTTGGTAAATTGGATTACTTAAGTGGGATGGTTCATCAAGAACTTGTTTTGAGAATTCAAGTATTTTAAGTTTCCATAAAATTACCATATAATATGATAATACATAGGAACAACACTTTTGAATCAAACGTTTTTTTTTTCTAAATAGAATATTTTATTTGGTTAAATTTTGTCAACTGTTTTGCATTTTCCTTTTTTGTATTTGTTACAAATGATATTAAATAAAGATAAAGAGATAGTATTCCATAATACAATTGCATGTGATCAATTTTTAATGTGGGAAAACTTCAACTCCTGAAAAAGATCACTCTGAATGGGAACAAAAATATATCTATAGTCCGATTGGCACTCCTTTCAGAGCGGGAATCGATCAATAAATCTATGTCTCCCTGCCAACAGAGTATTATGTCAACATTCTTACAAGGCATCATATCGAAGACGTCTAGTTTATAAAATGGGGCTTGTTATTCGGCAGTAAAGAATTGTAAATAGTTCAACATCAGATTGAACTCTCTTATAGACAAAATGTAGACAAATTTTAGCTCAGCACCCAATTCGTCAAAACGTCTGTTAGTGTTACTCAGTTTTAATTACTATTTCGATAGTAGGAGAGGAGAAAGATGTAAAATTTATACAATGTTATAAGTGGAATGGCTTTGATGAGGTTTGAACTTCGCATGCGAAGTTCACAGTTTGCATTGATGATTATTTTACCACTTTTACCTCTTTTTTAGTTATAGAAACAATTTGTCCGTTTTTATGCGAATCTCAACCGAAGTATTTTATGGTAAATTGCATAATACATGATTATTTCAATGTGGAAAATAAGGCTAAAGCAACGCTGTTTAATAAAGTACATTTTGCAAAATAATAAAAAAGAAATAATCATAGTTTCCAGGTTAAGCGACACAAGAATGCATATCTGTTGAATCGATTTAATTGTTAAATTTGTTATAAGAGAAAATTAATTTGTCAAATAAGGAATGAATCTGAATCTGAATAATGATGTGAAAGAAGACAATATGGCTACTTTAATTTGTAAATTGAATTTCAGCATTAACTATAGGTTGGTAATAAACATGACTTTTATGTAAAGTGTAAAATAATGGTAGCATCGCAGAGGCAGCATTAATTCAGGTTAGACGAGCATAAACATTTAGCAAATATCTCTCTTCTGCTTTATTTAATAGCACCTTGAGACATTTGCAAAATGAAAGTAATCAATTTCATTGTGTGATAGATAACACCAAGAATAACTAATCTTTAAATGAGAATATATATTTTATAGTTTTACATCCAATTTTATAAAATCCATGCATTTGAATAAGAGTAATGTGTAACATTTTGCAAAGAATAAAAACCAAGATTTATTGAAATTTATCTTAGAATAGGCTAGATATAAACATTAAAACAAAAACATGTTGAAATATTTTTAAATTTCAAAAGATGAATATTAAAAAAAAATGTGTTGTACAAAGTATTTTTTTCTGAATATATATAAAGGACGTCTTTTAAATGAAGGCAGTAAAATTATGAGAGCTCACAAGAACAATACATTACATGAATGGCAGGCAGTTTGACAAATGTGGCATTCTTTTATTTATTGAATAAATTTGAAAATAGAATCTAAAGAATTGCAAATGGTAGTTTTAAAAAAAAACTTCCTTTAATATAAATACAATAATCTACCAAATAAAAATAACAGCCGTTTTGTAAATGTACGTACAATTTAATTTTGTAAATATACAATACTAGGAGAATTGTGACATGTTGAGTCATATACAGGGAGATTATTTGAGAATGTTTGAATTCAGCAAAATAGTTTAATAGTTAGAACACCAACTTGTTGTCAAAAGGTAACATTTCAAACTGAGCTTAATGCATTTGCTTATCTAGCAGCACTGAAGAGCAATGATAAAACGTGGGTGACTATTATAATAATAATAATAATAACAATAATAATAATAATAATAATAATAATAATAACAATAATAATAATAATAATAATAATAATAACAATAATAATAATAAAAATAATAATAATAATAATAAAATAATAATAATAACAATAATAATAATAATAATAATAACAATAATAATAATAATAATAACAATAATAATAATAATAAAAATAATAATAATAATAACAACAACAATGATAATAACAATAATAATAATAATAACAATAATAATAATAATAATAACAATGACAATAATAATAATAATAGCAATAATAAAAATAATAATATAATAATAATAATAACAATAATAATAATAATAATAATAATAACAATAATAATAATAATAACAATAATAATAATAATAACAATAACAATAACAATAATAATAATAACAATAACAATAATAATAATAACAATAATAATAATAACAATAATAATAACAATAATAATAATAACAATAATAATAATAACAATAATAATAACAATAATAATAACAACAATAACAATAATAATAACAATAATAATAATAATAATAATAACAATAATAATAATAATAATAATAACAATAATAATAACAATAATAATAATAATAATAATACGAGGAAAGTTTTGTGCAATTTAAAAATTTATTGTAAAGTTCTTCCAAATAATTAAAATAAATTAGCAGGTTATAGGTTTATGCAGCCCTTAATTAAGTTCAACGTTTTTGTGATGAAGATAGTATATATTGTCTGCATCTTTTGATGTTGAAATGAGTGTGTATTTTAAGTGATGGACTGTGACTTCAGCTGTCAATAATGCAGATGTCACATATGCAAATGCATTGGCGATGTCACTTTTATGTTGCGCCATAGAATCATCATCATCATCATCATCATCATCATCATCATCATCATCATCATCATCATCATGTTCAGTTTTACATCTGTTTTACAGCCTGGCATGTGATGGACGGCTTTTAGAAATTGATCTCTAGACTAATCTATCTCCGATCAGGCCTTTATTTTATTTATCTACTTTCTCCGAAGGATATCTATATCACTTCCTTCAATCCTTTTATTGGTTTTCCCCTGCCAAACGACTCTACTACTTCAACTATTTTCTGTGAAAAAACCCAAAATTGAGAAACAAATATGTTGCCAAAGATGTGACACTTATTGGATGAAAAGTTTCACTCTAAAAGACATGGGATCGAGCAAAAAGATATGGGATTGAGTGGTGCTTTGTACACTTATTTGATTGCCAATTTATTTGAGACTGAACTTTTCTATAGAATCCTTGCTTCACAAACTATTTATAATTGATCTTTGTAGATGTGTTTCTTTTGTATGTCTTGGAATTATACTGTATATTTAAGGAAAATTGCATTTTATCTTTCATCTGCAACTATTTCAGTCAGTTAATTTTCAATTAGGTTCTCCTTAAAAAGGCAGACACAAAAAGATATAATAATAATTATTTATTTGTATAATACTTATCGCGTGTCCATTTTTAGTACAAGTTTTTGGTGATTAACATTGAATATATTCCATTATGGTGTATGGAATAAAAAGAGGTATTATATGTAATATTTTTCAATATTAAAAGTGTAACATGTACAATGCATAATAAACATATATATATATATATATATATATATATATATATATATATATATATATTCCAGAAGGAGGGCGATGAGGGATGGGGGTCAGGTGAGTTTCTATGGGTTTCAAAGATAAATGTGCCCAAAACATTTTTTGATGTTTCCGTTCGTTTGTGATATATGTTTGTTTTTGTCTGCAGGTCTGTAATTTCGTAGAAAGCAAATTTGATTGTAACTTGTCAAAAAACAAATCGTTACATATTTTACATTTAAGTTGTGGTTTTCTTTGGAGAGAGATTCTTTTTGTTACAGCAGAGATAGAGACCACATGATTCTGGCACTGAATTAAAACGTAGAAAACAAGAGGATAATTCAGTGAAAGCACACGAAAGTAAGATTTTATTTTCATGTGAAAGAAAAAGAGAAAATTTTCTTTTTCTTTCCAATTCCAATTCTTTCTTAATTAAAACTATTTTTTCTGTAATTTTTATATTTGGATTTCATAAGATATCTATGCTTTCAGAAAGTAATCAACTGAATTAAAACGTGATTCACAGTGTAATTTCTTTTACTTTCCAATCTAATTTGATGTAGGTTATATTCAGGTAACGATTAATTCTATATTGGATTGACAAAGTTTGCACTGTGTTTTTAAATTTTAATCTTAAAGTTTTAATAAAAATAACAACTCGTTAATCCATAACGTCTTCTCCAATAGAATGAAAAAGATCTACAAATGAATTTCGAGTTCGAAAGTATTCGCCCAAGCAGTAGGAGTTGTTGTGGAGCATGTGAATGCTCCCTTCATAGGCAATATACCTAGTGGAGATCATCGCTTAGTCATTGCATTTTTTGTAGTATTAGCCGATATTCCAAGCTTTTGGCAAACTATTTAATGCACAATCTATCCAGCTATGTAAAAATACCAACTTGTGTTTCATTAATCCTATACAAGATATGTATATAATCGTTTACAAAAGGTATTTTATTTCTGAATTAAATAAGTGAAATAAAGCTGATTTAGTGTTTAATAGATGAACTTAGAGATGAAATGGTCCAGTCAACTGTATTTTATTTATTGCACTGCCAATTAAGTTCTCATCGTTTTTTGTATTGAAAATAGTTAATAAGAAATAACAACTAATCATTTCAATAATGTTTTCTCCTTTGTTGTTGACTATTATTTTCTAACGTTCAACCATATTTTGAATAGTTCGTTGGTAGACAATCAGAAATTAAAAGAAGCAAAGATAAAAGCAAAAAGGAGTAAAAAGAATTAATGTTTAACTTCACATCCCATTTTACTGATCTAAAAATAAACAGAAATTAATTTAAATTAACTCAAATTAAAGATACATTTGTAAATGATTCCAAAAACGAATTCTGGACAAAATAATTCTGGAATTAGAGAACACTATAGATTCCAAAAGCAAAAGAAAAGAGTAAGGAACTTAGTTGCTAACTTTTCTATATCAAAAGTTGGTTAAAGGAATAGAAGAGATGACATTGTCTCAAAAATATATATATTGGCTTTTTTTATTTTCCTTATCATTTTGTTCATGCCGGGCCAGATACCAGATATTCATCCTCTATCTCATACATTCAACCTAGAGATCTTTTTAATATTCTGACAGGCTCTTTAAGTGCATTTTTAAATCTCTCTTGCACTTTGTTCACCGGGTATATTATCAGGTAGTTTTGGAAATTGTTTTTCACGAGTCCAGTTGCTTCTATGATTATAGGAATGATAGGCAAAATTCCAGAATGTTCCACAAACCAGGAATTATTTTCTATATAGGAAGCAACAAAATAAATAAATAAATAAAAATAAAACTAACATTTACAAATGAACGTAACGACTATTCTATAAATATAGCTAGGAACATGTGCACAAAATAACCGGAAATATAGAAATCCTCTTCTCCTGTAAAAGACATTACCATATTGTCATTCAGCCAAGCAAACCGAAACGAGCTAAGTACTAATTTTTTTTTTCTTGAAAACTCATCTTTACTTCTAACAAATGTACCATGGTGCCTCGTTATAATTTTGTCTTTCTATTTGTTTTAAGTTATGTATATTTTTGTCTTGCAAACTAAGGTGAAAATTGTCACAGACACCCCCACTTAAAAGGGGCAAAACACTGCGCACCCATGCTATATTCAAGTAAACTAGCGATAAAAAGGCTAGGCCAAATTCCAGAATGTTCCACAAACCAGGAATTATTTTCTATATAGGAAGCTAGAACTTTATTTAAGTAGTATACTTAATATCTATTACTATAAACTCGCTTGTATTGAAATGTTGCTTCTCTGCTAGCTGTATCAAATTGTTGAACATTGTTTTACTTTCAATTATATTTGCAACTTAAATGCAGTGACCATAGCTACGTCGCTAGGACTTTTACTGAGCCGTACCAAACTGACTACATTTTAATATGAATCCCGACGCACAGTTTTTCTTTCCTTACGGTACAAACCCCTGCTGAATTCTATGTATATCCAATATATATACTTTACCTCCAAGACGACTGCCTATGTCTGATATGCATGTTAAATGAAATTTAAGAAAAAAAATTTTTTCTTTTCTTCTTCTAACTAAACTTTACTTGACACTCAAAATTCTTATAATTAATTCTACTATATTCTGTAAGTTTAACCCTCTCCTGAAAACTAACAATCTGCCCTACTCCACAAGCTGCCACTAACATGCATACATTACACACGACTTGGATGGGGGTCCTCAGCTTTCAGCCCTTAACCTTCGCATGCTAAGCGATTGGACGTCATGATCACTAAACATCCATTCATTTCTACCGCTACGGCATGCATTAGTTTCTTCTGAACCAGGTAGATACTTACTAATACGCGGTCTGTATTTAGATTTACAACTATCTATATTACATAGCAATAGCTGTCTCTTCCTTAGCCTTACAATGTTAAATACAAAAACTGAACCGATACTCTGTAACGCAAAATACAATTTCCTGATTTATAAGCGAAAGCTTAAGATATCCTTATTATAAATGGAAACCTACTTAACACCCAAAACCCCTATACATTCGCATCTACTGGAAATCTCCCCATATATCTATTTACTGTATTATACCTAATGTAGACGCCATAGCGTATAATTTACTTCCACCTGTACTGTATTGTACTTATCAAAAATGACGTTACTTGTATCGAATAAACATAACTCTTCTGCCATCTAAAATATCCAGAGCTTATACAACAATTTTTAGTTAATTCGTAATATCAAGCCACTCTGTAACGCATGATCCTATTCCTAAGCCAACATAAACATAAAATAAAAGGAAGAAAATGTTATTGTACTTTTATTTTTTACTTATTTATTTATTTTCTCAATTATAAATTTAAAGGAAAAAAAACATTAAGCTATATTAACTCCTTCCAACAGACCTGTTTGCAAATATAGCTGCTTCCACTGTATGAACTCACCCCTCCTCCAGTAACAAACAATGAAATAGCAATGTCCCGTAATCACTTTGAGGAGTATAATCTCTCAGTAGATATATAACTTTATAAATTAACCCAGTAACAACACTAACCACCCTCGCGGGGTTGCAGAAATACCTGGATTAGGATCCAGGCGCGGGCAAATCCTTTTGGTACTGATGGATCTGTAGATCTTCCCAGGTCATCCGTCTAGGAGAAAGAAAACTCTGAAGCTAAACCTAAGGGGAGGGAGGCCTCTCCAGTCTTGGATGACAACCTTCCTAGAGCTGGTGACTCAAACAAATTATCGGGCTGCAAAGCTAAACTGCTTAAGGAGTAAATAGGCACTGTCTATCGCCCGGCTTCCATACTGCTTCTTTGTCTATTAGCCAGGCATAGAGGTCAAACCACTCGGAGTCGACAGAAACACTAGGTGGTCGATCTTGTTTCCTGACTAGGGCATTGAACGCCGTTTTTGCCCACTCCCAACACATCCCAACCTTTAAACTGGGCACTTGAGAGTGCTTGAATACCGTAATGCCAGTGCAAGCAGATTGGGTTGATCATCATCTGATGAGTTGAGGGTACGGGATAGACAATTACTGGCTGCTGTTCCCGACTGGTAGTACAGGAGCCCTAACTCTTTGGTAGTGTAATATCAGGATGTTTGTAGTGCCATGTCGTGCATGGAAAGGAACCCTGCACTCGTCCCCGGTGGGCTATCCTGAAGCCACAACCCTAGTAGATGGAGGGACAGCTGATGATCTGCCTGTGTTGCATGTCTGCTGTTCTGCATAACCACTTGCTCAGCACCCCTTACCTAAACTGAAACTCTTAAAAATAAAAATGACAGTACATTAAAAAATTACGCTAAAACCAGGCAAAAACTCAAACAAAAACAACCTGCCTTCTCCCTTGAGGCTCGCATTTATGAACATCCGTGGGCTTAAAACTAATTTAAATGTTGTTGAAGCATTTCTCCTAACAAACACCCGGATATCTTAGCACTAAGTGAGACTAACCTACACTCCTCCATCCCCTCTAACTACTTTAACATGCCCGGATACCTCCTACTCTGCCGTAAGGACTCTGACAGACATATGCATTGGAGTCTACATTCGAAACACCATCCCCTTGACTAGAGAAACTAAACAAGAATCGGACGATCAAGCCTTTATGTGCTTTAGACTTAACATGCAACACAACATTAGCTACTTTTATTTTCTCTACCGCTCTCCCTTGACCTAGGGCTGTACCCTAATAAACAAAGTCTCTGACAGCATAGATACCACTTTCCCTCGACACTAGTGCACAAGTGCATGTGTTTGGTGACTTCAATGTCCACCACAGCAACTGGCTTGGATTTTCTACTCACACAGACACAGCTGGTACCACAATATGTAATTTCTCTATATCTCATTCCCTATCACAGATGGTTACGTTTCCAACCCGTTTCCCAGACCAGCAAGAACAACATGCATCGCTTCTAGATCTGTTTCTGACCACAATTCCCAATGACTGTGTAACGAATGCCCACAGCCCTCTTGGGAACACCGATCATGCAGTGGTAATGGTTGAAATCGCCATAAACTCTAGAGCCAAAACTGAAGAGCCACTGCTCAAAACAACGAGATATTATAAAAAGGCTGACTGGGAAGCCATCAAGGACCTCATCAGGGACGCTCCATGGCAAAATATCTTTTTACTTCCTGCTGAACATTGCGCAAATGAGACAACTGAATGGTTCAAAATTGCAATTGAAGCACATGTTCCCACACGCAAATTCTATAACAAACCCCACTCTCCCCAATGGTTCACTTCAAATTGTGCAGCTGCCATAGCGCAAAGGCAGCATGCTTACCGCAAATTTAACCGACATAAGTCCAGTTCAAACAGACAGAAGTACATAGAAGCCAGAAATAATTGTAAGAAAGAAATAGCGACAGCTAAGAGAGAATTTACTGAAACCACCCCAAAACGCATAGAAGCACAGAAATTAGGAACCCGAGACTTCTGGAAAATCTACAACAGTGTAGTAAATAATGGGCAATCAACTATTCCCCCACTATCCAACAATCATGAGGTTGTTTGCTCAGCAACTGAGAAAGCTAACATGCTTGCCAGTCGGTTTGCCTCAAACTCCACACTGGACTCTGCTAAACACCCCCTCCCTGACTTTCTTTTGCAGACAGACGCCATACTAGACGATCTGAAAATCACTCCTGCTCAGGTGCATACTATCATAAGAAAGCTTGACACTGCAAAAGCATGTGGACCTGATCTCATCCCGGCTGTGCTATTAAAAAAGTGCGCCGCCGAAGTAGCTCTAGTTCTCTCCAAACTTTACAACAAATGTCTTAATGAATCTTGCTTTCCTACCTGCTGGAAAACTGCTTCTGTAGTGCCAGTTTTCAAGAATTCTGGCGAAAGAACTGACCCAGTAAATTATTGCTCCATTAGCCTCCTCCCACTTTTCGCCAAAATATTTGAGACAATAATTAACCATGCTTTAGTCCATCACCTTACAGATACTAAACTTCTGACTGACCAACAATATGGATTTAGGCAAGCCCGTTCCACAGCAAACATCCTAACTGTAATCTCAGAACGTATATACCAGTCACTGGTATATACTGGAGGAGGGTAGAGCAGTAGCTCTAGATATATCTAAGGTTTTTGAAAGGGTATGGCATGAGCGTCTTCTCAAGAAAATCAGATCATATGGCATCACTGGAAGAATACATAACATGATTAGATCCTTCTTAGATAAGAGAAAAATCCAGGTTGTCCTTGATAGTCGTACATCTAAACAATATGATATAAATGCAGGAGTGCCTCAGGGGTCTATTCTTGGATCTCTGTTATTCCTAATATTCATAAATGACCACCCTGACAAAATTGTCTGTGAGATGGGTATGTATGCTGATGACACTACACTCTATAACAGACACGACAGGAAAAAAAAATGAACACAGAGCTAAAGAAATGGCAGAAACACTAGAGGAAGACCCCCGATCCGTAGTGGAATGGGGACAAAAATGGATGGTCACCTTCAATGCTTCCAAGATTAAACTCGTTTCCTTCAATAATTACAAGAAACCTCCCCTACCGCCAATAGCAATGTCCAAAGACTCTTTATCTGAAAGTACATCTTTTAAACTCCTCGGCCTAACGTTCACAGGAAACATGAGTTGGAACAATTACCTTGAGAAAATTGCCAGGACCGCTGCGAAGAAGGTGGATTCTCTCTACTATGCTAGAAAGCTATTAACGCCTGAAAGTATCCTATACCTCTATAAGGCCAACATTCGCCCATGTATGGAGTATTGTTGTCATATTTGGGCTGGTGCATCTGCCATTAGTCTCTCGCTCCTAGACAAGGTTCAAAAGAGAGTCGCCAATTTGATAGGTCATGAATTGTCAGCTAAACTTCAGCCTCTGTCACATCGACGAAATGTTGCACCCCTCTGCCTGTTCTACAAGTACTTTAACGGTGAATGCTCTAACGAACTGCAAGCACTTGTGTCCCCTTGATGTAAATACCCCCGACAAACCTGACAAGCAGCTAAATCCCACCCCTTCACAGTAGAAGTCCCTAGATGCAAGAGAGCCTTCTACTCCAGTAGTTTCTTCCCCTGAACAACTAGACTTTGGAATTCTCTTCTGGGTCCCGGCTTCCCCGACTGTACTGACATGCAGAAGTTCAAGTGCATTGTGAACTGACATCTTGCTGCCCAACTTCCTACACAGTACTCCTGATGCTCATGTCCCTGATAGTAGCCCCCTACAACAAAGTGGCAATGTGCATTGTTTGGGGTGAAAATGTAATAAAAAAAAAAGGGATCTTCCTAAGATTCCAATTTCCTATCATATCGCACACAAGACCTTGGTATTTCATTATGTTTTGCCTCTCAGCTCTGTTTAACCGAACATCATTGAGAATACTAACAAAGATTGTTTCTTTCTCTTTCTTTTCCAATATTACTATGTCAGGTTTAATAGCTCGGTTTTCTAGGAATAACATAGTCATAGTGAATTGGGTATGACTTATTTTTATCTGTTCTTTCTGCTAGATGTCAAGTAACTCACACTCTCAATTTCTGTGTCGCAGAACATGTACTTATTGTCATTGCTGAGACCACTCTTCTTAAAAGTATTGGTTATCAAGCCTTGATCTTGGGCAGCCATTATAATCCTTTCCTTATCATGATTGTGTTTTTGTTTGTAAGCTCCGTTTTACAGATTTTCCTTACACAGTGTATATATTCACTGATATTTTTTCTTTCATCTTGGCACGCTGAATTGAATCGTCCTTTTCTATATCAAAGCCTTTATATTTTTCCTGCTCTTCAAGGATCTTGATGCCAGTATCTTCATCAAGTTGTGTATTTTTATTTGAACCTTCTTCCAATCTCTGATGGAGCAATTGACACATCTGTCCAAACCAAGGTTCATTTCAATATCTCTGGAGAAGTTATGTACGACCTGCAAGAGTCGATATAAGTCAGCATCTGAGGTCATTCATGAAAAGCAGGTGGCTGACTTTTTTGTTCAGGTCTTGTTGGCAGCCATGGTTTAGATTGTAGGTACTCTGGCTTGTATTTAGTAATTTGCTGAACCAATCTATAGCCAGGCAGATAAAGTAAAGGAGATAGGTTATTCCTATTCTGATCTTGACGTTAGGGATTGTTACAGCTCTATTAGTGTGGCTTAATGCCATGGTTGTTTGCCATATTTTTATATGTACAGCCATGATCTCTTTGATTACTGGATGGATTTTATTTTAATTAAGGTACATCATCATATACCATGCTTGATTTGATTGCCCCTTCATACAGTGCTCAAGGATAGTCTCATTAATCAACAACTAGTCCTTGGTGTGGCTAAATACTTCCTCCTACACCCTGCTTGTTCTTTTCCAAATATGCCCCAGAAGTGTTGATAGAAGCTATTTATTGAATAATAAATAGTGAGGTAATAATCAGATGTACTGACAAGAGCATTGTGTTTCACTCCACTTGTTTTGGGTACGAGGGTTGGATTACCTTTTAAACAGCCATACTCGTGTGGCCTCTTCACGCTTCAATAATCTGGTGAATCAATTTCTATAACGACTATGAAATGCAGTTGGTTGCTTAAACCAGAAATTGGGTAGATTGTCTATGCCAATCGTTTTCTAATTCTGGGACTCATTCAGCTTCTGTTTTATCATGTTAGCTTTTGTTATATATGCCTCTGAAATTTCTGGTTTGTTTTTAATGCATTTAACGTCTTGGATCCATTTGGCTTATTGTATGTAACCTCATTTTCAACAATCTTTTAGCTTTTGGACTTTTCTACCATTATTGTATCCGTTATAAAGGTAGAATAGACATGCATTTTGTTTAAACCGTTTATTTTCAGAGTTTTTTCCCTATTTTTTTTCTCCTTTTTTAATTCTTTTAGCAAGTGCTGGGACCCTACCTTTAAGTTCCCTTGCTATATTCTTCAACTCCCGTATTTTACATTGAATTGGCAGATGATGTTCTTCAGCCGTCTTTGCACTACAGAGGTCACAAGGAATTACTCGATCCGAGGCAATTCCTTTCGACAAAGGTTCAGCTGATTCCATTTCCAGTTTGGTGTTTTGTTTTTTCGCTTCTGATTCCCATTGCTTTTACTTTTGGAATTTAGGAACCGTTTTTCAAGCAATATAGAATCCTGTAGCGTAAGGGATTTGGTTCAGGTCTGAGAGATGTGTTGTGTGGAAGAAGTTTCTGGAGAGCAACAGTAACTCTTTTTATTGCTACCCTGGTAGCTCTTGTAGTTTGTACTTTTGACAGCTTAGATCTTTCTTTCTTTGGACCTCCTCAGTTGTCTTACATTGCTCATTATCCAGTTCCAGCAATTCCTGAGGTATTGGCGCTGGTACAGGTGTTAGTAATAGTGTACTTGTTGATAGATGCAAAGAAGAGCCAAGGTGCAGTGAGGGACGGTCGTGGCTTTTGACATTGTTACCTGCTAGGAATAAGAGATACGTAGGGCAGTCATTCAACAAAGGAGATCCTGATGTTAAAGTAGATCCATGTTGAAGTGTCATGGAACACAGTCCTGCTGGGTCAAAAATGAAATAATGGTATAATTCTGGATGCGCTTATAATAATGGAAGATTTTGTTAGGTTTTCCAGCAGATTCTGTTTTTTTCTAATGAGAACTGAAATTCCGCTTTTATGTATTCTATCTCAGCTTCATTAAAAACCTTCAGACTGTTGTGTCACTGACAGGTTATTTTTGGGATGCAACATTTTTTTACCTGGACAGAAGTGGAAGAATATTTCCCTCTATATTTGTCCTTCATTTTTGTTTGGCATGGTTTGTTTCAAGCATATTTCATAGGTCATAACAATGTCCACTTTTCTTCCCTCCCAATCTACACTTATAATTTGTTCTTCTTTGATAGGAAGGTAGTCATTTTCTGCCTCCTTTAAAGCAACATTTTTTATGAGCATAATGTCTTTCTCTATCATATATATTCTCATATAGAGATCTTAATTGGCCAACCAGTATGTGATTTTTCTCTCCAGGGAAAGCAGTTTCTTTTATTTTCTCGGCCAGAATTTGATTTGCTGTTTTGCTCCACTTTTTAAACATTGAGTAGCAGCACTTTCTTTTGATCGGGCTTTTAAGATTCTTATTTGCTACTAGAAATGATGAAGATAGGGTGCCAAGGCCTCTATTGTAAAGTTTTGATTGCTGACCCTTGTTGTCCTTTGTTATGGTTGGAGTACAACTGCCAGTGTTAAGAAGGTGTTCACCATTGTTTGCCTCTTTCTGCCTGGTATATAAACGGGTTGAGGGACTCTTTTTTTATCCTGGGTGTCGACCTGTCAGTATTTATTTTATTTTTTATATTTTTTTATATGATTTCCTTACTATCAACGGCTTTTTATTTTTATTAAAAGCTGCCTTCTATTATACAGAAAGCCCACAGACACCTGAGGATGGTGTCTAGTAGGCATTCAATTTCAGATATAAGGGTCCTGGATATGACCATAAACCCCTGCGGGCTTTGGGGAGTGTGGAGCCACTCTTTAATTGCCATTGCTCCCAAGTCCACTCTGACCCCGAGTGGTTAGGGTCCCAACTATGGTTAAATAAAAACGAACTTGAAAAAACAAATATAGTCTATAAAAAAATTGTTCTTCAAAATCACTGGATTCGGCATTAAATAATCTGAATAGGGTTGATATGCCGTAAAATAAAAACAACCAACCAACCAACCAATCAGATATAAGAGTTAATGTGTCGACGTTTTAATCATAAACAAAATAGCGATGAAACTGAGGCAGGATCTATATCAAATATTTGAAATGTAATGTAAATTGGAAATATGAACTAGACTGAAGGAAGAGGCTATAACAGAAAGAAACTAAACAAAGAAGTAGATACACAAGCATAGACATAGACGCATTCACATAAAATTACATACGACATGAAGACATATACATGCATATATGTGTATGTCTACAATAAATATGTGCGTTTATATGATTAAGTACATCCATATACACATGTAAATATTGTATAACTATACACATGCACTTAGATATACATAACTATGCACATACACGTGCACATATTGCAAAACTATGCACATACACGTGCAAATATTGCAAAACTATGCACATACACGTGCAAATATTACAAAACTATGCACATATACGTGCAAATATTGCATAACTATGCACATATTGCAAAACTATGCACATACATGTGCAAATATTGCAAAACTATGCACATATACGTGCAAATATGGCAAAACTATGCTCATACACGTGCAAATATTACAAAACTATGCACATACACGTGCAAATATTGCAAAACTATGCACATACACGTGCAAATGTTGCAAAACTATGCACATACACGTGCAAATGTTGCAAAACTATGCACATATACGTGCAAATATTGCAAAACTATGCACATATACGTGCAAATATTGCAAAACTATGCACATACACGTGCAAATGTTGCAAAACTATGCACATATACGTGCAAATGTTGCAAAACTATGCACATATACGTGCAAATGTTGCAAAACTATGCACATACACGTGCAAATATTGCAAAACTATGCACATACACGTGCAAATGTTGCAAAACTATGCACATATACATGCAAATATTGCAAAACTATGCACATATACGTGCAAATATTGCAAAACTATGCACATACACGTGCAAATGTTGCAAAACTATGCACATATACGTGCAAATGTTGCAAAACTATGCACATATACGTGCAAATGTTGCAAAACTATGCACATACACGTGCAAATGTTGCAAAACTATGCACATACACGTGCAAATATTGCAAAACTATGCACATATACGTGCAAATGTTGCAAAACTATGCACATATACGTGCAAATATTGCAAAACTATGCACATACATGTGCAAATGTTGCAAAACTATGCACATATACGTGCAAATGTTGCAAAACTATGCACATACACGTGCAAATATTGCAAAACTATGCACATACACGTGCAAATATTGCAAAACTATGCACATACACGTGCAAATGTAAAATGCTAAATAGAACAAGAAAATCAACAAAGTCAAGATGCTTTGGTTGATTCGATATTTCGTTTGAGTTATGAAACTTTGTCATAGATTTAATGTAATTAATTTTACTAGATGATTACATAATGAAAAACATTGTTTCTCCATTTCTGTAGGGTTTTCCTTTAAGATTTAATAAAAAAAAATCATATTTCAAAATTAATAAGTCCCTTGTACCCATTCCCCCCCTTTTTTTAATGGAGAGTACATAATACAGCGGCTGTGTTATCAGCAGCTCCAGTAACTCTCGCTTCTCCTTTTTTGTCCCTCAGTCCTCATTCAAATGAGTGATTTTTCTGACAAAGGGTGAAGAAAAAGCTGCTTTAAAGGTCAGTAGTACTTGGTGAACAGTAGTCTGAGATGTCGGAAGATTGTTTGTCTCTATGTCTACCCTTGTGGTCATGTCACTAGTAAGGGTGCTGGAGGTAAACGTTTCATCTGGGCTGACGTTATCCGCCTGATAGTCAGGGACCCGAACCTTGGATTAACCACTAAGGAGGCTGTCCTATCAGCAGGCGTAAAGTACTGGGACTGCTGTATTACCATTTGGTGAATGGATTCTGGACCATGAAGTAGTCTCTGGTGGGGCCTCTCGATGCCATACTAGTGGGTAATTGTTACGGCTTTATCTTATCATGTGTTAAAAAAAATTTCCCGTCTTTTCACTCTTACTTTCCCTCTCTGTCCTGTTCTAACCAAGTATGCTTACCTGTTCCACAAGTCCCAAAATCCTCAACATGAAACATCTCAAAAACAAAAAAACACGAATAAACCTAGAACCCCATCTTCCAACATAGACCCCTACTACCATGTCTCCTTCTCCAACATCAGAGGTCTACGTTCCAACCTTCCAGAGGTTTAAACCCAATTACAGGAGATGAAACCGGACATATTCTTTCTAAGCGGAACTGGAATAGGGCCGACCACTTCCCAAGATGAGTTCATAATTAACGGATACTCTAACTTAACATCTAAATCTGACTCCCAAGATCGCCATGGGCATGGAATATGTGCCTACATAAAAGATGGCTTCCCATGTGGCAGGGATATCTCTAGAGAAGATTCTAATTTACCTTATATGTGCTTCCGGGTTGCACTTGCTTGCACCACTGCATTTATATTTGCCCTCTATCGGCCCCATAACAGCAGAGTTACTATCTTTAAGAGCATATCTGAGAAAATAGACCACATCCTGTCTGCACATCCCTCGGCTAACATCCACATCTGTGGTGACTTCAACGTCCATAACGTGGAATAGCTGACCCACTCAAATAAGACGGACGATGAGGGGAGGTTCTGTCATGATTTTGCCATTGCTTATAACCTCACTCAGATTGTTCACGAGCCCACTCGTGTGCCCGATACTACAGGTCAATATGCAAGCCTCCTAGACCGTTTCCTCTCAACTTCCCCTGAGCTATGTTTATGTTCCGTTCGTTCTCCTCTAGGATCCTCTGACCACTCCATCATATCAGTTAAGATAAAAATGAAATGTAAAGTCCCCAGACGTACCCCTCCACCGTACGGTATATCGATACTTCATGGCTGACTGGGATAGCTTCCATACATTTATATCTGATCTACCTCTGCATTCCATGTTTAAAAAGGATGTGTCCTCTATAGTATCAGACCTGACCGAATGGTTAATTGTAGGCATAGACCGATTCATACCATCTAAAAAATTCTAACAAAAACCTACCAGCCAGCCATGGATCTCCCCAGAATGTGCTGCTGCCATCGTGCATAGAAATTTCTTTTTCCATAGCTACCAACGTAATAGATGCACTGAGACTAAAGCTGCTTTCAGGAACGCCAGCAACCACTGTAAAAGAGTAATAAAAAATGCAAGAGAGCTATATGCCCAGTCTGTTAAATCCAAAGTAGCTGATCAGCGGCTTGGTTCCCACCAGATTTGGCAAATAACAAATAGGATCCTGAACAGAAGTGTGCGTTCTATCGCAACCATTATCAATGGACCAGAGGTCATCTCGTCAGCTTCAGACAAGGCAAAACTATTTTCCAAGAACTTTGCAGCTAATTCTACCCTATGCGATGAAGGCCATCAACTCCCCATATTTCTTCCTATAACATAGAACACGCTAGACAGCATACAAATATCTGTGCATGAGGTCGCCAAACTAATCAAGAACCTTGATTCCAGTAAAGCAACTGGCCCTCACGGCATCCCAATTATAGTGTTAAAAAAGCTTCAGCCATAACTTGCTCCCATACTTACAAAACTGTTTAAGCGTTGCATTAAGGAGAAGTGCTTTCCAACACCCTGGAAAACCTCATCAGTATGCCCTGTATTTAAAAATTCATGTGATAAGTCATGGAACATGTACATCAAGTCTGTTGCCAAGGTCGCTGAAAAGATGGTAGGATCCTTCTACTGCTCCAGAAGATATCTCACTACTGATGCAATTCTCTATCTATATAAAAGCCAAGTACGTCCAAGGATGGAATACTGCTGCCATATATGGGCAGGAGCTGCTAAAAACAGCCTATCCTGCCTTAACAGAATACAAAATAGACTTTGTGGCTTAGTGAGGGATGCCCTTTTCTCTTTCCTGCAACCTCTCTCTCACAGAAGAGACGTTGCAAGCCTATCTTTGTTTTATCGCTATTTCCATGGCAGGTGCTCGTCTGAACCGCCTGCTTCCCAAGTGACTACAACTTGGATGTCTTCAAGTCCAACATAAGAAATTCCAGATGAACCGCCCCCCTTAAGTAGACACTTTATTAATTCTCCACACTAACGTACTGTACTTACAATAACTCTTATCCCTGAGTGGCTTCCGGGCCTTGATAAGTGGTGACCACCTTGTAAAAAAAAAAAATCTCAAAATTTGAAATAATATTGAGGAATTAGTTATTAAAATGAATAGAGTATTAAAACGGTGTAAATAAATTATATTTTGATGATTAACGTTTTCTGCAATAAAAGGTAAAAAAAAATATTAGGGAGGTTATGACTTAGGTGGTGACATACTTTTTTCTTATGCACATAATTTCTATTATATTTCATATTATAATTATAATAATATGTACATATACATAGGCTCTTATGCATGCATGCAAATGGGTGAAACACACACCGTCATACTATAATGCACATATATGTACATAAACAATATATGCACAAAAATAAATTCTAATACATATATATGTAAACATGAGTATGTATGTTGTGCATATATGAAAGCGAGTGCATTTATGCACACACATGGACATACCCTTCTGAACGGAACAGTGCATTTTAACGAAAGCGTGCCAAATAGACATAAAATAATCTGAAATCTTTTAAAAGATGGAAATGAAATATTACAAGAATCTATTTTTAATTATTTCTGCCACTGTGAATATTGAATTCATTCAATGATGTCATCTCCATATCGGTTTTTTATTAGTCAACAAGCTTCAATAAACATTAATAATTATTTTCAATTGGTATAAATTTACACACAAGTACACTTGAATACACACACATAAATATATTTATATATAATGGAGACAAGTTGAAATCGTGTTATTTTATTCTTAATTTACATCAGTCAAAATGAACATATTTAATAGCATTGCATAAATCCTCTTCCAGAAGCCGAGGATGTTGTGTGTATGTCTGTGTGTCTATATAAGAGAGAGATGCATTGAAATTTTACTTTACATTTACTTACATTTAGTTTACAAAAGAAAGACAATACTTATATGACTCAAGTTTTATATGATGCCTATGGTAACAATTAGCCTCATCAAAAAAGGTTTTCTTGTTTCATATTATTTCTGTTTATAAATATGTTGTTCAAATTTACAAAAATTTCTTAATTTCTCACAAAAAAATAAAAAAGAACTGCTGTAAGAATTATCTCCAAACAGGTGATTAAATAAAGATAGAAATAAAGTTTTATTTTTTATAACATTTTTTAAGAAACTATTCGTGAGTCATTTCCATTATTGTTTTATATTTATTTTTCTTTACATTGGTTCTACCCTAACGAAGGCATATTGTAAATTAAGTGTAATTAATTAATGCGAGAGGGGCCAGATTTATAGAGGGCAACCTAAAGGGGATCTGAGCGACAAATAAAAGATCCCTTGTGCCAAATGATCTTTTCTGGTGCACCTATTGTGATATGTATAATTTTAACTTACTGACTCTTGGCCTTTCATTATCAGAAACAGACCTTTAGCATTTTGTGTTTAACATTACATAAAATATTCCCAAAAACTTCTAAATATCTCACAAAGAAATAAAAAAAGTAATCTGTTTTCAAAACTATCTTAAATTTCAAAATGGTGATCAAATCGATATTTTATTAGAAATATAAAATATTTTATTTTTTAACAAATTGATAACATAGTTTGGTTGAACAAAAGCTTATATTTCGATCTAATAATATATAATGCTGCTTCACCGAACACTTTTCCTGACTGTGTTGTAGAAAAAGTTGTGACATTTACTTCCTCGTACAATAAACTATTTCAAGGTGCATATCAATGGCAATGCTGATAGCTTCATAGAGCACTAGTATGAAGAAGTACCAGTGCAGCCAGGTGATTCTCTGTATACATTACGAGTTACACAGCTTGTAACCACTTACTGCACCGTTCATCTTCAGTTCACCTTTTATATTTGTTTGCTAGACATTTAAGTCAATTGTAATTATCTTCAGATAATATTATGGGACGTTGTTATAAATTTTCTGTGTTTAACCATATTTTCTACTTCTCCTTTTAATTTTTCATTTAATTTCGTACTGAATTTAAATGTATGTTATATCATTATCATCATTTTAGTATTCTCTTTGAAGTGAATTAACAAGTCGTTTACGTTTACTAATTGGATTGTTTGGACTAAATGAATAAGCTAAGTAGAACGGACAATTAATTATTGTGCTAAATTGTTAGCAAATCAGAATTGAATCACAATTGACCATCACTGCCTTAAAAGTGTGCAGCATTAAATTTAATCTTTTTATGCTGCGCATGCGCAGGTCATAATCATGATGATTATATGCTATAATCGAGGAACCTGTGGAGAAAATCAGATTTTATCATTGTTCCTTTCTTTTGTTATATCTTTTTGTAGAACTGAACTTTATTTCATCAAAGGCTCACAGTCTCCTCTCTCCTGCCCCATAAAACTTCACTATACCTCTATTGTTTTTTTTCCTTCTTTCAACTAGTGTGAATACACGTGCTATAAATTGAACCACTATTAAATTAAAGACTGGGAAATGTCAACAATTATTGTTATTATTTATTATATATTTATCATCATTTATTGCGATAATTAAAATAAATACAATTAGATCTTGATTATCGTATTGATGATCCATAATTTAGGTTCATAATAAAGTTCAAAAGGTTGCGATTATGTATGTTTCACAATAACATTTAATATAAAAATTACTAATTATATAGTGAAGTAATGAATGTGAGTACATTCAGGTATTTCCTCCTTGCAAGATTGTCATTGACTGTAAATGCCAACTGATAAAGCCACCTGGAAGAAATGTTGAAATGTGTGCACGCCTCACATGAGGAATTATTCAGTACTGCGACTTTCCAGATTATTAATTGGATTCTAGCAAGACCTGCTCTGCTACTTCAATTAATTATCTGTTTTACTTTTGTGGAACATATCACGTAGATATTGAAATTTGATGCTAAATATTTCCATTTTATAGGATCTTTGGGGCATAAAATACCTTAGAAACAGCAACACAATATTTATATAAAACACATTAGGATGAAATTCTCTATCTAACAAAGTTTTAACGCTTATAACACTCTTTATGTCAAGCATTTTCTTTTATAAAATTCGTTTAATGAATAATCAACTTCTACAGGCAACCATAGCATACCTACACAATTGGCAGCCATTAAAACTCGTGCGTAGAAAAAACAAATTTTATTTTAAAAAAGCATGACATAAAAAGTGCTATAAGCGTTAAAATTTGGCTAGTTAGTAGAGAATTTCATTCTAATGCGTCTGATATAAATTATTTGTTTTTTGGTTTATGAATTGTATTCTGTACTTTTACTGTAGTCTATTTTTATTTTTAACAGGAACACAAAATAGTTCATTGATAGTTGTATGGGATTGTTAGAATATAATTGTAAAAAGCCAGCAAAATATTCAACCTGATTTTAACTCAGTACTTATCTTTATCCATGCTAAACAAATACAAGCTATTTATAAATATGGAGAGTAGAAAAAGAAATACATATGTGCGAAGTTAATAATGGATTAAGTTCAAAATTCACACAGAAAACTTGTGACATATTCATCTAATTGAAAATTTCTTTATCTCAATCGAAAAATGACACACTTTTGAAAGAATTTCTGAAAGAGAAAGTTAAAATGAAGAGGCAATTAGTAAAATCCTTCAGACAGGTAAAACGTCTGAGACATACCCGATACAAAAGAAATAAAACACTAAGGTGTTCCAATGACCTACTCAATGCAAAAGTAAGAGTATAAAAAACAAAGTAATTACAACAAAAAAAAATGCTTCTGAGACAATCTACCAGTTCCGCAGAATATAAAGTGAAGAATTAAAAATCATTATATGAAGAATATTTACTCACAATAGAATATTGTACAAGCCTGGGAAGACAAAAAGCCAAATTAACAATCCTTTCTCAAGTCTGTCGCGAGAGACGAAGACGACATATAAAAAGAAGAAAAGAGTAAAGTGTCGAAGAATCTATAGAGCAACAATTGGTTGCACATGTAAGCATCTGTTCAGCAGGGCGGCAGCACGTATGGCAGCTTCATTTACACAATTAAGCAGAATAAGGAGACAGAGGCGAACGTGATCGACAAGGAAAAGCTGGCAAGGGAAAAGCAAATTGTGAAAACAAAAGCCGCTTTTAATTAACGGTTTAAGATGATAAACAATCAGGCAGCACAAGTTGTTCTTGCTTAGAATGTAAATCAGCAAATTCTACTAATGAAAACAGAAAAAGGAAACCTTAGAATTAAAGAAAGCAAACAGAAGTGCAGTGTTCATGGTAATGAGGCGTTGGGGCAAAATCAATAATAAACGAATGAAATTAATAAAAAACAAAACAGATTGTTAATGTCTGTGAAGAATGACTATATATATATATATATATATATATATATATATATATATATATATATATATATATATATGTGTGTGTGTGTGTGTGTGTGTGTGTGTGTGTGTGTGGAGAGAGAGAGAGAGAGAGAAAGAGAGAGGGAGATGTGTGTGAAATGAAGAAAAATGATCTGATATAAAGGTTAACTACATAAAATGTTCAGAATTTATTGTTTTTGTTTGTTTTTTAATTACAAGGTAAGATTTATTATGCATTTAATTAAACCTACAGAATTGGTATAAGGTGCTATAAATAAATTTTGAGAATTTTTTTATTTTCTTCCCTGGAAGTATAATTGCAAAAGAACTCATTAATCTTAATTATCTGAAAGCAATTTCGAAGAGATTTTTTTATGTTAGACTTATGTTCAGCTGAGTAATCTTGGATTATTACAAGCTAAAGTTTAAGTGTTTGATAAAATCACTCACAACTTTCTCTACCATATTGACCGCTTCCTCTCATCTTGCAAAATGTAAATGAAAATAAGTCAACCATAATCCTCACCTCATCTTATTTGCGTTTTTTACGCGCTTCTGTCACTAATTATCCTCATCTTCGTTATTTTAAAATTTTATTTTGACCCTTAAATTTACTGACCTTTCTAAGGTGAATTTCGAATATGAATCTTATTTAATCCACTGGATGAGGACAACAATCTGAATAGTGTAACAGTGTGATAAACAAATGCATACTACACTACACCCCAAAGGAGGTGTTAATACCTGGGAGTATGGTATCGAGATGAAAGAACAGATAATACACTACATCACCCAAAAAACAATGGGAAGATAACTCTGGGGAAAATGGTATTATAAGCAATAAATACTACACAACCATCACTACCCAAAATAAGAAGGTAATTGTTGGGAGAATATTCAACAGAAGTCTCTCCTGAGTTGAGCATAGAAAGATTGTACATTAATGTGAAATGTATAGTCAATTGAATTGATCATTACAAGATAGAAATAGTATAGTTTCAGCTTCAGACAGACAGATACCGTAGCTTCACTTGTAATAGATGCTATCTATAATGATACAACAGTATATCAGATCTTATTCCTGGCATTGTTTTCTAGTTTCAAAAAAGTCATCTGAAGATATTTAAAGATGCAGAGGCCATTCAAATGAAGTAACAGTGCAATTTCTAACCAGATGAAATAGAAGAGTTCTTTTCTATCACTGAAAAACTCGTTGAAATAATTGTGTTTAACCTCAATGCGGTGGCATTAATGAAGAGGATAATAATGCAGATTGCCAAACTCAAATCTAGTTGTTTCCATAGCACCACTTTCATGTATATATATTGGCAACCATCATGTGGTCCAGATAGAATTGAGGAAAAGAATTCCAACAACAGAAATGGCCTGATTAAAAAGTCATACTGTATATAAATTTTCTTTTAATGTCAAAGAAACTCTGATAAAGAAAGTATATCTGTTCTGATATTACACTTGATATTTTCTGTACTTTGTGGAGAAGAAGCCTATCTAGATTTCTATCTAGCAATTTAAAGTTTTTTTCCAATCTAGAGTGCTCCATTTTGGGACCTACATATCCCACATTAAAAACAGACTTTGAGCCTAACTAAAATGCATAGGGACTATGATGAAAAAAAATAATATTTCACTGTTGATTTCTTTCGATAAACACGATGTTGCGTTATAAGAGATAGGGGGGAAGGAACAAGTTTTGAGAACACATGTGACTATGATGTCATAAATCTGTAAGATGAAATAAGTTATCTTAAGTGGTTGGCTTCTGAATAAGTCATTTCTCTCTATTCCTTCCAATGATTTATTTCATAAAATAACTTAAGCCCGACAAAATGATGACGCAATTAAAAATGTGTTTGTTTTAATCCGAACTACATCATACCTTTTTAAAAATTGCATCATATTTTAAGATGAGGATTGATTAGTATTCTCCGGACTGTTCTTATCTTGCATATTATTCTCCCAACATTTTTATATGATGTAACCTTGTTCAGGTGTATCTTGTTTAACTCAAGAATCTTTCTGTTGAACTCAAGAAACTATTTAATTTATGGGGGTAGCATAGTTTTATTCTAATAAACCATAACCGGGTAGAGTCTTTAGTAATTTACAATTGTTTTCTTAGTATCGTCTGCACTGAAAATTGCAGCTTCCACCTTCAAAACTTTCACTTCGAACTGATTACACTTAGGACTTTTATCCGTTGTATTATAGGTCTGAATAATTCAAATAATAATCATCAATGCTCATCTCAAAACTTTTGAAACACAATATCGACCTTTTTTTGGTTAAATGCGGAAACACAATTATAATGAATTCCATAAACATGCGTTTTTATTTTACCTTGAGCCTAAGAGGTTTGTCCATACTCTGCCCACTTATTATTTACGTAAATATAAACAATCTAACTTGTTTTAAGTTTAGTCTCAGACGATTCCAATATCCACATTAGTTTATATTCCCTTGATACACACCCACCAGCTTTATATGCCTTGTCTGGGAACTTTTATGCTACCTAATAGCGATAAGAATCTTTTACAAAGAGAAGAAGAGGAAGGAGAAGAAAAAAAAAAATTGAGTAAAGAAAAGTGTGCCAAGTACCTACTTGAAAGGCTTGTCTACTAGTTCCAGTATTGATCATTGCAACAACAGTTAAATCAGCTTGATCAATTATGAGTAATTAATTCAAAATTTTAACAGCTGATCAATAACGACAGCAAGAGAATTGCCATAAAAGACGGCCGTTCAAGAAATCTTGGTAGCAAATTAAAATCTAGTGAATTGGAGACGTGAATGTCAACGAGCTCACAAGTTAATTACAGATTGTTAATTAGGAAACTGATCAATACGAAGTCACGGTAAGTGTCGTGGCCAGGGTCGAAGGGTCGAGTTAGGAAGTGGAGAAAGAAGGAGATCAGAAATAGGTGCTGTTGCACTAGTCTTACACCTTAACTGATTAGCCATAACTTTAAAAGTGGTTGATTTGGAGAGATTTTGCAGAATTTTTATCTTTTTTTTTTCAATTCTGTTTTTTCCCGGATTTATTTTTAGTAAATAATTTATTTGAAAAATTGTGAACATAATTATGAACTGGTTTAATCGAAATTGTTATTTGTTGGATTGTTATTCATACTTGAAGAAAAAATGGATGAAATAATTGATAATTTTATCTTTACTAAACAAAGTGCACACCGAGAGTAACATAAATGGGTTAATGACATAAATTATAAAATAGGCAAAACTAGTTCCAATTTTGCCAAGTTTATCATGTTCGTTAAACATACTGATTGTGTTGAGAAAGTTATGGATTTACATGGCTTCCCTTGACATCGTAAACATGATGTAAGAAAAGCATCATCATCTCATCATTTTTTTCAATTTCAATCATCATTATATCATCTTTTATTTTTCAATTCATAATGAGTTCTCATGGTGAATAACCATCATGCAGACAATATTAGGCAGACAAAACATCTACAAGCCATACTATGTGACAGCTCTTGAACAATACCGATTTTACTAATAAAACTTGGGTGGTCCTATAGGATACTGTTTGCAGACGCAACAGCTCTGTTTCCTTGTTATTTTTTATTTAATTAAACTAATATCTAATTAGTCTTTAATAAGTGAACAAAGACTTATCATTTATTAACTATGAAGAGGATTATGAGTGTTGTTTATCTCTCTTTCTCAAGAGTAACAATGTTCTTTAGATTGCTTTTTGGGGGATGGATGGCACATAAAAAAGAGGGACAATAACAACGCTTTTATGTAAAGTATATTTTATTTTACTATGAATGAATCTATTTTCCTTAACTGTAAGTTGCATCTGGTTGAAAGATATACGAAAATAAGCCCCTATCTAACAGGAACTCACATTAGTACTTGCATTTTCACTAACATTTACACATCTTTTATAATGGGTCGCTACTTATCAAGACTTAAAAACTACTTGAAGATAAGGATCAATTAGTTTGTCAGGTGAACGATGAAATATCGAGGGACTTGTTAATGATGGTTATAAAAGCAACAGTTCTCTAACTTCAAATCATTTTTTTTTTTTTTTTTGGCATTTGATTGAATCAACCAATAAGATATCTGCACGTTGGAGTCAAAGCTTTTCAATTATATCGAAGTAATGTTATTCAGACAAAAATCTCTAAAATATTAAAATATTTTAGAGATTTTAAATGAATAACGTTATTTTGCATCTGTACTGGCATTAGTTACTCCCCTCCCGGACCTTCTCTCTTCTTGTTTCCTTTATTAAAGCTAAATAGTGAATTTTTTTCTTCTTGTTTAATTTTTCTGTTGTAATCTTCACCTTACTACCTTCGTGTTCTAATAAACAGATATTCAATACAATCTAGCGGGATTTGTGTCCTTCTTTGAGGCTATGACCCAATATTTGTATGCATTGTTATATATCTTTGATGAATTTTGTATTCTAAAGCTTATCTTGAGGTCGAGTGTGAAGATATTTTTTTAAAGATTACTATGACAACGATTTTAACTTAAAATATATCTTATTCACTTTACTAATGCAACTAAATTTTCTTTACTAGGAGTTGCACCATCCTCTATTAAGGCTCTAAGTGCCTCCATTTTTACATGAAATTTTAACTTCATCACAATTTTGACAGCAACTTGCATTTTGCCTTAATATTTTAAATCTATTCTACGTTAGGTGACTAAATGAATCAATCAACTATCTATTTTACATATGTGTCCTGAAGACCAACGTGAGAAGAATGAAATTTGGAATGTGTTAGTTGTGATTAAATGCTTTAAAATTGGTACAAACCTGTTTTTGTGCAGCCTGTAGTATTCGATATAGACAAAAAGTATGAAGAAAGAAAAAAATGAAGAGCATCAATTTTTCTTTAAAATGGGGGGCGACAGTCAGTGAATTACAAACGGACTCACCAGCAGTAGCATCATGGATTAACTCAGGAGTGTCAGCAGATAAACGGATCAGGACAAAAGAGGAAGTTGAGATGTTTATCAAGCATAAGCTTGGAGCAGTTGGAGACCTGATCAGAGAATTTGGACTGAAGGTAACCATCACATTGGTTCCATCACAGAAAAACAAAGCAGATGGGTTGACCAGAGTGAAGAAGGCCTAGCTACAGGAAAAGAAAGATGTGGCCTTGATGTGCTGTCAATAGAAGATCTGAAAACCCTGCATAATATGCATCATTTTGGAAAGGAAAAACCTTGTATCTAGCAAGGACAATGAATCCTAAAATCAAAATGGACGATGTTTAGAAGATTTAGGTGACTGCATGTAACAGAGAATTGGTGGTGATTGGCCATTGATTTCACATGTTACCAAAATGAACCGTATTTAACTTTGATTGACTCTGGACCTGGGAGAGTAGTGATATGGTGAAAAATTAGAGTGGAAACAGCAGAAAAGATAAAGAAAGTGTTTGAAAGGAGGCCAGTGGAAGAGGTTCTGGTGGATAACGGTATGTCCTTCTGCTCTGGAGCCTTTAGATTGTTGTGCGATAAGTAGGACTTTAGGCAGTATTTTAGATCTGCTCAAGTAGAAATGGGATCAAAGAGAGGCACCATCGAACTATAAAGGCTATGGCAGCAAGAGGCCAATTTTTGCCGCAGAAAGCAATTTTTAGGTGTAACATGGCAATCAAAACTGTCCAAGACAGAACGTTAGGGTCACATCAATCTGCTTTAACCTATTGATAGCGACATCTGCTGGCATTAATGGAGAAAGCAAAACAGGCACCATCAATGATCATGGTTGATGAAGAGGTGTGGGTGAAACTTCCCAATTCTTGCTGTACAGTGCGTTGTGAAAGAGGGACAGTATCTGAAGTATTCTCCAAGAACAAAGTGATTGAATGCCATGTCACATCTTAGACATACACAAATGTAAAATAGTTAACACTTGGGCTTTAGCTGAGCCACTCTTATCCTCTGTCAATCATGGTACACATATCGAATAATATCCACACTTAACATGAAAGCACATCATCATATATGCAACAATATCTGATTGATTTCATTTGCACCAATAAAAAATAATATTTGTTAAAATTAGAGGGACAATGCAAGCAGATATGGACTGATCAAAAAAAGGAGAATAAACGTTAGAATTCGGTCTCTACTCAGTGGCATATAGAAGCCTTCAGATGCCTTAGTTATGGCCAGAGCCACCTCCTTGATTGTTTGCGCCAAAGACAATAGTATATCATGAGAAAAGGTAATAGTTGGAATCTGATTGGATGCTCCACTCCACAATTTTGATGTTAAAAACCATCGCCCCATATTTCACACCCCTCTATACACCACTGTCTCTACTCTACCGGCTGGGTTATTTTTATGGAGGTAAATGATCAGCCTCAATAAATTCATGTAAATCAACAAATTTGGCCAACAAATTTGAATTGATTATGCGTTCATAATTTCTTTCTTTTTTTTTGATTGGAGTCAGATTCTTATGACCTCAACAAGATATGTGTGTATTCCAAATATATATATATGTGTGTGTGTGTGTGTGTGTGTGTGTGTGTGTGTGTGTGTGTGTGAGTGTTTATTTGACAATAACTGATAGACATGTTAATCAAAGCAAAGTTAAATGAAAAATCTCTAGCAAGGATAATTAAAAGAAGCTGATAAGTGTTAATTATAAAGCATCTCACACATAATGGAACTGGGTTAATGAATGTAAGTAATTATCTTTCGAAGCCAACAATATGTCAAAATAATGACAAATTGTCTGATGGTTTTGGCAAACTATTGCTAGCCTGGAAAACTTTTCGATAATTGTCCTTTCCTCTTTCCTACAAACAAATATACAGCCACAGGGTTTTAATAGCAGGAAAAGGTTTATGTATATTGAAATGATATAAATAGAATGAGGTTTACTCCCCTACTTCTCGTTTTCTTGTTAATGTCTAATTCAAGCACACAAATTTGTAAAATGTACACTATTATTACGATTATTATCATTTTAAATGTATAGTTTTAAAGATCCCACTCTAAGCTGCCTTCACTTTGATTAAAGATATTAAAAAATAAACTTTTTAAAAATTAATAATTTATTGGAGTAAACAATTAAAGTTATTAAATATAGCTATCAAATACTACAGCTAATACTACTGTTACTAATACCACTACTACTGCTACTACTATTGCTACTACTACTACTACTACTAATAATAATAATAATAATAATAATAATAATAATAACAACAATAAAAAGAAAATTCTTGTGAAGTGTCTGAAAGGTTAGAAAAAGAGAAGAGCACCACCCAGTTCGCCACTGAAAGAGTATGAAGAGTACTGAAATTCCAAAGGAGTTAATTGCCAATTAAATTTCTGTAAAACACAAAAGCCGTTATGAGCAAGGATTCAATGGTAAACAGCTGTTGCGAGAATGTAAAATAATTTGCAATATTGATAGAAATGGTTAAGACATCACATCACCATGGACGAATATATAGCAGCAGAAGTTGTCTATTTTCTGAAGTGTTGTAATAAAAAAATATCATTGTAACACAGTGGCTTATGTTCTTTGCGTCAGTTGCTTTATCTTTTGAGAACAATGCAGAGTTACACATCATGTAAGCTGGTGATATTGTCTTTTTAACATTTTATAATACTGATATCCTCATTTATTTAAACGACTATATATAATCATGTCAAGCTTCAGTATCTTTATTTCAAACCACTGTGATTATTAACTTTTTGTATAACTATGTCTTATCACTCTGCAAAACACAAGTCACTATTCAAAGGATTTATAAATCTAGTAAAGAAAGCACATTAAAAAACGTTGACTTCATTTGTTTTGTTTAATACTTGCAAAAAATATTAGACAACATCCATTGCTGGTTCGTACATACGTTGTCGTTCTATTTAAGAATGTTAGATTTGTATTTCGTGGGGACTTTTGTCTTCTCTTTTAGTTTGATCAGTAATTGAATGCTTCGATTTAGTTTCCTTCCTTTTGCATGTTTTAAATGAAATAAGCCGAGGAATAGAGCGACAAACAGTGTGCATCAGTTCCAAGCAGACAGAACAGTGCCAGCAGAATTAGTCAGCAATAGGAGTAGAAAGAAAACAAAGGTGCTAATATATCTGCAGAAATAAATGTACAATTGTGTTAGATTTCAATTGTTTTTCTTCGGCTCTAGTCTACTTACAGAAAATAGTAAAAACCAAATAAAAAAAAATAATAAATTGGATTAACAAATGAATTCTAGTGTTATCTGAGTAAAAATGGTAACAAGAAAATTTGTTTCTGATTTTGATACTCACGCAACAGACAAAATTTACTAAAACAAAAACTTTTTTCTTTTCTTCTTTTTTCATTAGTTTTCTTATTTTTCTAAATAAAATATCATAATTTTGGTTCTACTATATTCCATAAAAGATTAAAGGTTCTATGATTCAATATCTACTAAATCGATTAATAATGCCTTTTAATATCGATAAGAATACCATTATTATTGAAAACAATAAATCATTTGAATATACGTGAGCAGATCTTTTAAACTAATTTAGCAAATGATGAGGGATGCTAAATGCTTTGATTGATTGAGCAAGATCACATAGATGGAGAGAGAAGGACATTTTTAAATAAACAATAATTATATTGATCAATTGGTATTTAGTGACATTGATAAAAATCCGGTAAAAGTTTCCGTCTTTTGGGCCATTTAGATAAAGAAAATGCTAATAGATAATAATGCATGTGTGTAAAATGGTGTTAAACACGGTATTTTCCACAATAAGGCTAAATTAAGCAGAGGAATGAAAAATTCTGTTAGAAGTAAAACCTTATAGTTAGAGCTACTTGTCTGGCTATGATATCGGAAATGTAATTTGGTGAAGAGAAGAGAAAGCTGCTGAATTGAGAGGAATCGTTCACTTTTTTCAAAGCTCTTTCTTCAAGCCTGCCTGAAATCGCACGATATGAAACTTACGAAATTATAATTTTGCATTGCTGTAAAAGATTTGAGCAAATAAAACCATTGAATAACAATGTCGTTTGTTTTTCATTAATTGTTGTATTATTAATTGTTGTATTATTAATTGTTGTGTTATTAATTGTTGTATTATTAATTGTTGTATTATTAATAGTTGTATTATTAATTGTTGTATTATTAATGGTTGTATAATTAATAGTTGTGTTATTAATAGTTGTATTATTAATTCTTGTATTATTAATAGTTGTATTATTAATTGTTGTATTATTAATTGTTGTATTATTAATTGTTGTATTATTAATTGTTGTATTATTAATGGTTGTATTATTAATAGTTGTGTTATTAATAGTTGTGTTATTAATAGTTGTATTATTAATTGTTGTATTATTAATAGTTGTATTATTAATTGTTGTATTATTAATTGTTGTATTATTAATTGTTGTATTATTAATAGTTGTATTATTAATTGTATTATTAATAGTTGTGTTATTAATAGTTGTGTTATTAATAGTTGTATTATTAATTCTTGTATTATTAATAGTTGTATTATTAATTGTTTTATTATTAATTGTTGTATTATTAATTGTTGTATTATTAATGGTTGTATTATTAATAGTTGTATTATTAATTGTATTATTAATAGTTGTATTATTAATTGTTGTATTATTAATTGTTGTATTATTAATGGTTGTATTATTAATAGTTGTGTTATTAATAGTTGTGTTATTAATAGTTGTATTATTAATTGTTGTATTATTAATGGTTGTATTATTAATAGTTGTGTTATTAATAGTTGTGTTATTAATAGTTGTATTATTAATTCTTGTATTATTAATAGTTGTATTATTAATTGTTGTATTATTAATTGTTGTATTATTAATTGTTGTATTATTAATTGTTGTATTATTAATGGTTGTATTATTAATAGTTGTATTATTAATTGTATTATTAATTGTTGTATTATTGATTGTTTTATTATTAATGGTTGTATTATTAATAGATGTATTATTAATAGTTGTATTATTTGTGTTATTAATAGATGTATTATTAATAGTTGTATTATTAATTGTTATATTATTAATTGTTGTATTATTAATTGTTGTATTATTAATAGTTATATTATTAATAGTAGTATTATTAATGGTTGTATTATTAATAGTTGTATTATTAATAGTTGTATTATTAATAGTTGTATTATTAATAGTTGTATTATTAATTGTTGTATTATTAATAGTTGTATTATTAATTATTGTATTATTAATAGTTGTATTATTAATAGTTGTATTATTAATTGTTGTATTATTAATAGTCTTATTATTAATTCTTGTATTATTAATTGTTGTATTATTAATTGTTGTATTATTAATTGTTGTATTATTAATTGTTGTATTATTAATTCTTGTATTATTAATTCTTGTATTATTAATTCTTGTATTATTAATAGTTCTTTTATTAATAGTTGTGTTATTAATTGTTGTATTTTTAATGGTTGTATTATTAATAGTTGTATTATTAATTGTTGTATTATTAATTGTTGTATTATTAATAGTTGTATTATTAATTGTTGTATTATTAATTGTTGTATTATTAATTGTTGTATTATTAATTGTTGTGTTATTAATTGTTGTATTATTAATAGTTGTATTATTAATAGTTGTATTATTAATTGTTGTATTATTAACAATTGTATTATTAACAGTTGTATTATTAATTGTTGTATTATTAATGGTTGTATTATTAATAGTTGTATTATTAATTGTATTATTAATAGTTGTATTATTAATAGTTGTATTATTAATTGTTGTATTATTAACAATTGTATTATTAACAATTGTATTATTAACAGTTGTATTATTAATTGTTGTATTATTAATTGTTGTATTATTAATTGTTGTATTATTCATAGTTGTATTATTCATAGTTGTATTATTAATTGTATTATTAACAATTGTATTATTAACAATTGTATTATTAACAATTGTATTATTAACAGTTGTATTATTAATTGTTGTATTATTAATTGTTGTATTATTAATTGTTGTATTATTCATAGTTGTATTATTCATAGTTGTATTATTAATTGTATTATTAACAATTGTATTATTAACAATTGTATTATTAACAATTGTATTATTAACAGTTGTATTATTAATTGTTGTATTATTAATTCTTGTATTATTCATAGTTGTATTATTATAGAACTAAATTAAAGAAAATGAAAGGAATTTCTGTAGGCAGATCTTCATTTCGACAATGATGACAGAGTAGCAACAATGGGAAATGAGAAAGAGAACCAGAGAGACAGCACTATCCACTGAGCAACTCTTTGCTATGTGATAACAGTGAAAGAGAGAGAGAGAGAGAGAGAGAGAGAGAGAGAGAGAGAGAGAGAGAGAAAGGGAGAGAGAGCAACTATTTCTGTATATGAAAGAGACGACAGATTGTACTATTACATTAGCATGCCAGGACAATGCCGAGAACCTGGTCCATTATTATTGTTATTATTATTATTATTATTATTATTATTATTATTATTATTATTATTATTAGAAAAATAAAACAATTAGATTTTTGGAAATGTGGATTTACAACTTGGAATATTTAGTCAGGAATTTAACTCAAAAATAAACAATCGATTTAGGGATTTTAAAGTAGATTGAAATTTGGTTTGTTAAACAAGGTTTTAGCTTACGTGAACGACACGTGATTTAGTCTGTTTTGCTGACGTAATAGTTAGTTAGCAGAAACTAATGAGTTTGCAGTCAGCTTAGAGACATGTGGACGACCCTATTGGAAGGAGAAAGTGAAAATGAAGAAAGAAACTTAGCATGCCAAACTCCGACAAGGGAACCCAAAAGATGAATAAAATGATGTAAAATATAATTTGTTGTTATGGCGTTCTTCCTGGGTTTGAACAAATAAGAAAGTAAGTGATGCTTTTGGTTTGAGACCAGCAGATATATTGTTATCGTTTGATTGTATTAACAAATTGAACAAACTGGATTTATAGAATAGTATCAGTATGTTGTTATAAATCTTATATACGAATGAATAAATGTACGCTGCTCTTTGTGAGGAATTTTTCCTTCGTATCATTTTGATTAAATTTGGATGTGAAAACAAAGACTCAATACATAATGAAGCTCACATTTACTTGTTTACTTTTCTGAATTTTCCAGAGGAGGATTGGTTATTTGTATTATTATTCATCGGACTACTGTCCTCATCTTGAGTGTGATTTTCACAACGTTTCGGTCGATGTAACCTCAAACCTCTGCAAGGACCCGTAGCTCAGTGATTAGAGTACTTGAAAAAATCAATTGTAAAAGTGATATTCTCCTGAAGGTTGAAGGTTCAATTCTCAGTGTGGGCGACCGAAAAAGTACATTTGCAAATTACTTAAAACCTCTATCCAGACATGGCTGACGGAACAAAAGCATGCTACCCCCGTGTAGTAAATAAAGGGGTCCGCTCGAAATTCCGTCCAAATTCCCGAGTTTGACAGAAACATTCCCGAGTTCGACAAGATACACCTGAAGAAAGTTGGAGGTTACATCGACTGAAACGTTGTGAAAACCATACTCAGGATGAGATCAGTAAAGTCTACTTTTAATGTATATAAAACAACTCACCAAAAAGTGGCACTCTTGATTGGGAAAAAGTAACTATTGTTTCAGTCTAGAAGGATTTTTCATTCATTTATGGAAGATAGAAAAGATTAAGTGTAGCATTGGAACATGGTACTCTTAGCCAAACGCCCAAAACGTAGTGAAATATTAAAATAATTAAAAGCATATTTTTGGTTCTGTTCTACTTCTCAGGTGTCGATCGTATCCTAAAGTTAATCGGTCGACGGTAAGAAAATAATGAAAATAATTTAACATAAGCATTTTACTATAATACTAATTATCAAAGAAATCGTGTAATTCTAAACTGATAGTATTATCTTTATGATAGCAATGAATTTCTGGTTCCAGGAAGCAAAAATATTATATTTTTTGACATTTTATTACGAACAACTGTTGTAAAATTTATCATTTGTCAGAATGGAAATTTGTTCGCTTATATTTCTTAGAACAATATATTTACTTGTCCTAATTCTTTCTAAATATTGGTTATTTGTAAATATTTCAAAATATATTCCATGGTTTTTATTATCGAAATAAAAAAAAAATCCAAACTTTTAGGATGATAATGACCGATGTCAGCAACTTATATTTATTCATCAAGTTCATATAGACTCATTTATCAATTTAGTAAGAGTGTTGCAATATTCACTACAATTGCCCTAGATATTTCTTTAATTACTTTATATTACTTTAACGTTAGCTTTCAAACATTCATTATCAAAAGTGCATGATTGTTCCTATCTTTTTTATATCCAAGAATTGTATTACTATTAGAGTATTTCTTCATTATTGCCCCGTCGTTGGTGGCACATTCTCCACATATCCTGTTCATATTTGCAGCTGTTTTGGAAACCATAAGGACCGAGTTTTTACTCCTGCAATATAGTGTATGTATATATATATATATATATATATATATATATATATATATATATATATATATATATATATATATATATATATATATAAAGTGGTAGTAGGAAGGCAGGATCGAACCCGTACTACGAAGGAGGAAAAGAATGGGAAAAAAACCTAACGTCTTTGCTGTTACAAGCACCACCAAACCGGAAGTGACGTAGGTTTAAAGTAAAGCTAGACAATTGAAAAGAGAGGATGACATTCGAAAATATCAACGAAAAAAGCGACCCCTCCCTGTAAAAAGGTGCCCAGTTGAAGGTGAAGAAAATGTTTTTAGCCAATTTTTCGATATTTGTCGTCTGAAGGGTCGAGCTTCAAAACGATACTGATTTTCTGAAAATCCGTCACCACTGTCGAAAGTTTTAGGCAGATATGCAAACATACATACATACATACATACATACATTTATATATTGGAAGGTCAAATTTTCGATTCAAATCGACTAAAAAGCTTGCCATATCTCTGAATACCCTTTATGTCAAATTTCAAATGTTTAGACCAGAAATTGTCTGAGTAATTTGGTAGAGACCGCAGAGATCAAATTTTTTTAAACTTTGATCCCTATTATGACCCCTTAACATTTATTGTTTTGGGCTTAAATCAAGTTATTAAGTTAGATCCAGGTCGAAGAAACCTATATCTAAAATTTCAATTGTTTATACCCAAAATTAGCAGAAGAGCTTGGTAGAGTTTTCAAAGGTCAAATTGTTGATCTTTGACCCCTTAACAGCCAAATTTCTGGCCGACAACAGATTAGAAAGATTTTCTCAAATCTCAGTACCCTGTATATCAAATTTCGAGTCTGTAGACTGAAAATTGATAGAGTTATTTTGTAGGAAATGTACACAGACACACAGACACACACAGAGACACGTTCACTTTTATAGATATACTAGCATTTCAGCCCGGCGTTGCCCGGGTATTTGGAGGTGTATGTTGAGCTAAAAAAAAAAAGCGGTCAATGTTAACATTTATTGTTTTGGGCTCAAATTAAGTTAGCAAGTTAGATCCATGTCCAAGGAACCTATATCTAAAATTTCAAGTGTTTAGACCCAAAATTGGCAGAGGACTTTGGTAGAGTTCTCAAAGGTCAAATCGTTGAACTTTGACCCCTTAACAGCCACATTTCTTGGCGAAACCCGATTAAAAAGATTTTCCCAAATCTCAGTAACCTGTATATTAAATTTCGAGTCAGTAGACTGAAAATTAACAGAGTTATTACGTAGGGAAATGTACACAGACAGACACACACATGCATACACACACACACTTTAACTTTTATAGACATATAAACTAGCATTTCAGTCCGGTGTTGCCCGGGTCTTTAGCGGTGTATGTTGAGCAAAAAAAAAAAAGTGGTGGTAGGAAGGCAGGATCGAACCCGTACTGCAAAGGAGGAAAAGAACGGGGGAAAAACTTGACGTCTTTGCTGTTATGACCACCGCCAAACCGGAAGTGAGGTAGGTTTTAATTAAGGCTAGATAATCGAAAGGAGGGGGTGACTTTCAAAATTATGCGGCGAAAAAAGTGACCCCCTGTAGAAAAGTGGCCAGTTGAAGGTGAAGATATTAATGTTTTTAGCCAATTTATCGATATTTGTAATCTGAAAGGTCGAACTTCAGAACGATACTGATCTTGTGAAAATCCGTCGCCTTTGTCGAAAGTTTTAGGCAGACATGCAAACATACATACATGCATACGTTTATATATTGGTAACTAAAAATTTTTGACCCAAACCGATTAAAAAGCTTGCCATATCTCTGAATACCCTTTATGTCAAATTTCAAATGTTTAGACCAGAAATTTCTGAGTAATTTGGTAGAGACCGCAGAGGTAAAATATTTTTTAACTTTGACCCCTATTAGTACCCCTTAACGTTTATTGTTTTGGGCTCAAATCAAGTTATTAAGTTAGATCCAGGTCCAAGGAACCTATATCTAAAATTTCAAGTATTTATAGCCAAATTCTCGGAGGAGTTTGGTAGAGTTCTCAAAGGTCAAATCGTTGAACTTTGATCCCTTAACAACCAAATTTGAATGGATTTATTTAAATGTATTAAGGATAATTATTAAACACGTGATTATTTTTATAAAACAAAAGAAAATAAATATTTTTTGAAAGTGACTTAATAACCCTATATTTTGCAAAACCCATACTAGATTGTTTGTACAAGGAAAAAGTTTCATCAATGGAAGGGAAAAGATTCAAGCCATTTTTTAGAAGACATGCTGAATTGCTTTATGATAAATGTTTCAGATTTCTTCCAGCATTTGTATTCATCTGTTTGCTGTTTTAGTTTCAGGTTGATATTTGTATGACACTTTTGTGCTTTTCACAGTAAAACTACACACACTTTAGTCAGTTCATTAGATTTAGACATTGTTGTGATAGAAAATGATAAGATACTTTTTATATGATAACCAAAAAATTACACATAAAAAAAGAAGACAACTGTTAGATTTTGTTACATTGTAAATGGAGCCGCGTGCCACCTTTTTGAGATGAAGAAGCCACACTTTAATACACCTGGTGTACAGATAAGAAAGTACAAACGTCATTTAAAGGTCCCAAAGGATTGAGACTGTTGATCAATTTGAAAGAAAAAAATAAAAAGACATTCTAGCATTAAGTGATTAAATACTTTTGTTTAATATTTTACTTTTTTGTCAGATAAATGAGAGGATGTGTGTGTGTGAATAATTTAAATCAGTAAATTAAAAAAAACAAAATTCTTTTAGCAAAATGTTTCGTTTTATTTGCTTCATTCAATTTAATTTTAATGATCTCTGCCAATTTATTTCACACATGCTCATTATTGATTGCATTTAATTGCAAAGCTTATCCTCTTAAAAACAGAAAATGGTATTATTTTCTTATTTCCCCAACTCCACCGAGTGTCAGGAATGAAATTAATGAGTGGCTGAGTCTGATTAAGTGGCACGTTTCATCTGAACTGAACTTTGATCCAATACTTAAAAAAATAAATCAAATGGAAAGAAACAATTCAAACAAAGAAAATCACAACAGATTTGAGCTTTAATTTTCAGGTGAATCATTAAATACAATTGGCTTGAATGCGTCTGCTTCTCTATATACCGATTAATTAATTTGTTGCTGAAATCATTTATGAGGATAGTTAACATAAATTGACCGGGAACATTTTCTAAATTAATTAGCAGCTAAATTCCTTTTCTGAGTAGGGTTGTAACACAAATCTCTGGTTTCTTAGTTTATTATATTTTTCATATTTTACTTGATACAAATTAGTTAACATTTTATCATTTCTAATATTTTCAATTCTTCAGGAACATTTTTAATATTTCATGGATTCGAAGGTTCTTAGTATCAAGGTTTCCATCAATTTCCTTGCATGCATATTTAGTATTCCTTTAGTATATATGCAATCATATTAATTATTACTTAAATATAATTTTATGTGTGTATTAATATTTAATATGTATTTTAATTAATTTTTAAGTTTTATTTAATGAAAATTAATTCTAAATATATAATGCTAGCAGGTTAAAGTCTCGGGAAGAATCATACAACATCATATTAAGCAGAGTTTACTTTAAAAGCAACCTTGATGTTGCCACCTAAATATCTTATCCACTAATCTATTCAGATATATGTTAATACCCTTAACTGGACGCTTATCAATAGACTAGCGGGGGTGGCCAGCGTTTCCCGGGTGTTTGTTTGGAAATTAAAAAAAAGTGGTAGTAGGCAGGCAGGTTTGAACCCGTGACACGAAGGTGGAAAAGAAAGTGAAAGAAAAGCTGATATCTTACCGCTATGCTATGACATAAGAGGGAGTGAAAACGTTCAAATTTAGCAATTAAGAAGTTAACTTGCAGAAATCTATAGTTAAGTGAATGAGTTTACGCAGGCGCAGAAATGAACGTCTGGCTGAAGGCCAGTTAAGCCTTCAGCTTTCAGCCCCGCATTTGTTTCCCAACGATGTTGGGGAAAATCAGCTTCCTCCCAAAAAGGGGGAGCTCTGGCAGTGTTAAAATAAATAGCAATTGCCTGTGTCTGTATTTCCTCCACATTGATCAAAGCTAATTGCTTTTTGGACGTCCTTGGCAGAAAAGCCAGGCGGCCTACTTCACTTTGATGAGTTTCGCATTATTTATACGAAAAAGACGAACACATGAAAGGACGGAATAGAGGAAATTTTTTAAAATTCAATCACAATAAATGTAGAGACAACGTCCGTTCGCAAATCATATTATAATCTAGGAAGTATAATCATAGATATTATAATCTAGGAAGTATGAGAAAACTTGCGAATAAATGGAACCTATCGAGAACCCTGGCAAAAAAGCATTTCTTGGACATACAAAAATGTGCGTGGCCGTTTATAGATGACTTGTTTAATATGTTAGAACAGCATGCTCACCTTATTTAAGGGAAGCAAGAGACACTAAACAGATTCCATTATGTTCACATACAAATTGTACTCTTATATTTAAGGTACATCTATATTTAAGGTACACTTTCAAATATGTCTTCATGGTTTTAGAGACAGACATCCACACAGACAGAAAGGTGTTCACCTTTATGATATATAGATAGATATATGTGAGTGTACAGATATCAGGAAAGAGAGAGATAGACAAACAGATGAAGAGGCGTTACATACTAAACATATCAAAATTCTTCACTTACATTTTATTATAGTGAAGAAAGAAAACATATTCTTTGATTTCATATAAGTTTATGTTTAAAAATCGGGAGGGGTAGCGTAGAATCGAAACCGCACACTCGCTATTTTCAATTTGACACTTTCTCAACTAAACAATTCAAATATTTTTTGAGGCGACTTTTAAGATAACACTTGTAAGAACGTATCTGAAGTTTTAAGTGTATTCTGACCTCATAGGTCACTTAGCGATGAGGACATATATACACTCGCAATATCGAAAAAACTTGTCTTCCCTGGAGAATCTTGTACATATGATATGAACTTCATCAAAATAGGAGATATTACAAGTTTGAAAAGAGGGCTGAGGCTTAGCTCACTTGTTAGGAGGGTATTTAGAGATCTAAGACCACTTTTATTCTTTTCTCCAAACAATTTTATACTAATGATTTTAATTTAATAAAAAATAGGATGTATTTGAAGTTTTAAAAGAATTTTGTCCCCATAGCTCTCTCGGAGATGCACTTAAAGATTCAGAAATGATAAATAAAATGGAAAAAATTTGAAAGCTGATGAGGACGATTTATAAAAATATTTGATTTGGATGCAAAACCACCATTTTCTAGTCTTCAGGGAAATAATATCATGCAATGAGTTCTATAGACGAATGTCTCAGGATTAATGACTGAATATTCATAATATGAATTTTTTATTCTGTAAATCATTAAAAGCGTTTATAGTGATTAGTGTGTCATAGATTCTTAAGACCTTTTCATTTCTATTCCCTATATTTCAGTACTACTTGCGATAGAAACTCCCACATAAGCCTACATTACTGCTAAACACTTATTAAAATTTCCTCCTTCAACCAATCATAGCTTTCCATATCTTCCAACGCCACTTCATCTTCTAACAATGACACATTTTAATTAAGCAATCACTACTTTGGGTCAAACAAAAATTTATTATTATCAAGCTTTGATTTTCAGTAAAAAGAAAAACAAAAAACAATCTGTGATTTTTATCAGTTAGATTTGCACAAACTACCGACATATCAAGAATATGTTTGCTGAAAAATATCAGGATTTTTTACTCAAATATAACTTTTCTCAAAAACGATTCCCACTTTAAACCATTCATTCCTATTGGATCATTTCTTTCTCAATTCACAAAATGTCGCATTTATCTTTTCAGCTAAAATCAAATCAAACCTCGTGTAAATCATCTGCCTTCCTGTTTGTAAATTGATAATTAGTTCTTGATGTTTGTAAATTGATAATTAGTTCTTGATGTTTGTAAACAGTTATGTAAATAATGAAATGGGTTTGATCTTTTCAAATAAAACTTTTTTCATGAGCTTTTCTGAATGTCCTCAAATATCAAATTAATTTTGTATATAACCACGTAATTTTAATCTGAGATTGAAATATGCTAGTGCTTGATTTAATTTGCTTTTATTTATGATTTTTATTTGTTAAAATTTTAGGGATCATTTAAAAGATTGGTTTATTTTTTAATTTAGCTCATTTTTTTTAATAAGGTAAACATTGTGGGGAAAATATTATCTTTGTTGATATTTAAATGCTAGAATAATATCATATCTAAGATATATTTGAAAGAGTTGTATAAACAAAATCTGTTATCATCTAGCATGGCATCGTGGGAGGATATCACTGTAATGTTGACTTTTTTTCAACCATTGCATATTGCTATCAGAATTCCTTCCTTTTTCTCCAAATTCAAGAGGGTGTGCTGTCACTCACACACACACACACACACGCACACACACACACACACACACACGCACACACACAAATAAACGAACGTTTATTGATTTTGATTTCCCTGCGCATTTGCACAAAAATAAATTCTTCTAGGAACGACATAGTTTCAAATATGCCCACACGCTTTCTAACAACAAAAGCAAAATGGACATATTTCTGGCGGATGTAGGCGGAGACAATACCACGTGATAATATCGACCAATGAGAAATTTTAGAAGATTGTTTTTTAACGCTTTCCCAAACTAAATATCAGCAGTAGCAGCAATCTCGTGCTGGAAGCCGATTCAAAAAGTATTTAAACGCAACAAATATTCTTTTTCTCTCTCTCTTTTTCGCTCCAACTTGACACGAGAATATGTCTCTTGTTTTCATCCCATTGTCGTTTTCAAATCTGTTGAAACCATAATTACACACGCTATGCGGGCATCCAAAAAATAAAAAAAAACACTTATGCACACACGCACCCATTCCATACATTTTCTATAAGAATTACTAACAACGAACTACTTTCCTCATGAGACTTTCATGTAAGACGAACTTCGCCAATAAAACAAAAACCTTGAAATAAGGACATTATTTTCACAAAAGACTTTCACCTTTCAATTTTATTATTTTAACAAATGACTTTCATCTAACATGACCTTTTAATCTTAGTAATTCCACAAAGGATTTTCACCTAATTTGAATATTCTAACCTCAATGATTTCACAAGAACTCTTACCGATCGAACTTTGCTTGTTCATCTTGTTATTTTGTTGAAAAATAAATGCAGTGCATTTTAAACGAAAAGCAAGTATCATTCGTGTTTTATTTCTTTATTTTTATTATTATTTTGTTTGGGGCAGAGAGATTTAATTTCTCTTAAATTTCTTTTCCCCTACATTAAAAAGAAGTGGATATCATCATCAGGATCGTGATGCATCACAGAAGAATACATGCAGAAGTACTACATTAAATATGAGAGGAGTTTGAAAGGGAAAACATTTTGGTGTTTGGAGTTTAAATAAATTTACATCTACTAACCAAAACATTCTCATCCATCCTTTCCATATGACCTAACCAACATAGTCTGATGTTTTGCACACATCCCCTATAATCTCAAGATATTGGATATCAAATAAAAGTGTTACAAATGCAGCAAATGTTGACAGTCGGAATATGAAAAAAAAGGATTTGGTTTGTTTTATGGCATAGCAATCGTTTTGAGTCAGTTTAATGCTGAAGTTCAATATTTATTATAACCGATTGACCGAATACAAGTCTGTTTTATCTAATAGGGAAGGTTGGGTTCATACATTTCCAATAATAGTACAATTATGTACAGAGAATACTTCTAGTTAGATTTGAACTCGGTTTAGATCATTCGATAATCCATATAAATACCCATTATATATCACTCATAATCTCTCACTTCCGAATGAGTAAGGAACGATAAACTGATAAGGATTAAATGCATAAAATATCATCAATTTCGTGTACGTCTTACATGCTTGTCTGTTTTAGACAGATTTTAGAAATTGATTTTCAAACTAATCTGTCTCTCACCAGAACTTTATGTATCCCCTGTTCTCCCAAAAATTATCACTTTTTCTCATGTTTTTTCTTAGCTTCCCCTACCAACCTATTCTGTTGCCTCAACTTACTGGATCTGAATCCAGCTTAATCCATTCTATAATTCATATCCTCACCTGTTATAGCACTCATGAGTCCCACCTCTAAATAAGTAAGTGATGATATATTGATGATTATTTAATTATTAATAAATACCACCATTTAAGTTTGCTTTAATATTGGTTTAAATCAGACAGAATCTTTATTTTACTCTGCTATATTGAAATGCATCCTATAAATATACAGTATATAAGGTTACTGAAAGCAATGGAGAATTATTTAAATACGGCTGTTGATACAAATGATTAGTTAAATTTGAAAGGGACTTTTATTCTAATTTGATATTAAAGTGTTGTTTCAAAATGTTCTTTGAAAATGAAAACTTTCACACGAGGTTTGTTTTTTCTTCGTTTTTCTGTATTGATCAACATTCTCGTGTCATAAAATATTCCCTGCTGAGTTGCATGTCAACCAAAAGGCCATAGTTTTCATTACAAAGTTTGACGTCTGATTTTATTTTCGAAAACAAAAGTAAAATAAATGACAATAGAAAACGTTTAATAGAAAAATATGTATGAGACAATTGAAATTATTGCACTTTTCATGTTTATTCCTTGAAACTATTATATAAAAAGATGGACTCTCACCATTCAAGTTCATGATGAGTTTTATCACAAAAGAGAAAATAAAAGCAAAAGATGTTTTCAATTCATTCTTTTAGATTTTACTGAATTGATTTTTTTACATTTAAAACTTCAAAGATTATTTTTTGACGAAATTGAATTTAATCCGTCCATAAGAACTCTGTAAATTTTTATTCCAATTTTTTGGTTTTATTATTACATGGGATCAGATTTCTGAGGATAACATTTGAGACAACTAATTGCATAACATTACAGTACAGTAATCTATCTGTAAGGATTATCACTCTAATTCTGTTTTTTTTTTACAGATAAAAGGAAGATACAAATTCATGAAGATAAAAATAACTACACTAATTAGTTTTATTTGTAAAAACAAATGAATAAATAATACGAAAACATCATTCGTTAAATCCATACTGGTTTCAAATGGCATGTTTCAGGGATAAATTCGCTAAAAGATTTAATTAAAATAATTTGGAATGTGTCTTTTATAAACAATCATGGCTAAAAATGATATATTCTTTGTAAAGAAATTGTTTATTTATTTTCAAGTTTTTTGAAAAACATTTAAATTTTATATTCCTTATGGATATAATCTTCTTAATTTTCACTGAAAATTCCGCTCTCATCTCTCTTCAAATATTGATTAAGTTGCAAAACAACGGAAAAACAAAAGAAGCAAACTGCAAATCAACCTTAAATAAGTTTTAGAAAACAATAAAAAAAAGCAAGTACTTCAGATGTTTTGTGATTTTATTATGTCCATTAAAGAAATCGAAAATGATATTGTTTCGTTTTTTTCTTTCTTTTTTTTTTTTTTTTTGAGAAATATCATTTTTTAAAGTTCTGTTCTCCTTACGTTGTTGACATTCAGTGATCCCCAGTTTTGATGGAAAATAAAGATTCATTTTTTATCTTTGTTTTTTTTGTGGGGATCATCCTTCTTGTTATGGATTCCGTTATATTGTTTATATCATACTTTTATCCCCATATTCGTCTATTGTACTCTTCACTTTAAATTTCTCCTTCGGGAAGTTTCACGAGTGAGGTAATGGATATGATTGAAGACTATGGAAACTAAAATTAATTCACAATCAGATCTATTTCATTCACTGAAAAAGAATGTTTCCTCACTTCCTTCTCGTCCTTCCAATTATTTATATGGTGCAACGGATACTGATATAAATTATAGAACTAATGTTATCTACACTATTCAGAATGTTCATTTTTCTCCAACTTTGAATAAAGCTCATGGTAAATCGTTTCCAACAGATATTGTGTTTTGGCATTAAATAATTGCAAAAAGGGCTGATATGCCACAAAACTAAACCAGCACAAATGTTTTTCTGGTAAAGAAATTATATCACCTCCATTTTTACAACACCTTTTTGTCGCTTTTGTTGCCTTATTTCTTGTATTATCCTATCTAGAGACTGTCTCTTTTTCTCACTCTTTATCTCTTTATTTGTTGTATTGCTTTCTTTTTTATTTTCCCATCGGGTATCTATCTATTTATCTATTTATTTATCTATTTATTTATCTGTCTATTTATTTATTCTTATATTTCACTCTTTATTTCTGTTATCTTCCTTAGAGTGACATCTCGCATATCTACCTATTTTTTCTTTCTTGTATATCAAAACCAATAATCAATTTTCTTATACTTATATACATATAATTGTTTTTGACGTAGTTCACATCCAAAACAGTGATTTTCTTCTAAACTTACTCTCACCTATGTTAATGATGCAGACTTTGAAATCATATCTATGTGCCAAGTTTTATAATTGGAATGCGGTTGTCATTTTATTGTTTACAATCATAATATCTATGTAAGTACATGCAATAACGCCTACTACCAAGATAGAAGCAATACTTGCAAGAAAACCTTCATCAAATGATGATCCTGTGATTTCACGGCCACTTCACCTGGTTGTGATCCAGCCGTATCTCATAATACCTTCAAGCTTTTTAGGTTTGTTGCCAGAGAAAATAATCCATGTTGATCTTTCAGTTTGTTAATATCTCTTCCTTCACTTCTGCTAAGGTTAAACCATTTTCATCAATTATGCCATGCCTGAGTTGGCAACATATGCTTGGCACTCAATTTCAACAGGAAATGTATTAATCATTCAGCCATTTTGTACTCACTTTGTTGCTGACTTCCTGCTCATGAACTTATTAAATGACAAACTATTTACACGTTTCAAACTGTTTTGCTCATCTTTGTTGCTGCCATCTTCACAAAAATAATGGTGTTGGGAAAATGATATTCTACAGGGAATTCTATATTGGTGCGAGATCAATACCTAGTGGGGACACTTAAGATAAAGACTCACCTGATACGTGTATGTAAAAGACATGGAATGTGTGATTAGAGCAATCCTCCCTAGTGGATTAAATAAAGGGATTAGTTCGTAATTCTCAAACTGACTATGAGAGATAGCATACCTAAAGAGTACTATGATCATTCTTCTCTTTTGCATGTCTGTGAAGCATACAGTCACACAAGTTTCTGCCTCTTTACACAGTTCTTTGCACTGTTATTGTATTCTACAAGAGCTTTCGAACTGACACAGGCTAGGTCTACATCGTATGGTCCTCATATTTTGATCTGATATTCCCATTTTTAGGCAGTTACATGTCCTTCACTGGACCTATGTTGTTATTGAGACTTCCAATTATGATCATTATTTCGCTGTCTGATCCACAACTACTGTCAGATCTCTTCCTAAAATGTTTGGACATGATTCAGGATTTGAAACCAGAATCTCTTGCATGTGAGGCGAGCACTCTGCTACTTGAGCAATCATACCACACACAAGAAAGTCTATTAGCTAACACAGATCAAACAAACTATGGCGAAATCCAACATATGGAATGTACCTACTTCATCTCAAACAAGAAGTGTGGTCATCCAACTACGAGAACACAAGTAGGATTTTTACACTCGCTTTTTTCTTTACAAAGGAATCACCACTTATCAAGGCCAGAGGCCACTCGAGGATAAGGGTTAATAAGTGAATAAGTGTACAGTGGTCCAAGGGACAATATTATAGTAATCGTTGGGAATGTAAATTTGGTAAATTGGATTACTTAAGGGGGACAGCTCATCAAGAACGTGTTTATGTTGAACTTGAAGACGACCATATTGTAGTCAGCTGGAAAGCAGGCAAATGGAAGATAGTTCCACAGGTGTGCAGTTCTAAGAAAGAAGCTTTGTTTATGGAATCTATGTTTAGGTTTGGGCACAGATAAAGACTGGGTAAAATCATTGATAGTATTTTCAGCTAGACGAGTGTTTCTTGTGAATGTCTGGCGAGGGGGGACCATAGATTGGTGCTCAAGACAAGCACTTGCCATGAAAATAGCGATAAAGCAGAGACAGGCTCGCAACTTCTCTTCTCTGAGAAAGAGGTTGCAGGGAAGAGGAAAGGGCATCCCCCACTAGGCTACAAAGTCTATTTTGAACTCTGTCAAGGCAGGATAAGATTTTCCTAGCAGCTCCTACTCAGATGTGGCAACAATACTCCATCCTTGAACGTACCTGGCTCATAAGAGGTAGAGAATTGCATCAGTAGGTAGATATCTATTGGATCGATAGAAGGATCCCACCATTTTTCCAGCGACCTTGGCAGCGGATTTGATGTATGTGTTCCATTTCAGATCAGGAGTAAAGGTCAAGCCCAGAAGCTCGTCAAAACATGGAGCCTCCCGAAGACAAAAGCCATTCATTTCAATTATGGGGATCATAACATTGATGATGTAAAGATAGAAGCTTGGTTTTAGATATTAAACTTCTTAGTGAGTGTATTTTCACCGCAACAGCAGTGCCGACAGTGAAAACTTTGTTTGGGAAATTGGCCTTACCATGCTCATTTATATGAACACTGCTCAGCTTCTTCTGAGTATGAGCAAGTACTCTGACCATGAATGCATATTTCAGTGTCTGGATGGGAACTCTTTTGAACAGGCTGAAGAATTTCGCTAATGCAGTGTAGAACTCATCTACCAACTCGTCCGAGAGTAAAGTGTGTCTCTAAAACTGCTTGTTATCCTCGCATTGGTCATGCGCAAAAGTCTTGCGCATCTTTTATTTATGTCACATTAGTCTTATCTGCATCCGACAGTTGCTGGTAGATATCAAAGACACCCCTAATTAGTAGTAAGGCGATTATTTACTTGACCCTGTAAACTTGTAAGAATTTGCAAATCAGGTTCTTTCCAACCAGTCTATAATAGACGTCATAGTATAAATTTTAGGTCGAACCTTTCCTCAGCCGTAATGCCGAGATAGCTTGTATTGGAGGTTTCTGATCCATTGTCTTCTACTTCTTCCTTTCCTTTTGAAATGAACGATATGGTGGGATTTGCCTGACTCTGAAACCAAAATGGCACACACTTAGAAATTCACCATCTGTTGTTCCCTTGAAGCCCACATGTATGCAAATGAGTACAGGCCTCGCTTTCGGTCCAGTTAAGCACATGCAATGCCATTTCTGCATCTGCCACTATGACGTTTATCTCGTCACGCATTGTCTACAGTTTCAAATAATTGTTGTTAAATGTTTTCTCTAAAAAAGTTTATTGATAACATTTAAATATTTGTTACCTAGTTTACCTCTTAGTATTTGATTATATGGTAGAGTGAACCAAATGCTATTTCTATTCCATTTATTAGTATTATTTTTATTATCTTGTTTCATTTATTTAATTTTATTTTGGAGATGCCAACTATTTTTTAGAGCTGTACTATTATAGAGGGTGCTTAAATTCTTAAAAATGATTTTCATTTGTGGAGTTATGTGAAACTCAGATTCAAAAGAGCTAAACTTTTGTTTCTTTTAAAATATATCTATAATAGATACAGAGTGGTTGGATTTTGGGTGTATGTATACTCGCTGTTGTTAATCTTAGTATAAATCTCAATAAAATCAGATGTAAAAATTCATTCAACCTCATTGTTTTACTTCAAGGACTTCAGTGACTGCGATAGGGAAAGCAATGTTGAAATATGACTTACACAACTAAAAAGACTTTAATTTGTGAATTTAATTTGATGATTCAAATTTAGTAAAATTTACTTAATGTAATTTAATCATACTTTTTATCTAATTAGAATCATGGGTCAAATATTGTTCAGTGGATATTTTTAAATACATAAATCTGACTCTTTTAATCAATAAAGTATTATTCTTAACAGAAAAAAAAATCTGTTCGTATATTGAATAGCATAAAAGTAGTTTGTGGACAGACACACAAGCAATGTTTGTATTTTATATAGATTACTTCTTTCAGAATTGTGCAGAATTTTCGTGTTTGTCTTGTAGAAGGACATAAGTATTTCTAATTTAAGTAATGGCTTGGTTTCCTTGTGGTCAGATTTTTAAAAGTGACCAATCGTTGTATGGGCTTTGACTTATAACATATATAGTATGCAAGTATATATCATGAAGACAGAGCAACAATGGTGAGAGAGAGAGAGAGAGAAAGAGTGAGAGAGAGAGAGAGAAAGAGACAAACAGACAGACAGATAAAAAAAAGAAGCAATACTTCGAATTAGACCAACTGTGGTTGTCCATAAATAATATATAAGAATTGATGTATATGCCAGGCCTAACTGGCTGTTAAGCAAGCTCCCGTAGGCACACATGTTTCCGGTTAAAATACTATCACTTACGTTGCTAATCTACCTAACATAGTTTAAATATCATTACATATGTGCAGCTTGCTTCATGTTTATGATTATAATATTGCCTTAAGCTATGTAATCATAAGTTCCAGGTCTCAGTTAGTTTCAATCAAAATGAAGAACAGGCGTCAGTGTAAAGAAATGAGGGTAACTGTATGGGAAATTATTAGTCTTCAGAGCGTGAGGGTGGACTTCTCTCAAACTATTCCATCTATTTCGCTATTTCTGCAAAAGTCATAAAGAGTACGAAATCTTAAATAGTGGCTTTTTGGGGGGAAGAGGATGAGGAGATTCTGATTTGGTTTTGTCTGTTTATCTGATTTATAGTGGATCAATATTTTCGGACAATTTAATGACAAAACAATACATATTTATTAAACATAAACTGCTATTTTACCCATTACTGGAAGGGAATTGTGAGTTCAAACATTTTTCAGGGAAATTAGAAAGTACATACAAAAACCATATGATGCAATATAGACTCAAACCAATTATATAATCTCTCTTCAAAATTAAATCAATGAATTTAAATAAACTATGTCTTGTGTCAGATAAATTCTGGAGTACACGAATGTGTAGATATTAGAATGATCAGTAAAGAATAAATACCAATGTAGGATAAGAGAATGGTCGCAGGTTTGAGAAAGTGTTTGCTTTAAAGCGATAGAGAGAACCAATTTATGAGAAGCAGAAAGAGCAGTGGATTTAATATATGAACTCCAAGAAAGACCAAGAAGTTTTTGAGTCGATTTCTCATCGAGAGCGGATCAATCCATACGAATTTCAGGAAGAAAGGGAATGTAAATATGATTCAATATCGAAACCAGATTTTGACAACTGTTACTATTTTCTGTTTTAATTCTGAAATAAAATAAATGGATGGTAAGATATAGAAAAAAATAAGAAAAAAAGGTTTAGTTGTGTACCTTCAAACAGGAGTAAAATTAGACATAAAATCAGATTTCAATGCAAAGAAATGTAGCTTCCCTAAAAGGGGCACTCTGGAGTAAGGCAGAAATAAAAATGGCCTAAGTGTAGAAGAGTCACTCCTTCACTAACCAAGGATAGAAAATAACACATATTACACTTTGTTCATAGCCAAAAGGTCAAGGAAGTATATTAAACTGTTCTAAAAAGAGATATTTGTAATTTATAAACACTTATTCAAAATTAATTTCATTCTTTAAAGATCATCATCATCATCATCATCATCATCATCATCATCATCATCATCATTCGCTAATAATGATTCATGTGGAAACACTTAGTGAGTAAATCATAATAAATATGTATCCTATAATTATCAATATCATGATTCAAATTTATAAGGTCTAAAAACATTCTAACAATGTGATGTTTTATTTTAAAATATCACCCAAAACTGCTCAAGAAGTTTGCAGCAGGCTGGAAAAAGTCACTTGAAATAAAGACCACAAGTTGATAGAAATCAGTTCTTATTATTATCTTAAATCCGCAAAAAAAATAACAGATAATATAATGGAGAATTTGTCAACATTTTTATGGCTATACAAAGTACATATCTATTATTTAAAATCTTCAGTATTAGTATACAATTTTATATATCATCATCATCATCTGTTTAATTTCTGTTTTACATGCTAGCATGTGTTTGATGGCTTTTAGAGATTGATTTTCAAACTAATCTATCTCTGTCCAGATCTTGATTTATCTCACATTCTCTCAAGTCCATTCTCATGAAATCATCCCATGTTTTATTTAGCTTTCCCTACTAACTGATTGTTCTATATTTGCATCTGAAACCAAATGAATAGCAATACATTACATTGCAATATAAACTATTTCTACTCTATTTGTTAATATAGAATATCCATATTCGGTTTTGTTCACGACTTTTCAATCTATTTTTAATTATTCCATGTAAAAATATAATACCTATTGTCATTGATTAATTGTATAAAATTAGATAAACACAACTCACTATTTTATCCATGTTTGGAAGATAATCATGGTTCATGTTGCCTATATTTTTTAAATTAGTAAGATGCTGTAAGTACTGGGATGGGAATTGTTAATGAGTCTCACCAACCTTGTATTGGTATATACTGTGCAACGTGCTACTTTCGGTCATCAGCGAACTGTCACAAGGTCTATTTGCTAATTTAGACTATCACATACTTGTGATAATATAGTGGGATATGTGTGCATAGGGGTGGGTGGAGGTTACAAACGATTGGACACCTTCCCCACCCACTGAGCATTCCCCAACTCCCCAGTGTACCATTTAAAGAACCATGCTAGCACACTGTAGGAATGCGGATTCCATGCTCTTACAATGGATTATTATTGCCAGACACGATAATAGGATCATAATGCCTGTTTGTAGAAGTAAATCTTCAAGAAGACACCACTTTACTTCACCCCCCACTTACAAACAGGATTGTTTTGAGTTTTGAAAAAGAAAAATTTATAAAAGTCATTCATTCAAGAAAGAAAATTTCAAGAAGATTAGAATATTGATTTGTCATTTAAGTCTTATTCACAACATTTTTGAAGCCTTGAATAGAATATAAAATAGCAATAGAAAATAGTAGAAAAAAGAAAGGACAAGGAGAAAGGAGGTGAGGTAATAGATATCTTTAAAAAGAAGAAAATAAATAAGAATCTTACTTTTTCTAAAAAGTCCATCTAAAAATAAATATTTGAATATCATTTAAAATTTTAAGTATGAATGTGTTATCAACATGAGATTTATCATTGGCTGAATAGATGCCACCATAGCGTATGGAGTTGTCTATGTCAGGTTCAAATTCTGTTGGGTCTATTGTGGACACTAATAATGTTAGGAAAGATATGAACCTGCATCAACATCTATGGGTGCGATAGTATTTTGTATTCAAATTATTGTATATAAAAAATTGCTTGCAGTATGTATTGTGTTTTTACATTAGTAACCCCTCCCCAAGAGTTGATATGTCATAGAAGATATGAAACAAAACAAAATGTTTTATCAGTAAAATATATCAGCCAGAAATGATGATTACTGATTTACCTTTTCTTTTAGCTATTTTCGCCCTTTCAATAAACCTATGCTTAATCAATTCTAGAAAATGAAAGTGTGCACGATTGTTTTTTTAATGTATACTCGCGCGGACTTTAAAATCAACTCCTTAATCACACTTAAAATTGCAACTTGTATTCAATGAATCATATAAAAGTAAAATGTACAATAAGTGTTGATATGGAGTAAAACAAACATGCTAAACTAAATAAATAAGTTTAATAAAAAATATAATTATTTATATATACCAATTTTCCAAGGTTTCCTTGTGATATTCTTATTCTATTAATTTCATCCACAACATATGAAAGAAGAGTAACAGTTATGCAATCAACAATTTGACATATGATGGTACATATTAAGGTGGGGATAAAATGAACTATTATTATACTTAATCTGGATTTGTCATATGTACTGACATAAAATACATGCTAAAATACTCCTTATTTAGGGGATTAAGTTATGTTTAAAACAATAAAAATAATTTTATGTTGTTGCTTTATTTATATATTACTAAATAAGTAAATATTTCTATTTAAAATCCATTTATTATTATGCATCTAAAATTGAGAAAAGTTGACTTGAAAAGTGTCAACATTATGTGAATAACTGAAATCAGAACGACATAGTGACCGAATTTTACCTGATATCATAATTCACATAATGTTGACAATTTTCGTCGATTTTTCTCAATTTTAGATGCATAATACTCAATAGATTTTTAATGGAAATGATTGCTCATTTAGTAATATGTAACGAAAACAGCAACATAAAATTATTTTTGATGTATAGACAAATTTTTTGTTGCATCCGTCCATGGCTGTGACTTTTATATATTTCCTTTTAAATTTCATAGTTTTATTAACTTCGACTTCAAATGTATAAAGTTAAATATATATATATATATATATATATATATATATATATATATATATATATATATATATATATATATATATATATGTAGATAAAAAGAAGTTCTTAGAATCCGTTATATTTTTACTTTCAATTCTTGTAGGTATATTAACTTCCATTTGTAATGTTTGGCGTCGAATTGTACAAAGGACAAAATAATTGCAGCTTATTTTGTAAGCATTTTATTAATTACTACCATAAGTAGGTACATGGGTAGGTAGGTTGAGATAATCATGTTATTGGCATTATTAGTAATATATGTAAGCATTAAAACTGTGCAAATTGTGAGTGTCAGTAGATGCGGTTGTAGCCATAAGGCTTTGTTTTACAAGGATTTTCAATGATTTCTTATTAAAACAAATAATGAAATCACAGAGGATAATGAAAAGCACTTAACATTTAATGTTCACGCTTTAGAGTGGGAAGGGGGTGAGGAGAGTGAAGAAGAAGGAGATATAATAATAATAATAATAATAATAATAATAATAATAATAATAATAATAATAATAATAAATCGCATATGTAAAAGGAAATAAAGCTGTTAGCTTAATGCTAATGTAAAATTTGTAAAAGAAAAAAGTACGAACTACATCATCTCATAAGCCTTTAGGTTATTCTATGTTTCCAAACACCTATTAAAAATAATTTTCTTTTCGTTATTTTTGGAGAAAATGAAGAGAATGTATTCTTCAAAATAAATGGTAAAAATTAAAACTCAAAACAGCTCAATCTTCCTTTTTCCTTCTTCTTTCTACCATTTTTGCAATTCTGCGGTTTAGTTTTAATGCTTTCTTTTTGTTTGCAATATTGTCTAATTATTGGAATAATTAAGACATACAATTCATTTATTAGCTTGCATAAATGAAGGCCACTTAAGGCAATTATTATGGAAAAAAAACTAAATGACAAAAGCAGGAAATGTTTTGATTTTCATCAAGAAACATTTTTGTTTCACAATCTTTTTGTTATACAATCTTTTGTTTTTTATAATCAAGAATGTTTCATGAAATGATAGAAGAAAGAACGATTATTTCACAACAATCTAATGTTTTCTGCTGCGTATGCAATCTATTATTATAGAGAGCAAAGTTCATTATTAATCTTTTTAATCGCCATCTCATAAGATTTTAAGGACATTGGTTTCAGAAATGAATAATGTAAAAGGAAAATCTGTGTGCATTTCGAAAAATTCATAAAAGGGGCTCAATTCTAAATTTGCCATCCTACAAAAGTAGAATGTTGACTCGTTTGATGAATGTGAATGCTTGTTGGGAGCCTCACACATTCCCTTACTATTCGTGTTCGCGAATTACTTGTCAGCTCTTCAAGTGACATTACTCATTATCCATATATATAGCATGTTGGAAACAAATTTGACACGTTTTGTAAAGGAAAGAAAAGTGCCATATCTTGGTCAATAATCGACACATTCTCAAAATTTTAAATGCATCTGAAAAAAACTTTAAAAAGACGCTCTGAGTCTTCAACACAATCGCCAAGTCGAATCTGAATTTAGAACATGCAGCCTTTACTGATTCCTTCAAGAAACGCCCAAACTCCAGTTTAATCTTAGTAATCAACCTTGATATTGCAGTCGGTATGGTTGGTGTCTTTTCAACTGTTCTCCACACATTACAGTCCATGCGGTTGCAATTAAGAGGGAGCAGCAACATACATGCATGAAGTGGAGAATTTGTGGTGATATTAATTAATGATTTCTATAAACAAACACTAGAAGGAAGGTACTAATTTATAGTATTATTGTTTTATAAATAAATGATTTTCAAAGTAGTTTTAAAGAATTTCAGCATTTAACTTTTTTAAAATTATGATACGTATTTTATAAGTTATTATGAATGGAAAATATAAAAGTATTTAATGAAATATGAGTATTCTTAAAACTGTTCTCGAGATATCGAAGCACCTACGTTTGTAAGTTTTCTATTAACTGAAACATGTCTAAAACTCTTATTTTATATATTTCATGAATATGTCCTTCCATATTTGTTTTTAATAGCTTTTATTATCTCATTTATCAAGAGATGAATTTCCAATTTTAAAAACAATAAATATTTCTATAGAATAAAGTTTGATCAGTATGGAGGACGGCTCCATTACTAATTCTATTTTTATGCAAAAATTTGCTCACTCTAGAATCATGATATTGAGTGACCGGAAAAATAATATGATAAATGCTGTTAGGGGGTGAAGGAAGGTGAAGAGCAACAAAGCGCTCATTGGTCCATCAAGATCCTGAGATGTTAGAGTCAAGGATTTCAGAAATGAATAATGTAGAAGGAAAATCTGTGTGCATTTCGAAAAATTCATAAAAGGGGCTCAATTCTAAATTTGCCATCCTACAAAAGTAGAGTCAGTTGTTAAGGTAATTCAAAAGATGCACGTGATCAAACAAATATACAGGCATCCCCGAAAGATACGATTCCTCATGACCATCTGGAGATGGGAATGAACAGTTTAAAATCGTAGGAAATAATAAGAATAGCAGTTAATCGGTGGGGATTGTAATTCATATTTTTTTAATCTAAACATCTAGTTATCAATTCCTACACAAACAAATTTCAATGACGAATATGAAAGATAGAGATGATCCAATGTGCTGACAGAAAAGGATGGATGGATGGATGGATGGATGGATGGATGGATGATGATGATGATGATGATGATGATGATGATGATGATGATGATGATGATGATGATGATGATTGTCCTCTGAGTGATAGTGCTGGGGCCGCTGTGATGATGAATCCTAGCCGGAGTGGCGATTTGACAGTGAACTGTTGTTTTCGATGTAGTTTTGTAGAACTCTAGATGGCTGATTTGAGAGTAAGCTGCAGATGATGATGATGATAATAATGGGCAGTCATTTATGAGAGCTGTGGAGGGAGGAATTCGAGTTGCTGCTGATCAATGTCTTCGTCACAGTAGTGAAATGGGTCAGTAATAACTTGCAAAAGTTCATGGGGAAAAGTTGAGACAGAGACAGAGGAAACATTATATTGGATGTCGAGGTTTGACACCAGGGTCGCTATATGAGCGTCTTACACTGCCTTTAGAGTTGTTAATATTATGGCGCTTTGATTGGTTGACTTCAGCAACGATAGGTGTTGGTTTCTGTTACACAGGCTAAGATTTTCAAAGATCAAATATCCATTTTTCTTAGGAGTGCTGATTTATAAACAGGGATAATACGACAGTGTCATTTCAGAGATATCATATGAGAAAATAAATGAAATAGATAGTATTTTCTTACTGCGTAAACTGTAGATAGATAGATATTTTCTTACTGCGTAAACTGTAGCATTTTCGATGATTTACATAAGAAGGGATGCATCTTACTGAACTGTCATCTGGATTGAATAAAGATTACTTCTCATGAAATATTTTATTTCACTTATTATTTATATTGTATCTCATCTCATATATTTATCCTGTAATTTTTCTGATCAATAGATTTTGAATATGTGCAGAACAAAAGAAAAACAAACGAACTATTTCATCATCTAACACAATATTTTTGAGTAATCTGAATTTTCTGCAATCATTGCAATGTGTTCACATCAGCTGTTATAGGTCGTTCGACTATGAGAAGTGAGGAATGAATAACATCAGCATTTAAGGTTTGTTTTACACGCTGGCATGTGTTTGACAACTTTTAGAAATTGACTTCCTAACAAACCATTGAGTAACGAACAACACTTTCCCTAATTATTTGATCCTGATGTGTGTGACATTTTTTTCTTTTCTTTAAGCACAATGGGATCTTCAAAATAAATTATTTCTAATGCATGGCGGTCACCAAGATAATTGTAAGGACAGAGCTGAGGAGCATTCCGGAATAGTCCTTCCTGCAGTGATAGAAGCATGGCAGATAAGAATGGGGTAGTATATCATACTTAAGCATATATATACATATATATATATATATATATATATATATATATATATATATATATATATATATATATATATATATAATACTTAGTCATATATATAATACTTAACCAAATATATAATACTTAAGTAAGATGATTTTGAATGGGACAAACATTTGTTTGACATTTTGGATTTGTAGATCTCATTGAAATCAAACTTTTTTTTATTTTACAATATATTATTTGTATTTTATTCATTTCATCTGACTGTATACTTACGTTTAAACTTCCTCAAAATATGGTTAAAGTTAGTCGAAATCTTAAGAAATAAATTAAAAATAAAGACAAAATTATTTTTGGAATTTTCTAATTCATCCTAGAATTTGACTTACGCTTGTCAGAATTTTTGAAAAAGTGATTTACAGATCATTTGACTCAGAATGTAATCTTATATCTATAATATAAAGCTGAATGTCTGTATGTATCTGTGTGTGTGTCTGGTCACGAATAGGCTCCTATATGGTTGACTATTTTAAAAAACTGATTACATTTAATGATAGAAGATGTATCGAGACACAGGAATAGGTATGTTTGATCTGACAGAACGGTGGTTCATTAAAATTGTGGGGTCTGCGTTCGCGCCTGGTCCACAAAGTATGGAAATAAAAAATAGATAAACCCCATAATTTATTATACCATATCTGTTCCCGCTGAAACACTTATCACAATATTCTGTGGGTCTATATTAAAATACCTTGTTAAACTTTGGGACATATTTCCATTCTATGGAGGTCAGGTGCGAACGAACACCCCATAATTTTATTATAACATATTTCTTCAAACTGAAACATAATTATCAAAGTATACTTACGCAGATAGATATGAAGAGTCATTATTAAAGTTTGTGTCTATTTCCACTCTATGGAGGCCAGGCGAGAACGCAGACCCCACAATTTTATTATACCATCCCTATTTAAGTTAAAACATACTTAGCAAAGTATTCTTATGTACATCTATATAAAAAACACTTGTAAATGTTTTTTTTTAATTTTAAAATTTTTTATTTCCATACTTTGTGAACCAGGCACGAGCGCAGATCCACAATTTTAATGAACCACCGTTCTGCCAGATCAAACATACCCATTCCTGTGTCTGGTATATCTTCTATCATTATATGTAATCAGTTTTTAAAATAGTCAACCATATAAGAGCCTATTCGTGACCAGGCACACACACACACACACACACACACACACACACACACACACACACACACACACACACACACACACACACACACACACACACACAGCTTTATATATCTATCTATCTATCTATATATATATATATATATATATAAGTGAAAAAGGATCAAATTATACATACATATATATATATATATACATATATATATATATATATATATATATATATATATATATATATATATAGAGAGAGAGAGAGAGAGAGAGAGTAATCTACAGAGAGTTATTCCAATGTCTATCACTCATCATTGTTATATGTAGCAAGTGTACCACATTGGCTTAATATATAAATGGTTAATAATATCCAAGTGTGATCAAAAGTTGTGCCTAACCGTTCTTCGCAAACAAATTCGCTAGTGTCAGTAGAGAAAATTTTATCCTTATATGAAAAAGTAATGGCGCAAGTAAAAATATCCTATGGCCTAGGTGGTTACGATTACAGTTTTCAGTCACGGTGTGCAAATGGCTTGAAACTCTAATGAGTTGCAATAACAACAAAACTGCTGCTTGCAGATTGATATATATATATATATATATATATATATATATATATATATATATATATATATAGGGAGGCCAAAAAAGAAAGTTTTCAGTTACGAAACTATCGTTTATGTTCAAAGTGCAACCATCATAAAACATTCCTTAGAATGTAAACATAACTTGAATTTATACTTTTTGTCAGCAGAATGGAGCACCACCACATTGTGCGTTTAGAGTAATCGAGTTTTTATACAGCGTTGATTCGAAAGTAGTGGCAACATCGAATAGCCACCACGTTCACCTGAACTGACATTAATGGATTTCTTGCTTTGAGGATGGTGTTGTAAAGAACAAGGTCTATGAGGAGAAGCCTAAAACAGTAGATGAATTAAAAGATTGCCTTTTTGACGCATTCACAGAAACAGGTGAAAATCGTAATCTGTGCAGTACTGTATGTAAGTGTCCTGGAGAGATTGGAAAAGTGTTGCAATGTTGAAGGATGATATTTTGAGCATCTGAGAAGTGAAACAATTTATGTTTAATGCTAGAAACACACTGACGGCTTTAATATGTTTGCACGTAGAACGAATCTCTTGCTTTTCTAGCGTTAATTTTTTTTAATAAATAGTCTATGTGATAACTGCAAACGTACTTTTGAGCCAATATATATATATATATATATATATATATATATATATATATATATATATATATATATATATATATATATATAATCTCTTTATATACAAAGACATTATTGTTCCTGTTAGATTATTAGAATAATTTTTACTGCATGACTTTGGAACTTCAGAAAAATATACAAGAATTCCATAAGTCTGCTACAACTTTGAGATGCTATTTCTTTCTAAACAAAAGCATTAACGATTGACTGGCATTGACCCTTTGAAAATGCAAACCAATCTACATATTTGTGAACGATGACAATCAAACCTATACAAATACCTTTGTTGTATCATGCATCTTTAATTTTCGATATAATGTCAAATCCTTCACAAATTCTGCTTTCTAGAAATAATTACATTAAGTGAAGCCATTGTTGTTCTGGAGACAATATATGACACAGGATCATTTGAATAAATCCGAAGATGGTAACAAATTCCAAAATATAAAATTATCTCTGATCATCTCATGTGAGACGATGATAGAATTAAGATATAGAAATACATAAATACAATAATACGCATGTATATAAATAACTATATACATAAATATATATAGACATTTTGATTTTTAATGATAAAAGATAATATCTAGATGAAAAAATGGTATACAGAAATACATTTATTCAACTTTATATATATTCAAACGTATGTATATTTTATGTATGTAGGTACGTATTATGTGCGTGCGTCTTTTTTCTATCTCCCTAGCTTTCTCTTTGTACATCTTGTATCTTTATATATATATATATATATATATATATATATATATATATATATATATATATATTGTGTTCTATATATTGAATTATTTCTTACATAATATTTTCGGAATTTATATTCTTTATATTTATTTCCTTCTCCATTTCTCACACGCACTATAAATATAGATATCTGTGCATGTATGTTGGCACAATGCATGTATGGCAGTTTATTTTTAACAATGATGATAACATTAAATTAGATCATATGTGTGTGTGCATAAATTTCATTAATCCTTGCATTCTTGTAATTTTAATTCTCAAAGAATATGTTGACGACGATGATGATGATTCCATTGCCGACAAACATGTTCTGGGAAAAACAATGTCATTCTTTACAGATGTTAACACATTTAAGCTTTGTTATAAACTATAAAGCAAATAACAAAAATTATAAATATAACAATGCATTTGAAGTGGGGGGGGGGCAGCAAAAAATCACATGCGATGCTAAAGAATAATTTTTTATCAGTTTATTCATTTGGAATTCTCATGCATCTTCTTTCGAAAATAAACGATATTAGAAGAAACGCCATCTTTTTATGGAAATAATTGAGAAATTGAGAACAGGTTTTTCATAGACAAACTAACTATAAAGAAAGGTGAACTCAAGAGTTATGAGAATTGTTTAAGAAAATACCGAGAATAAAGTTAAATCTGAAAGAAAAGAAATTAAGAAAAGGCGGAATCGAAGAAAGAGAGTGCACAAAAAAAAAAAAATAATAAAAAAACAAACAGTTACATGCACCGTTATCAAATTATAGCAGACCCAATGTTAGCAAAAGTGGAGAATGGCGTATTCAGCTTGATTGGAGGATAAGTCAAACTGGTTAGTCTGATTATAATAACAGGGGTGAAAGCTGCTAAGATGCCTACTTTAGAAATGCGGATGTAGACATGAAAGCAGCGCTGATGAAACATATTTTGAAAAACAACACAATGTTTTATTAAAATTTGCTAGGAAACATTTTTAAGATATCTATTTATGTATATATGTGTGTGTGTATGTGTGTGTGTTCTTGAACATATAATAAGTACAATCAAAACGAAGTTGAAAAGTAAATTATATATAATGCCATTAACAATGTAATTTAAAGATTTTTAGTTGCTCTTCATGAACCCGACATTTTCCTTTTTTCTTAGTGATATTAATGTTAAGCACAAATAAGAAATTATATATATGCATGCATACATATATATATATATATATATATATATATATATATATATATATATATATATATATATATATATGGCTTCGTGCTCTTCAACTTTAGGAGTTGAAAAATAGGAGGTTTTAATTTTGGAACAACCCTCGTATGACAAAGTGCGCTCTAGACGACCCTGCACAGTTCATTGTTGGCAAAAGGATATTGAGAATGGTGGTAACTATATAGAAAAATAAATTTTGTAACGCAAAAGTTCACTCGTTTTAATAGTATCACTCCCGTCTTCGTAGCTTTTCAATTTTTTTAATTAAAGAAAAAAACAGGAAGCTTTACTTTTGCAACGACCCATGTATGTATTCAGGCTAATTAAAAACTAATTAAAAAATAACTTGAAAATATTATTTTTGGTGAAGGTACCCAATTTGAAAAAAGTGTCTGCTCATCGATACTCTTTTTGATAATATTTTTAAAATATATTTTATTATATATAAAATTTTCTGACTTGCATCGTTTGTAATGTTTTTTTTTACATGGTAGTCACCACTTATCAAGGCTCGGAAGCCACTCAGGGATAAGGGTTATCATATATACATTTTATAGCTTTGCATTATAAATACAAAATGGCTTGTTGTCTATGAATGGAATCTTTGATTACCTTAAATAATCAATTTCTGTAGGAAATGCATATAAAAGGTTTCTTTAGTTTTCTTAGAGAGTGGTATTTGAGGATTTTTTTCTCCGGAAGTCGTGCTGATGGTCCTCTGTTGAGCTATAAAGATAAAAGATCCTGATAATTGTATATTTATTCCAGGATATTTGTTTGTGTGTGTTTTCACGTTGCATTGAATCATTTTGAAATTCTGAAATAATAAAAAATGGTCGTTGGAATTTTAAATACGATTGTTTTCTTATATGTATGCTCTGTTGTTAAATGTCGACATTCATCAAGCTTTTACATTGAACAGTTCAAGTGAATTTTCATGAAATATATATATGAATATAAAATGGAGATGTACCAGTATGTCTATAATTACTGTACAGGGTGGAAAGATAAAATTGTGCGCCCTAAAAAAGACAACATGATTCCATTTCCATTTGAAGAAAACCAGTTTTTTTTTTTTGTTTTTTGTTTTTTTGGCAGGCCATCTACTAGTTGGCCAGTTGTGTGCAAATCACAAGAGCAATAGGAGCCTTCTATCATGTCTGAAAATGACACAATATTAAACGAGCGAAATCGGAGATGTGCCATTGTACAACTTATGTTTTCTACTAATCCAAGTTATGACAACATGACCATTGCCAGCACTCTCAAAATGCGTCGCTTGATTGCCATGAATAACAGGGACGTGCCCAGGGTGATGAAAAAAAGGTTTCCAGCCATGGTTATGGTCTTAGGGGAGGGCCACATCATGTCACCTCATATCAATGAAGTCGTCTTGAAAGTCAACACCAAAGTGTACCTGGATATGCTAATGAGTGTGGTGATCCCCTGGTGCAATCAGGTGGCCGTTGGCAGACCCTGGGTGTGGCAGCAGGACTCGCCGCTGGATTACAAGTCCAAAGAGACCCAGGCTTAGCTTCAGAAGAAGTGCTACGACTTTGTACCCTTCTCACTTCTCCCCCTCCTCTTCTCCCGACCTTAACCCATCAGATTACTTCTCTTGGTCATATGTCGAGAACATCACTAACGTGACCTCCCACAACACCAAAGCTATCCTGATCACTAGCATCCGCTGAGTATTTGCTGAGCTCCGGCTGGCACTTGTAGAAAAGGCATGATCCCTATTCCAGACCCATATCGAGGTGGTGATTGAGGCTGAAAATAGGGCTACATTGAATAAATGTCAGCTCAACTACATAATCAAGTTATCAGAATAATTTTTTAAAATAAAAATTTTTTAAAATAAAAATTTTTAAATAAAGCTGTAGTGTTATTTTTTTTAAGGCGACAACTTTATCATTTAAAGGGTCAATATAAGATTACACACTTTTAAAGGGTCAGTCAAATTACACACTTTTAAAGGGTCAGTCAGATTACACACTTTTAAAGGGTCAGTCAGATTACACACTTTTAAATGGCTACTATAAGTATTGATAATTGATAATCGAAAAATCCAGTTAAAGAACGAGCTGTTCGATTTTGACTCAAGTTAGCACTTGTATAAAGTTTAACATAACAAGTGCATTTGATAGTTTTTTTCACTGCACAAGAAAAAGGGCCAACATTAGGTTCTTTGATAAGACAGGGGCGTGTTCAAAATGAAGATTTCTGTTTAGAACATGACTAAACCATGATACTTGACTTTTGCATTTTAAACTTTGATTTATGCCATTATATAAAACTAATTTTATAAAAATCAACAGTAGGTTCTCTACAGTGCAATGTAGAATACAATGTATTGTTGATTCAGTCACTGCGGGAAGGCATGTAAAGTTTCTTATGGGTGCACTGCAGTGGATCCCCAAAGAGCAGGCATTCAATCTCTTTCTATTTCTCTCTCTCTCTCTCTCTCTCTCTCTCTCTATATATATATATATATATATATATATATATATATATATATATATATATATTAGTGTAGGGACGATTAGTTGGAGTTGGAATCGGGAATCAGAAAAATTTGGGGGCATTGGAATCAGTATTGGAATCGGAAAAATGTGCGCCTATTTTCTGATGCCAAAACCGATTCCTTTAATTATCTTTTTATTTGATTTTGGTTTAAGAAACATCTTCCACTGCTTGCAGTAATATTAAAATAATAAATATTTACCGATTTAAACTTCCAATAAGGCTAAAATCTCCAGATCATCCCCTCACGTGTGTTTTTACATTTGAGAAAATACATGCACATTTAAGATGTGTTTTTACACGAATCAAGACAAAATAACACTTTTATAGTTAAATATTTAGAGATTTATAAAGAATTGGAATCAGAATCCGTAATTGTATCAGAATCGGGAATTTAGTATGGAATCGGTAATTATATCCGGATTGGGAAAAATATCAGAATCGTCCCATCACTAATATATATATATATATATATATAATGGCGAACTTAGTGACGTGTTTAATGCTGCAACTGCAAGCGTTCAAATTTGTACACATTCAAATCCTGTCAGGGTTATTGCAAAACTTGTACCAGTACATCCGCCTCGAAAGTTATGAGCAGCTCTCAACCTACAGCTAAAGGGCGAACTATGAAGATAGCAGGACAAATAGATTAGAAGAAGGAAAACCTAAAACAACTAACTATGTTTCTGGTAGATATTTCATAGTTGCATTATTGATTTTACAAGACATTCTCTTTTACTCACCAGGAGTTCTCATATGTCATTCCTCATTAAAAATAACAAGCTGTATTGCATGAAAAAAGTGACAGCAAATATCCTGTTTTCAGTACTCTCTGCTTTTTTTCGATAACTGTTACACATCATTTTGCAACAGCTGTTTACCATTGATTTCTCACTAACAACGACCATTGGCATTCTCTGGAATTTGAGTGATGAGCACACCCAAAATTTCAGTAAACTCATTAGTTATCAGTTGACATTGAACTTCCGTCCCAGCCCAAGTAAGGTTTTCAGGGACCGATTTTTCGTGATTGCCCTGTCTAAGAATCTGGTGAAAAAGGGACTGAATTTCCTTTTTATTCCGGAAACCCTGTAGTAGTCATGATTGCTGGTTACTTGCTGATGTCATTCTTCTGAACTGTCTATAATTCAATATCTATCTATCTATCTATCTATCTCTAGATATATATATTTAAATATATGTATGTGTGTGTGCATGCATGCGTGCGTGCGTGCATGCGTGCGCATTTGTTCTTGTTCATATCTGGATGTATTTATGAAGGTGTCTATTCCTTTGTATACTATCATATATATGTTTAGATTAGTTTTTTAACAATGCACCAAAGATATATAATTTATCAATTATATATCTTTTCAGTCATTCATATCAATATATGGACAAAATCTATAGTTTATTTTTACTTTTATGCTTTCACAACAGTTTTTATCAAGCAAACCCACCTATTAGTATACTTTGAAATGTGCACCATTTATGCTTATTTCTACAGTTATATGCCTATAATTTTGAACCTGTTCAAATTTGTTCACTCTTACACGTATATATATATATATATATATATATATATATATATATACAGATTGTCATATACATATAACACATGTGGGCACACACACACATGTATATTTCAAAATTCATCCTTTTATATTTTCTATATAATTACGTAAATTTGTATATTCATTTGCATCTGAAATACCATCCTTCAATGTATATATATGTATACATCTATATTTATATATGTCTACATCCATGTATATATATATATATATATATATATATATATAAGCGTTTATAGATATATTTGTATATGCTTGCATATGTATAAGTAACTGCTTTGTATAAATATAAACTTTATAATGATGCTAAGAGAAGTAAAATCGGCCTCACAAATTGGTACCGTTTAATAATGATAAAGAATGGAAGCAAAATAATGGTGTCCATGCATTGTGCGAGCACTGATATTAAAGAAAAGTTCATATACATATTTACATCATCTGCTCCAAAGTAAATGTATGTACGTACATTAAATACTACCTACATGAGAAAGGCGTTAGCTTAGTTATCAGAATAAAAATTTATCAAGTCTCATAAAACTATGAGTCACAAAGGTTAATAATAGAGAGCGACAAGCAGTTAGTTTAGATTAGAGCCAATTTCTCGGTATATTCCGTCATGAATTGTACCTTGCAAAGGTGAGTGGAAATGTTAGGACCAGCATCAATCATGCTATTTAACTGAACGAAGAAGAATGGCTCCAAACTTAACAGATACCGAATGTTGCAAGGATATATTTAATGGGATTTCAACAAACAAATAAATAAAACAAACAAAATAAAATGAATAGACCCCCCCCCCCCAATATAAACAAAGAAAGGACAAAGCAAAAAAATCTATGATGAAATCCTGAGGGAAATCAGTTAGGAAATAAATAAATAGACAAATGAAACCAAAAGACATAAAGAAAAAAGATTGGAAAACGAACAAAAGAACTGTATATATATATATATATATATATATATATATATATATATATATATATATATATATATATATATATATATGTACATGAATTATAAGAACAAAAAGCATTGCTATCAGAATATTTTTGATGAGTGTAGCCATATTTCTAACGATAATGAAACTCCGCCCTGCTAACAAACAAACAAAAAAGAAATAAAATAAGATGGAGTAGAATGGGAAAAATGTTATCACCAAGAATTTGTGATAAAATAAGAATCTGCAATAAGGCTTATATTTATTTAAAATTGGTGACGACGGTGCAAGAAGACAGAAAGTGATCATTTCATGAAGTATACATGTACGCGATACAACATAAATATTAAGACTATTATTAGTGGCATTATCAAAATTATATGACCTAGAAAGATTATTATTTAAATAGTAAACATTAAAATAAAATTACCTACTCTTGACTTCAGTCGAAACTATATTTCAATATTTCAATTAGAGAGAGCACACAGCGTATTGATAAGAATATTTTCATACACATAACTCATCAATGGATGAATCATACATTTTTGATAAAGAGAGGCTTAATATTTTGAGGAAGCTTTTGCAAAAGAACATCATCGAAGAATATGAAATTGGTATTTCTAACCTTACAAGACTTATAATATTTAAAGTGTGGGGAATATTGCGTTTGGTAAAAATTAAGTTCAAGTTTTGTGCAAATAAAATGTTCAAATCTGACCAGTTAAGGAAATATATCAACCAGTTAAAAAAGTATGTTCTAATGTCAATATAAAATACCATAAAATATTGGCTGATGATTACATAACGGGAATAGTCTTACTTTAATAACAAACATTTTTAAATAGTTGATGCAATACTTTGAGATTGGGGTTACTAGGACTAAAAAATTATTAGTTCCATAGTAGATTGTATAGATGAAAGTTTATAGATTTTATTATACTTATTTATATACATACGATCACATACACATACACACATATATATATTAATATATATTCGCTCTCTGTCTCTGTCTGTCTTATTCTCTCTCTCTCTCTCTCTCTCTCTCTCTCTCTCTCTTCCATCTCTCAAACACACACACACACACACACACACACACACACACACACACATATATATATATATATATATATATATATATATATATATATATATATATATATATATATACAGTGGTGCCAAAAAGAAAGTCTGCGCTCGTCATTTTTTCAAAAACTGAAAATTTAAGCTAACTTGAATGTAACTGTTTCAACAACCAATACCTCATTTGATTTGCCTTTTATTCCTCTATAATTTTACCTGTTCATATTTGACTTTCGTAGTGTTCACGTCAATTTAAAAAATTAACTGAACTTAAATTGATTTGAAATCAAGAAGGCAAAAAGAAACCCCGCAGCAACAAATGAGTTTAAAACCAGCTTAAAATATCCACCTAAAGTAAGTAAAGCTTCATTATTTTTCCAAACTGTTTTTGTTTCTTTGTTTTTCGATATTTCGTCGATATTATTTAGTAAGAGTGTTTAGCAGAAAAGCCAACAAACGACTACACGAAAAAATAAATATACACGAAATAAATGTTACCATAGTCAATAAAAGTTCAGTTCATATCTTTTTTTGTTTTGAAATAGTTTTTAATGCTCTTTACTTGAAATAATTTCAGCGAACCGAAATTAAAACGAAATTTGAGGCGATAATTACTTATATGAATTTTTATATTCCTCAAGTACAAAATAACGGAAAACATTAAAATATGTTTATAAATATTCCTTACGTTGACGGAACTCTCTTAAATTGTTAACACAGAATGCTCAGGTGCCTCTCCTTCAAATTGGGAACGGGGCTGTCCATTTCAAAGTCGCTGCCATTTTGATTAATTTTTTTAAACCGGTTCGTGAATTAAAAATAATTTTTTTTTTTACAAACTACTTAAAAATACAAACCAATGAACTTTTCTACCATAAAAGTAACTTTTATTGACTATAGTAACATTTATTTCTTGTATATTTATGTTATTATATATATAACATTTTCTCTTTTTAAGGAAACATCATTTTGTTGGTCAATCTTGGCTACGAATGGAAACAAAGTTAATATAAAAAAATATATTTTCGCAAAAATTATCTTTACTTTCGTCATATTTTGCTTAGGGTAAAATTTTTGAGTATCAAAACCTATCTCTTTACAACTCTCTCCTTTTCATAACCTATCATACTTTCATCAATCACAGTCCATTTTTTGTAGGCTGTTTTTGAACCCAGTCAACGACGGGTACTTCTGCTAATATATACATATATATATATATATATATATATATATATATATATATATATATATATATATATATATCGGAAATAAACATACCAAATCACATATGCATTTACATCACACTCATGTTATTTTGTTAGTAGTAGAATTCGTTTTACACATATTTCTTTGAATGGTGAAAATTCATCAAAGAATTCATCAGAGACAGATTTATGTTTCTCAGAAAAAAAGGACGCAGTTGGAGATTTTTCAATTAAAAAAAAAAAAAATTTTAAATTTGGAAGGAACCATAAATCCTTAAAATTCATAAGGGTAAAGTTATTACTTGTTATATAATTTGTTAACACCCTATCTGGAGTTAAAAAAACACCCTTTGGAATCCTATATATATATATATATATATATATATATATATATATATATATATATATATATATATATGTTCGGCTCACCAGTGACTAGTAATTCTGCAAATTCTGATGTTCGTTTTTAAATGCAAGTCAATATAAGTCTTAATTATGGATATAGATGATTAAGGATGAACAATTTGTTTAAATATCTCAAGTGATCTTTGGCAATAAGTCCAGCCCATGACCGTCTTATAGCAGAAATCTTTGGAACAAACAGTACAACTAGCAAAGCTTGCTTGTCTGTGGTAATTGTTTTCTAGGAAATAGGACCTTGTTGATTTTAAAACCGAAGCAGATGGGACTCCTCAACCAGGTCTGTGGCAACCTATCTACAAGAGAGTAATTTTTTTGTAAATTATTTGACCAAAATAATTACTGGTCATTTGTTATTTGCATGACATCTAATCATAATCATGGAAGCTCATAGAATGATACCCGTGTTACATGAAAATTTTTCACTGCGAACAGTGTGTACAAAATAATAAAAAACTGAACTCTAAAATCGATTCAAAAAATTTATTGGTGAAACGTTAGAACCTTCTTGGATAGCAACTTGTTCACACGTTTGAGATTACGAACGGCAAACATTACAAAATAACTTCAATATGTGAATATTTACCTAACAACACTGTCAGAAACATGTGAGATAATCATCTTAGAAAGGTATTATCAGGTTTAATCATTTTATGGGTGGGCAAACCAAAAGTAGAATTGAGAGAGACTAGTATTGGTTTAATCATTTTATCATCATGAATTGTTCTTTTGGCATGAACAACCGAATTATGAAATTGGGAGTCCCTTGGTAAAAATTAAGTTCAAGTTTTGTGCAATATATGGATATATGGTCGATATGTGACAATCTCTCCTATCTATGCCCCAACCCTACGATTGCATGAATCTCTTTGTATTGAGCATACATATCTGTTGACGATATGTTGCAAGATGCAGTATTTTAATCAATAGTAGAATGACTGCAAGTAGTCTGAGTTTGTTTGAACTTTGTTTAGAACGTAAATTGACCATTTTCCATGAAAATACAAAGCTATTTATATATATATGATCACTTGCAATCTAAGTTTTAGTAATGTGTGCAGAGAGTGGTAGGTTGAACAAGTTAGGGCTGAAAATTTCAAGATGTGTAAAAATATTTCTATGAATGTAATAAAGGTGCTCATGTAAAGGTTTCTAGACTGAGATTTTAAGTCTTGATTGAATAACTGGATAAGCTTAACTTTGACAACACATAAGAGGTGAATTTTATTTAATGAAAGTTAATGAGGTTTAGTAGCATTATATATTGGTTTTAAACACTAAAGGGGACATAAAAGTGATACAAACTGTTCCGTTTGGGTAGTTAATTTTACCCGACCTGGGACGGGTATTATTCTAATTGTTTATAAAGATTACTACAAGATGATTTTGACACAAAATTACAAATTTGTGTTTACTAATTGAATACAATTAGCACAAAAGCTGACTCAGTACGTTGAATACAACAATCATGGAATTATCATAATAAAATACATAATAAAATACATAATAAAATACATAATAAAATACAATTAGTAATTTCAGGTGTGAATAGTTATATTAATATCTCAACAACAAAAAAATTATCAATGCACTTAATTTGTAGCTATAAATATTACAGTCTTACTAAGACCTGCAATACATTAGGATGGTTTTATTTTGAAAAGAGGAAGATTGTTATAATTTCATTATTTTATAATGCTAAATATAATGATCTATAATTATTTTTTTATTTGCGTTTCAGTATTGAGTCAACATTTACAGAATTTAACAGTTACTCGATGGTAAGAATTAATGAGACAGGATGATTGTTAGTCGAAAGGTGAGGTACATTATGAGAGTACATACGTTGATCAATGCTATAAAATGCATTTCATTATTTATGGTATGATTTATGACAAGACTTTGTTGAAGTTTGATTTGCAGATAAGCAACTTTTTTTTTTTTTTTTTTACAAGGTGATCACCACTTATGAAGACCGGGAAGCCACTCAGGGATAAGGGTTATTGTGAGTACAGTACGTTAGTGTGGAGATTTAAAGTGTTTACTTAAGGGGGCGGTTCATCAGGAATTTGTTTATGTTGGACTTGAAGACATTCAAGTTGTAGTCAGGAGGGAAGCAGGCAGACGTAACAGAGTTCAACAGACGTGCAGTTCTAAGAAAGAAGCTTTGTTCATGGAATCTACCTTTTGATTTAGGCATAGATAAAGAGTGGGGAAAGTTTTTGACAGTGGATTCAACTAAACGGGTGTTTTTCGTAAAAGATTCACGAGGGGGGACCAGAGATTGGAGTTCAGAAGAGCACCTGCCATGGAAATAACGATAAAACAAGGATAGGCATGCAACGTCTCTTCTGTGGGAGAGAAGTTTCAGGGAAAAGAAAAGGGCACCCCCACTAAGCCACAAAGTCTATTTTGTACTCTGTCAAGGCAGGATAGGCTGTTTTTAGCAGCTCCTGCCCAGATATGGCAGCAGTATTCCATCCTTGGACGTGCTTGGCTTTTATATAGATAGTGAATTGCATATGTAGTGAGATATCTTTTGGAGCGGTAGAAGGATCCCACCATCTTTCCAGCGACCTTGGCAACAGTGTTCCATTTCAGATCAGGAGTGAAGGTCAAGCCCAGAAGCTTGTCAAAACATGGGGCTTCTCCTAGACGAGAGCCATCCATTTCAATTGATGCCAGATGGGGATCAGAGCGTTGATGATGTAAAAATAGGTGTTTGGTTTTAGATGCATTAAAGGTAACCAGCCACATCTTCCCCCACTGAACCACTTGTTCGAGATCAGAGGAGAGAGAATCAGAGAGAGCTTTGTGATTTACAGCCTTTGATGTGTTGCCATAGATGGTCGTGTCATCAGCATAGATGTCAACGAATGATTTAAGTATGTGTTTTGGGAGATCATTGATGTAGATCAGGAAGAGAGTTGGGCCCAGGATGGACCCTTGAGGGACTCCAGCTTTAATACTGCAGACCTCTGATTTTTGTCCATCAGCCACTACTCTTATGAGCCTAATCGTAATCAGCAAAGAAGCACTCCTGTGGTAATGTCTTCCACAAGTGAAAAGCTTAATATGTGATAGTTTCTTGTCTTTGCTCATGAAGCAGTTATGGTTTTCTATCAAAAATATTATGCATGCAAGATGTACCATTCATTTGTTCTAAACACATTTCCCAATACTATCCAGATTTAATCTTTCTCTTAGATCATCAAAACTAAGCCTTTCATTTAACACTAACATGACAGATCCATCATATCATTCTCGCCAAATTTTTTTTCATGCAACGCATATCCTCAACTCTCACAGACCAGGTTTAACTTCCATATATCATCATACTGCATACACATTCCTGATAGAGCCTCTCCTTGGTCGACAACGGTATAATTTAAAAGCATACTGTCACTTGATCCTCGCTAATAAATATGCACCTCTTTATCAGGAGACAAAGCTCAATGGTAATATTAATAGAACCCCCCTCCTCCTCCAAAGACATGGCAATGATAGAAATACTGATGATAATAATAATCATATGGATTAAATTTTACCAAGACTTTCGTTAATCAAAGACTTTAAAATAATTCCCAAGGAGAAAATTAAAAAACAAAAGTTGGCAGTAAAAACGGTGTAAGTTGTGGGGTGGAATGGCGACAATAAAGCAGTGAAGCTGAGGGAAAAGCAATGAAAAAAGACCTAAAATGTTATTAAAAAATATAAAAGAAAACCTCGATGAAAACAGAGCAAAAGCATTAAAAAAAGAAGAAAATTGTGTAATGTGTTGGAGGCTATTTTTTCTCTGCAAGGCATTTATCCAAGTGAATATTTTCCCCCCATCTTTAATTCTCTCTCTACAACCTCCATTTTTCTTGTATTCATTTTTTCTGTTTTGCTTTTTTTTTTCTGTTTGCTTATTATTCGTCTTTGCCCGTTGTGTCTTGCATTACCTTTACCTCTGACCTAATTGGGAGTGGTGCTAAATTTGGTTTGCTGAACCCAGCGAGGCGCTCATCATCTCCTACCTCTGAGCAGAAGAGACGGACACCAGGACACAGTTAGGTCACATGGAAAACATGATATTTGTACATTAATTTATAGGACCAGCAATTGGCTTGATATTAGACAAGAGAGTGCAAAATGTCACCCGGTACCTCACCTTACATAGCATGGCTGTATGAAACCCAAAACCAATTACTTAAAAGAAAAAGAAATAAAAAGCAAATACATAAATAAAAAGGAACAAAAGATAAAAAGAAAGAGAAACTCCATAAAAAGAAACTGGATCTTCAAGAACATACAATTTGTTCCCTTCCAGGCAATGATAGGAATCTTTAGCTCTGTGAGCCAGGGCTGAAGAAAAAGTTGTAGAAACAGCTGAGTGATAGTGTGTAATTAGCAAAATACTTATCCGATGGCTTCTTGTGAGTAATTGAGGTGGTGTTGTATACAGCTACCGTTGCTGCTGCTGCTTCTGCCGCTTGCTCGGGCCTATCACGATTGTTAATTTGGGCCGGGCTGCTGTTCACCCTAATGAGTTTTTTTGCTATGTATCATTAGCTCTGATCACTTGGAGGAAGTCTTAGAGTATGAAAATGAGTTGTTAGGCCCCACGGCACTGGAAATAACAGGGAATACAATCAATATCAGCATCACCATCCTGTCATTCTCATCTGAAAATGTAGACAACTTTGTTTGCAGCAGTGAAAGCTGGCATTACCATTATCATAAGCATTAGCATAAGCATTACCATAAGCATTATCATAAGCATTACCATTATCATAAGCATTATAATAAGCATTATCATTATCATAAGCATTACCATTATCATAAGCATTATCATAAGCATTATCATTACCATAAGCATTATCATAAGCATTATCATTACCATAAGCATTATCATAAGCATTATCATAAGCATTACCATTATCATAAGCATTATCATTACCATAAGCATTATCATAAGCATTATCATAAGCATTATCATAAGCATTATCATTACCATAAGCATTATCATAAGCATTATCATTACCATAAGCATTATCATAAGCATTATCATAAGCATTACCATTATCATAAGCATTATCATTACCATAAGCATTATCATAAGCATTATCATAAGCATTATCATAAGCATTATCATTACCATAAGCATTATCATAAGCATTATCATAAGCATTACCATTATCATAAGCATTATCATTACCATAAGCATTATCATAAGCATTATCATAAGCATTATCATTGCCATAAACATTAGTATTTTTGAAAAGCAGAAAATATGGAACCAATGTCATCGTTACAAACACGGCGTCTTTCCTTGTTCAGAACCTTCTTTAACAGAAAGCAACGGCATTTGCAAAACGAAAATGGCCAGGTGAAAACTGCAGACATGGATGACACATGTATAAGGAGAGAAAAAAGTCACAAAGTGTTAAAAAATAAATTACCAAAAAAAGAATTTTACTTAAAATAAATAAGTTTTAAAAAGTAATTTTCATTTGAAATTAATTTAAAAAATGAAAGAGCCAAAAAAAAACTATATTTTAAAGAGAATAATCGAGTGAGTTGTGCAGAGATCAAGTAGAAGAAAGACAGGAACTGTAATTCCAAAAAAGATTTCTTGTTTAATCAAGACGAATAGTGTCAAGATCAAAATGCATAAAAATGTAAAGAGAATAATTATTAAAGAATAATTATTAAAGAATAATTATTAAAGAATAATTATTTTAATAATAATATAATTAACATTTTAATAATAATATAATTAACATTTTAATAATAATATAATTAATATTTTAATAATAATATAATTAATATTTCAATAATAATATAATTAATATTTTAATAATAATAATATAATTAATATTTTAATAATAATATAATTAATATTTTAATAATAATACAATTAATATTTTAATAATAATAATATAATTAATATGTTAATAATAATATAATTAATATTTTAATAATAATATAATTAATATTTTAATAATAATATAATTAATATTTTAATAATAATAATATAATTAATATTTTAATAATAATATAATTAATATTTTAATAATAATAATATAATTAATATTTTAATAATAATATAATTAATATTTTAATAATAATACAATTAATATTTTAATAATAATAATATAATTAACATTTTAATAATAATATAATTAATATTTTAATAATAATATAATTAATATTTTAATAATAATATAATTAATATTTCAATAATAATATAATTAATATTTTAATAATAATAATATAATTAATATTTTAATAATAATATAATTAATATTTTAATAATAATACAATTAATATTTTAATAATAATAATATAATTAATATTTTAATAATAATATAATTAATATTTTAATAATAATATAATTAATATGTTAATAATAATATAATTAATATTTTAATAATAATATAATTAATATTTAATAATAATATAATTAATATTAAAGAATAATTATTAAAGAGGTGAATGAAAACATAAGATATAAACCTGACGAGATAATGAGGATATGGTGTATTGATAATTTTGTTGCTTATTTAACTATGTTTATTGAATATGTTATACTATTGTTACATTTGAGTGTAAATAGTGAGAGTTGGGGCATACCTTTAGCAAGGGAAAACACAGTAAATTTGACAGAATTTTCTGTGCTGTAAAGATAAAGTGTATTTAAGAAGAGAAATGAATCTCAAGCAGAATATAATAAATACAAGCATGAAAATGATTTAATTATTCAATGATTATGAAATAAGTTGGCAAAAGATATTAAAATATTGAAGAATATTGGGTGAATTGATAAAAAGAAAATTCATAAATCCATTATTTTAAAGAATTACAAAATAATTTTATTACAATATCATTATATATATATATATATATATATATATATATATATATATATATATATATATATATATATATATATATATATATATGTTCATAAAATCCTGGATTTATTTTAGAATTCAAATTTGATTAACTTAAATTATTTTAATAATGCATGTTTGTTTTTAACATTTAACCATCAAGTTTATTTTCAGCAAAAGTTGTTCATTTTTTCATACAAATTCTGCTATTAATTTTGAAAACTGATGTAGAACTATGTGAGCTCCTTGTATCTCTTTCTAGTCTGTAAATATTTCAAAATTGTAACATAAAAAAATAATATTGAATATAATATTCAGAAAACAAAGTAAATGAAAGGATATGTTTTTAATTAAGCCTCAATCTAGATTTCATTTTAGATTCACATATGAATGTTATTTACTTACAAGAAGTTCTCACACAACGTATTGTTAGTGGTCGCTTACTGGTAACAACGGGCTATATTTCCTGAATGTTTGATTTACAAGTCTTTCTAAATGCCCAGTACTGTCCACTTCTCACAACAGCCGTTTACCATTGATTTCTCGATGATACAGGCTATTGTTTCCTCCTGCAACGTGATTGGCAGTTAGACTTCTCAATATTTAAGTGCCCTTTCATTATGTTTCTGAATAGTGCTCTCTCTCATCGGTATTTTTCATTCTGTCTAACTTTTCCTGTTTTTGTGGAACCAACCGTTGTTAATGTCACTGCGTTTATTTGTTTTTTGTTTTTTTTTTTTGGGGGGGGCGGGTCAGATTACGCAGTTTTTCTTATCAACTCTGGCAGTTTCAATTATCTTGATTTCTATAATTATTGAGTTTATCTGTGATTGGTTGATGTAATCTGGTTATGTGACAGGTTTGAGCACTCAAAAATGTGTCTTAATATTTCAGCTTTGTAATCCTCCCCTTGATTCTAATATCATCTAGTCTGCAATTATTGCTTATATTATTATTAATATTAAAGTTATTTTCATCACATTCCACCTTCCCTTTAGTTTCTTATAAGCTCCATGTATTTGTTTAGACTTTTGACTCTATCATCTTTTTCCTATGAATTTTGGAACTGAAATATACGATTCGGCAAGTTTTTTTGTTTTTTTCCTTCTTCTTGATTTATTGGTTGAATGCGTTTGTTTATTCAATTATACTTTTTATTTCACATATTTTTATAATGTATTGAGATTCTAGCAACGTTTAGATATTTTTCGAAAGTGAACATTTAATACCCACTTCAGATTTACTTCCTGATTACTTCTGGTGAATTAGTGTAGTCCACATTTATCTCTAAAGATTTCTTATTTCTGTTTGGCAAACTTTGAAACAAATGGCTTAGTAGGAATGCATGCTCAAACATAAAGTTTGATCAAAACATTTTGAATTTATACATTATTTACGTTATTGACATGTTTCTGGCTGTGTTCTTCATTGTGCTTGTAGCTATGTTCACAAAGTTTTGGATTTCGTACTTCATTAGGTGGATTTTGTCACCGAGAAATTTTGAATTGAATTTGTTATTAAATTGACTCATAGATTGATTTCACTTAGCATTCGACATTTATTAGTTATCTCTAACGGGGTAAAGGCTATTCGAAAATTGTCAGTTAGATGAAAAATTATATAAGCAGATTGAAAATAATGAATGGAATTGACAAACTTTGATTACTTAAGTAAATGTTGACACTGATTAAGGACGACAATGTTGTAGTTTGGAGGGAAGGAGTCTCATTTTAATGTGTTCTCCAGATGCATTTTATGTGTTTATGATTGATAGTAGATATAAATGACACAGAACATAGAACCTGAACAATATATACTAATGGGTTAAGTATAAGATCCAGTGCAAAATTCTCAGAGATTTATTTCACTATAACTTGAAGAAGGCTATCGAGTACAACTGGCGAAACGTTGTGCTCACAAAAACAATCAAGACGAGCAAACAATACAAATAATGTTCATTTATTTCATTCTATTATTTTCAAGATCTGAAACATTTAAACCTTGGAAAAGATTCAATTTTAATTCCTTCTTTTTTTATGTTTTAGAAGAGGTGAAGTATTTTTTAAGTTGCATTTTGGCCAAACAATGGAATGATCATGAGGATGATCATCATATTCAGATTTACATGTTGGCATATGTTGGACGGCTTCCAAGCTATCCTACTTCAATCCCAGTCACTCTCTCTCTCTCTCATATCCATTCTTATCGTTTCTTCCCATGTTTTCGTTGACCTTTCTCGGACAACTGACCCTTCAATCCCGACATCTACTATCTACAAACTATTACCCATTCTTTAAAAATGACCCTATCAACGAAGTTTCCTGTTTCTGCAGACAGATCTGTTGGACAACTTTTAGAAATTGACTTTTAAACTGACCTATCTCTGGTCAGGTATTTATTTATCTTTCTTTCTTTCAAATACATCATTATCACTTCCTCTCATGATTAGTTTATCCCTAGATAACACATTCTGTGAGCACAGCTGTTTTCTATCTACTAACCCAAAAACTGTAATCCATTCCTTGAATGTGGTCAAACTAAACCAATATTTAACAATTTGTATGTGTCTTTCCTCCTCCACAAAAAAGAAATGCATAAGTTTGTTGTGCAAATTCAAATGTTAAAATGTCTGACTCCTAGGCAATACTACATAATCCTGGCAGTATTCAAATATTTAAAAACCATCAAATAAATATTTTATTTTATTCTAATTCATAGCTTCGAAAATCTGAGAAAAATTAAAAGCTTTTCAATAAAAGAATAAGTAAAAAATAAATAAAAATATTTTTTAAAAAATCGAAAAGAATCTAAATGTTACACCTCAGTTGATTCATCCGGTGTGAGAAAGCTCACAGTTCATACCACTTAATCATCGTTAAGTCACTTTCGGTTTTAAAATTTTATTTTATTTTCTAATTTGCTTCAAGCAAATCTTGCTCTCTATCTTTATTCCATTGCTCTTATTTTTAATTTTATTTTCTTTTACTTCTTTAAGTCTTTCCTGTTTTTAATTCTATTTTCAGTCTGTTCACACATTTTTATCTGCCCTTATCTCACTGCTTCACAGTTTGTTAAAAAAATAAATAAAATCCCGGCTACTAAAAGAAAAAACCACAACAACCAATAATACAAAAGAAAAATCAATTAAATTAGCAATCTTCTAAACTTGAAACATTTTTTGTTGTTGTTGCGTTATATTTCTTTTAATTTTTTTGTTCTTTGCAAATCTTTTTGTGTCTTTATCTCAGGAGCTATTGTCATTCATCTATCATAAAACAATGAAAATGAAGTCAAACATTGATAGTAGCTAACCCTAGTGTACAATAATGAAATTAAAAGCATCTGCTCTAGTGCCCTGAGAACTTAATAGTTTCCTCATCACAGAGCCAACAAGGATCTTTAGTTACAAGAACAAAGGTAATTCTTGTTTGGCTTTTTTTGTTTTATAGATTTTCTTTCCTCAAACAAACCGGGTTGTCCTTTTTAACTCATTGATTGTCTGTATTTCATGGTTTCACAAAGATTTTATTAGCCAAATCAGGAGTTGTTTTGTTGTTTTGTTTTTTAAGGCTATAACTTCAAGCCAATTCTAAGGCCAGAATATTGATCTTATTACCTAACACTACATATCACTGATTTTCGGGGATCTAAGACGAGAATATCATCTGAGTTCATTTAAACATGACTTTTTCGGAATCTTTTTTTCCAGCAAGAATCCAATCAGATTGAGATAATTAATGGTGTCAAGTACTTTAAATGTTAAAAAAGACCTTATCAAAGGACTTGTGGTTAGGAACTATATACATATAGCAAAAGTTATATATTCAAATATACATATAATGTGAGATAAAACAAATTATGTGGTAAAACATAAAAGTGCTCAATATAAATAAATTACAGAGCTGATTATCGTCATATTAGGGTTTTTGATCACTCATGGAGGAGGAACAACTCCCTGGTTTCTTTTTACTTTGTTTTATTCCTGACTAAGTGTTGACAGGTAGGAACCTTTTGTCTGTTGAGACTGTCTTTCCACCAGGTTTCGAGCCTCCCTTTTGGTATTTATCATTACCCTTTGTCCATTCTGTCGCTCTAGATATTTAACTGCAGGTTTCAAAAGATGAGCTGCCCATCTTTGTCTAACTTAGTATTGTGGTGATAATTTCGTTTATTAAATTTCCATTTAATGCTGATAGTAGACTTTCTACTCATGATTATAATCACGTTTAAAAATACAGAAGACAGATTAATATTAAGAGTCTTATTCTAAAGTATAACCGAATTCAATGTGCATAATTCATGGTAGAGTTTAAATATGCATTGAAGCAGTTTCATTATTTGTGTGTGGATGGTGGTATATTAAATATTTCTTTGTTTATTTAAACTCTATTCAAGTTATTAATGCATTGTCTCTCACATTTTTAGTCGCATGCAAACGACTCTATAAGTCACTCCGTCGGTCTGTCGGTTCGTCGGTCTGTCTGTAACACTTTTGTGCTTGGCCTTTTTGGTTAAGATCAAAGGTCTGTTGTTAATAGATGCTGTTCTTAGCTTTTTAAGCTTTTTTTCGCCTTTTAGCCAAGATCAAAGTGTAGTATCTGTTCCGGCAGATACTGCACTTAAGATAATTTGTACCAGTCAATGGAGGGGAAACCCTCTATACTGGGACAATTATTATTTTTGGTAACCAGAGTGGCCCCTTTTAGGGGAGCTGGTTTTTACCTCACATTAAAAACGGCCTTGTGCCTAATTTGCTCAGTGGGGGAGCAAATAAATACCATCTGTTCCGGCAGATACTGCAAGCTATGACTAGCTATGACTAGCAAAGACCAGATGTGGGGGCAACCCCACATGCCTGACCTTTAACCAGCTCCCATTTCCCACCTCTCGGGAGCTGGTCCCCTTTTCCCTTCCCCCTCCCTTCACTCCTCACATTAAAAATTGGCTTTGTGCCTAATTTGCTCGGTGGGGGAGCAAATAAATACCATCTGTTCCGGCAGATGCTGCACTTAAGATGATTTGTACCAGTCAATGGAGGGGAAACCCTCTATACTGGGACAATTATTATTTTTGGTAACCAGAGTGCCCCCTTTTTGCCTACTTTTAGGGGAGCTGGTTTTTACCTCACATTAAAAACGGCCTTGTGCCTAATTTGCTCAGTGGGGGAGCAAATAAATACCATCTGTTCCGGCAGATACTGCAAGCAAAGACCATATGGGGGGAACCTCACATATAAGACTTTGGTAAATGTAGGGGCAACCCTTCATATCACTTGTCACTATCCAGCTCCCCTACTCCCCGGGGAGTTGGTCCCCATTTCCCCTTCACTCCTCACATTAAAAATCGGCCTTGTGCCTAATTTTCTCGGTGGGGGAGCAAATAAATACCCTTTTCTTGGCCTTTTGGCCAAGATCAAAGTGTAGTATCTATTCTTACTACATGCTGTACTTATGTTTGTAACTTTGTGATATAAAGTGGGGGATCACTTTTCTGTATTAATCTAATGTAAAATGATCACCCACTTTACAACTAGTCAGTCTCAAAGTCATTCAAGTCATTCTCCAGATCATTCAAGTTGTTTATGAAGGATTCCAGTTATCTTTTAAGCATTCAAGTCATTCTTAAGGTCATTCAATTCATCCTTAAGTTCATTAAAGTCATTCTAAGTCATTTACTTTTTATTTATTTAAGTCATTTCCATCTATTTTTCGTTTAGTTTATCTTTAAGAATTTCATGTCAATCCTACATTCACGCATTCATTCATTACACGAGAGCATGCAGCTAATAGCTATTGGCCTTGTTGGGTGAAACTGCAGTTAGTCAAGCACCTTATATACTTTTAAGTATCATTATCTATTATATAAAGGTCAGTTGCCTGTGTGCCTGTATATTTTTGTGCTTGTATGTCCTGCTAAAAGTCGAAAGACACACAAAGTTTGTATTTTCTTATATACTTTTAAACAAGATTACCTATATATATATATATATATATATATATATATATATATATATATATATATATATATGCGTTTTATTTTTTATTACCATATTTTTCTGTTAAGTTACATTATTGTTTCGGCTACACGACCGTTTTTTGGCCGTCATGTAAATTCCTCAGATTTTTACAGAAAAAATAACTTTTTTTTGTTGCCGAAACAATAATGTAACTTAACAGAAAAATATGGTAATGAAAAATAAAACGCATATTTGCTCTACAACAGTATTGAGCACTTTCTTCAGGTTTTTATTAATTACCATTTCTACTATATATATATATACAGGGTGTCCACAAAGTCTGGCTACATAATGTAGCGAGACTTTGTGGACACCCTGCATATATATATATATATATATATATATATATATATATATATATATATATATATAGAGAGAGAGAGAGAGAGAGAGAGAGAGAGAGATAGAGAGAGAGAGAAGGAGATAAAATATTCTTTTCAACATTTTATATTACAAAGACCTCTATCAGTTTATTAGACAAAAAAGAATCAAAGTGTCAGAATTTCTTCACAATTCAATTCACTGCACCAACGACTTGTGACTCAATTCACAGAATCACAACTCCTTTCAACACAATTTGCCCGCTAACTCCTTACAACTGAATCCCCTGCACCACAACTCCTTTAAAACAATTCTACATACCAACTATCCATAAATTAATTTGATGCATGTGCTATGAGTGATCTACCATGCTACTGCCAAATGAGTATCATCCTTATATTGCACCTGGATGAGTACATTCTCATACCACTAGTGGTATTCAGCGAGAGCATGCACACACTCTTCTCAGGCACTTCCACACATGCCCATTACACCCCTCGCTGATCTCAACATCACACAACTGGCAGTGAAGAAGGCCACTTCTGTCTGGTGCTCTATCTCAATGATATAATCTCAGGTACCTCTTCTGTGGCACTCTCCTCGGATATATCACTCAACACATCCTGTCCTGGTTCAATCAAATCTGAAGAATCTTCCTTCCCCAATCTTTCATACATCATCGGTGCTTCATCATCTGAGAAAATCGCATGGTCATTGATGGAATATTGGATGCACACCCTTTATGTGGCGCAGTATTAATAGTAACTGAGTATGAGCTATTAATTTTTGTCACTGTACTCTTGCTGAACTGTGTAGTATATTTTTTGCATAGATTCTTAACCCAGACAACATCTCCTGGCATATATGGATTGGAAACTGCCGTATTAGACATAAATTCTGCACCTATACTCTTAAAGTGAATCTTGTAAGTGTAAGTTGCATTAGCTGTTTTGTCATTTTTTGGCATGACATTGTGACAATATACTCCTCCAAAAATGATCACCGTCTTCTTGTAACAATCTGCTTGATCTTGTGATGGGACAGCTAGACTATCTTTCTTGATGGTATGTGGATGCATCGAAATTTTACATGTACACCTCACATTTGTGCAAATATGGAAAATCTATCTCTCTGCAAAACGCTTCACCATTATCCATAAGCAGCTCAACTGGTTGCTCCCATTCACAAACCACTATTCCCAACTGCTTGGCAAGGCCTTCCAAATAGCAAAATGGTTACGGCCACGCCAGGTATAGCCAATTTTCAAAATGGGTTACATCCATTGCAATTCTGCTCCAGTTTTCTGTGATGTCGAGCTTACAAGCCCTAATTACCGATTTTACTTTGGCTTTAGTTATCCCTGGATTGATCAACATCACAAAGTAGTGTTCTTTTTATACCAGGATGCTCACTGGACTAGTGGATGACCTGCATATGAGTAACATTCTTTCCTTCAACTACAATGCACACAGGTTATATCAACATATGGACTTCATGCAGCCACCGTTATGGTATCCTTGTGAACTGAATTTTCATGGTAACTGAACCGATCAGCTTACAAGGGTAGCACAACAATGCCTGCATGAAATCCAAATATTGACAGAACCTATGTGTGCTACAGCCGACTAGAAGAACGGAATGTGTCTCAGATATAGGCCATCCACTAATTCAGTGGGAAATCTGGTGTGAAGAGAACACTGTACTTTGTGAAGTTAACTAACCCATGGATAACTAAAGTTGAGATGAGATCAGTGATTCGTGTTTACAGTGAATGCCAGTCAACTGATCCAGCTCTGGTGCATTGAAAGCCTGGCAGGGAGTATCCAGACCCTGCACAAATTCAAGAAGAGTATGATCAGTTATCAGTTGGGATCCTAGCTCTTCTTCCGAATATGCACAAATTCAAGAAGAGTATGATCAGGAACAAGATGCACAAATTCAAGAAGAGTATGATCAGGAACAAGAGCTGTAACAGCTCTTGTTCCTGAATTTGTGCATATTCGGAAGAAGAGCTAGGATCCCATAATTGATTATTGGGAGCTAAACGAGTATGTTGAAATATACATAGCCAACGTTTTCTCACAAAAATTAATAGAATGGTGAGACCAAGGCTCAAATGTTGCTGTGAATGAGGGCGTGTGGTCTCTGGTGCAGGTTAAATAACATTTGGAGCAGTTTGGTTTGGACAGTAAGGTCCCAGAACAGCTGGGAATAGGCACATGTGCGTGTGTTGGGATTAGGTGTATTGAAGGAGTAGGGAAAACTGCCAGTAGTCCATAATAAATTTACCTGGCAAAATAGCTTATTACAAAAAAAAATAAAAAAACAAGTGGCAGAATTCTCCATAATTCAATTTGCTTGACCACTTCTTATAATGTAATTTGGCACACCAACTCCTCGTGACTAAATTTGTCTCATCACAACTTTTAACTTAATTCACCACATCTACTCTTCCTAACACAATTCACCACAAACACCTCATACCTCAATTTGTAACATCACAATTCCTCATAACTTAATTTAACACAATTCGCCACAACAATTCCTTATAACTCAATTTACCACACCATGAATCCTTTTAACAAAATTGTACACACAAACTCTTTATCATTTAATTCGCTGCATAATAACTTTTTAATGAAATTTGATGCACCAACTCCTTATAACTCAATTCACTCATATTCAATTCACTGCACCACAACTCCTTTTAATACAATTCTCTATTTTGACTCCAAATAAGTCTATAACTAAGATTGATGCACCACAACTCCTATTAATGCAATTGGCTACACCAACTCCTCATAACGCAATTCCCTGTACTAACTCTTTAATTCATTTCGCCACACCACAACTCCTTTTAATGATATATGTCATATCAACTTTCCATAAATTAATCCAGCACACCACAACTCTTTTTAATGCAATACACAGCAACAACTTCTCATAACTTAATTTGATGCATTACAACTTTTTTAGTGTGTAACTCGATTGACTGCACCACAATTTCATTTTAACGTAATTTTTTTGCACCAAATCTTTATAACTCAATTCACCAGAACACAACTCCTTTTAACACAATTTACTGCTCCAACTCCTTGCATCTCAATTTGCCGCATTACAACTTTTCTTAATGCAATTCAACACACCAACTCTTCATAGCTTAATTCACCACACCATAGCTCTTTTTAACAAAATTCTGCTGCACCAACTCGTCATAATTCAATTTGTTATACACACTACTAGAGAGTCATATTGTACTTGTACAAGTGCATTCTTGTACCCCAAGATGGGTTCATCGTGTGAATACATACACCGCTCTCAAGTACTTCTCAGGGGTCCATCCTGGGTCCAATCTCTTCCTGATCTACATCAATGATCTCCCAAAACACATACTTAAATCATTCAGTGACATCTATGCTGATGACACGACCATCTATGGCAACACATCAAAGGCCGTAAATGACAAAGTTCTCTTTAATTCTCTCTCCTCTGATCTTGAGCACGTGGTACAATGGGGGAAGAGGTAGCTGGTCACTTTTAATGCATCCAAAACCAAGCTTCTATCTTTACATCATCAACGCTCTGATCCCTATCTGGCATCAATTGAAGTGGATGGCTCTCGTCTTGGAGACGCTCCATGTTTTGACAAGCTTCTGGGTTTGACCTTTACTCCTGATCTGAAATGGAACACCTACATCAAATCTGTTGCCAGGGCTGCTGGGAAAATGGTGGGATCCTTCTACCGCTCCAGAAGATATCTCACTACTGATGCAATTCTCTATCTTTATAAAAGCCAAGTATGTCCAAGGACGGAGTACGGCTGCCACATCTGGGCAGGAGCTGCTAAAAACAGCCTATCCTGCCTTGACAGAGTACAAAATAGACTTCGTGGTTTAGTGGGAGATGCCCTTTTCTCTTCCCTGCAACCTCACTCCCACAAAAGAGACGTTGCAAGCCTGTCTTTGTTTTATCGCTATTTCCATGGCAGGTGCTCGTCTGAGCTCCAATCCCTCGTCCCCCCTCGCCAATCTTTCACGACAAACACCCATCTAGCTGAAACTACTGTCAATAATTTTCCCCACTCTTTATCTATGCCTAAATCCAAACGTAGATTCCATGAGCAAAGCTTCTTTCTTAGAACTGCACGCCAGTGGAACTCTCTGCCGCTTGCCTGTTTCCCACCTGACTACAACTTGGACGTCTTCAAGTCCAACATAAACAAACTCCTGACAAACCGCCCCCTTAAGTAAGACACTCTATAAAAAAAAACCAATACTAATGATTACTACAATACTATCTCATTGATTACTGTACACGCAATAACCCTTATCCCTGAGTGGCCTTCGGGCCTTGATAAGTGGTGACCCCCATGTAAAAAAAAAAAAAAAAACTTCTATGTATGTCTGTCAAAGTGTTTATGTTTTTTCAAATTACCAGATCAAAAATATGTAGAAATTCTCAAACATTGATGTTACTTGATTTTAGATTTTAGCTTTCCATCTTAATTTTCCAGAATTGACTTTCTGTAATGCTTTCCTAGCGTTATATTTTTTATGAATAAATGGTATTTATTTAAAAGAGATTGATTCTCTTTAGGTTTCGGAAAATTAAATTTTGCTTTAAAGAGTAGTTCGTATTTTTTTAGATTCGAAAGGTAGTTTCTATAGTTTTCACTTTAAACAATTTTTTAATCAGAAATCTAAATAATTGAATTTAAACTTTATTTAGAAAAGAGAATGAATAATTACATTTTGTATTGGCCATGTTAGTTTTCAACACCCTCCACTTCATTTTCAATATTAGTTAGCTATCAATATTTTCAGACACAAAAGTACATAATAAATATAAAATAATATTCAATTCATATTGAACATTTTAAATCCTTTCCTCTACATATGCATTTACTTTAAATTATTACTTTATTTTATAAATGTAATATTCATAAAAATGATCATGTAACTAAGAGTTTAACTACATATCCTTTCCTAGTTAATAAAGACTAACAGCATAAACTGAAACATATAAGAATAAACATTCTCACATATAAAGCTATCTTGCAGGTTTTCGAAGTCAGATTCAAATAGTAATTTATCTGTTATATTGATACTTGATACTTGATCCAAACTAGCTTATTTTTTCATTCTTCTTTCCATTATATAAATATGAATTTAATTTACTTTGAGTCACGTTGTTTCTTAAAAAGAAAGCTTTTAGAGTGTATATTTTTTCATATAATTACATTTTCATATAATTATACATTAAAGGGAAGTAAGCATGTCATGAATTATTTCCCTTGAATTCTGCAGAAATAAATATCTAAAAATACGTTTTCCATTTCTTCATAAACAAGTTCTTTAACTGGCTTATATAGCTAGTAGCTCAATAAAAAGAAATTTAAGTGAATAATATTATCAAATTGAAATATTTAATTTTATTTACTCTCACAAACGTAGCATATGTTACATGGTCGGTTAAATCTGGAGAATTATTTTTGGTGATCAGTATCATTCCTTGTTATTTCAGAATTCTTTCTATTTTGTAGTGTGCTAGGAGAAACCAAATATGGACGGAAGATACTATACTTTGATTTAAGTGATTAAATTCTACCTCTAATATTCGACAGTCTAATGTTACGTAGATGATGTATAAGAACTGTTTTGAATAAACTGGTTTTATTTTACTAATTTGGCTCACCTGAATCTGAGAAAAGTTCCTCTCTTGTTGAAAACCTCTACAATGTACAAGTCACACATCGGTTATTGTTACACATTTTACTGCAAGTTTTCTTGAAGAGAAGAATTTGTGTTAGACAGTTCTTCTTTATTTACAGTTGATTGCAAAAGGCAGCTAATCAAAGTGCTGGAGTATTTCATGCTTCTGTCAACATTAATCATTAAGCTGAGCAGATGTGTTATCATAGCTCATGAGAACTTCTGTTCAAAATTGATCCGAGAATCTTAAGCATGACCTCTCATGAATTTAGATTAAGTTACATGAGCCAAGTCTATTGTACAATAGTCTAATCATACTAGTAACTGCAAGGATTGACATTGTATCTGACGCCCATCAACCCTCTTTCCTATTCAAACGTAAACAAAAGAAAAAGAAATAATATTTTCAAATTGACTCATCTCAAAATATTGCTTTTTAATTAACGAGTAATATACGGAAAACAATCCTTTTCAAAAATTAATTATATTTATTTTCATTCCTTGCCAAAGATTGAAACTTTTCTAATTTGAAATCTTAAAAGCACAAGATCCATTCTAGTTTCACCTTCCATCAATAACATGGCATATGCAAAATCAATTTATTTTTAGTCAAAAGTCTTCTGTTCATTTTGGTTCCTATCGATTAGAACGTATGAAAAGAAAACTATTCCATAAGCGCTGTTTCTGACAAAGGGGAATAATTGTTGTTTGCTAGATCAGAATCTATCCATCTTAAACTTGACTTCCTTTTTTATCTTGATGTAATATTCTTTTTAGTTAGTTCTTTGCATCAAATGTCTTCATGCTTTATCTGGAACGATTTCCATAAAAAAAACTACACTTTTCATTTTAAAAAAGTAATCACCAGTCATCAAGGCTAGATTCTATTCGAGGTGAATATTGTCAGGGCATAAGTTCGTATACATGTAGAGACGGTTATAGATGGGAATATTTTGAAACTGATTTTTAAAGATGACTAAATTGCACGGACGCAGTCTCCTGATAATGTGTTCCAGAGAAATTCTTGTGAAGAAGTTTATGGAAATTTCACCCAATGTTAGGCATAGTAAGGAAAAAAGTTTTTCTCTGTTGTAGTAGAAGAACGAGTTCTTACTGTGAATGTCTTATATTGAGGAACCAGAGATTGGAGCTTAGTCAAGATCCTTCCATGGAAATAATCATAGAGAAAGAATTGGAAAGCATCTTCTATAATAAAAGGACCTAAAGGGACGAAAGATATCATCCTTCACTAGATTTTAAGTCGATTCTGAATTCTGCTTAGTTAACAATGCGTGCTCTCAGTGGAATCTTCCCAGATGTGGGTGGCATTTTTTTGTTTTTTTAGTGATAAAGTACTAAATTTTTCAATCAAATTTTGCTAAAGGGGAAATATTTCCTGATATTCTGTGAGATTTTCCTGCTTTCTCTATTGAAATGAGTTCGTATGAAAATTGTTATTTATGTTTACTTGATTCATTCATTTTTCCAAATTGAAACAATATATTTTTACATAAATATTTTTGCAAGAAGTGAATATATATATTGTGATTTTTGGTAACAGTGGAAAAGACAGGAAATACAGTGCCAGGCTAAACCTATATTACTGCAACCATAATTACTTTCTGATGATATGACATTTTATCTAGTTAAGAAATATGTTTGCATGTCAGAATTACATTAGAATTTGAATATGACATTTAAAAAATTCTGATTTCAACTGGGCTCATGTTCAAGATGTTAAATGATCTCAGTAGAATCACAGCAGTATAATGAAATTTTTAGTTGCAAATGTCACATTTATTTCAGATCAAATCTATGAGTGAAATAGTTATTTGTCTATTATAGTTAATTACTAAGAGTTTTCACACAGGTCATCATCCAAGATTTCTCTTTGAGAACAACCAATGGTGTTCCCTAGAGTTTGTTTCTCCAAGTCTCCCCAAGTTTCCAGTACTCAACACCTCTTTCAATAACCTTTGCAAATTATTTTGCATTATCACAATAGCTGTTTACCATTGGTTTCTCGTTGGTATCGACCATTGATTGTCACTGGAATCTGAGTGGCAATAGGCCTCCCCAAGGTCTCAGTCCTCATCACACTTATCCAGCGGAGGTCTGGTTAGTGCCCTCCCTCATCAGTCTCTCCACCCTCTTTGATCCTCCTCATTTATTTGGTGTGGCACCAGTTTATGGTGACACTAAAAAAAGGGGTTGTGGGCACGGGGAAGGGGGTAACTTACACTTTTGCAGTTTCAGTTTTCATAATTCTATGTGGTATTTCTTTATATTTTATCTCTGTGGCAGTTTCTATATGTGGATCATGCTTATTAGCCTCCACATTCAAGAGTTTCCCTTAATATTTTATTTCATTATTGTTATCCATTCTAGCTTCTCAGCAATCCTCTGATTCCAATCTCTCCCATTCTTTTTTTCAAAGTTTTTTGGTATTGTTCCTAGTGCTCCTACTATTATTGGTGTTATCTTAACTTTCTTCATCTTCCATATTATACCTTTGAGCTCTCTGCCCAGTTACGTGTATTTGCTCTGCTTCTCTGTCTTCTTCATCTATTATTATTATTATTATTATTATTATTATTATTATTATTATTATTATTATTATTACTATTATTATTACTATAAAATAACTAATTAAAAAAAACGACTATTCTTTTCAAATAGATATTGTATTACAACAAAAATAAATACAAAGTGTTGATATGCCGTAATAAATACAAACTAATTAATTTAATGCATTTTTTTCTCTCGCAAAAAACTCTGACAAAAACTGCTTAAATGTAAACACAAATTGTTCTTGATTTTCTTTATTTTCAAATATAAAACCTAATTTATGTCATTCAAAATGGGTGTGTAACTCTAGAATCACAGAATTATTACTAAGAAGCAAATCTTACTGTCGTTTTCGTCTATTTTTTCTGAAGTTCCTTTGAAGTTTCATAGCGAAGTTAATGCTGATGACTTCTTTACATTAACGCCAGCATTTCACTACTTTCTTCGCGTTTGATACAAATGTGAAGAAAGCGAAAGCAAAAAACGATGCAAGAAAATAGGAGACGCCTTGCACCATCAGCACCGGTTAATCTTCATCGTATTTTGGTGTTATTAATATCGATTAACATACATTTAAAATGGAAGCCCCGGGATGGAAAACACCCATAAAGCTGAGAGATAATTAGAGAAAGGGTGGATCATAATTGGGAGCCAAGAAAGAACACTCATAAGCTTTGTACAAACTAAACGTATTAATGTTAAAAAACAACAAAGTTTTAACATTTATCTTGTAAGGAGTATCAAAAGGGAGTATCAAAAAGCAATTTCAATTTTACTAAATATCGAATCGAAAGTAGTTACATAAAATGCAAAAAAAAGAGAAACTATATATATATATATATATATATATATATATATATATATATATAACATGTTTACATTTTTGTCTAGGTTGAACACAACGTCGGTCTCTGTTTTGTCAATCTTGCAAAATGTTGAGCATATTCTCCTTAGTAGTGTGTCATCCGTGGGTGAGTTTGGCAGCTATTAGTGAAGGATGCGAGAAAACTGCCGAAAGTATCCGGGTGTTGTGCAAAAAAGAAAACATGATCTTCATGTCTGGTTCTCTTTCACTTCAGTGGGGAATCCCAGAAGATAAATGTCGATTTTTTTTCTCTTTTCTGTTTCCAAATGCCAATCTAGTAGGATGTACATTACGATGCACAAACTCTCCTTCTGAAAAAAATATTGTTATCGATGTGAACTGATTAAATAACTATATGTTTGTGAATGTGAAGACGTTAAAGAAATGAAAAGGAGGTTATATAGAAACACGAGTAAAAATATAATGTGGATGAAAAGAAAGTGAACAAAACATTATCAAGATTAAGAATGGGATAAGGGATAGATAGAGGGAGATAAAGGGGGCAATGTGAGCGTATAAGTGACATAGAAGAGAATATCAAATAAAAACTATGTAGGTTTGTTCTCATAGAAAAAAGGAAAATATGAATGGTAAGACAGTAATAACGCAAAGAAGAAAACGAAAAAAAAAAAGAAAATGAAAATCAGGAACAGTGGGTTTTAAGTTGAAGAAAATGCGAATAATTTCTAATATAACTAAAATGGTTATGTCCGTTTTACCAACGGTATTATTTTGAAGCTAAATCAAATTTCTTGTCAGGTAATTAACACTTCGTTCACAAACCAAGATATTAATTGATTTTAAAAAGCTGAACTATATAAAAGTCTCTCCAAATTCTTTCAATGTTCTAAATTAAAAGAAATACATACGTGTAACCTTACTTAACTTTCTAGATTAATATATATATATATATATATATATATATATATATATATATATATATATATATGCACATATATTTGTGTGTATACATTAATGCATATGTAAATACACACACACATGCATATGTATACATATATCTTAGTCACCCTTCTAAAACCAGAAGTTGTACACACTCATAATGTTTTATTCAGATTTTTATGAAATACGTCTGACATGTGTTTCGTGGAAAAGCGCATGCCCACTAAACAACTCATCAAAGACAAGTATATGATATTTTAAAAAGCAGTTGGAACGATTTTTTCTTTGGAATGAAAAAGGGTTTGGTGGAGGAAAATGTAGATAAAAGGAAATGGAAATATTTGAAGTCTGCAAAAACATAAATTTATAAAAGACACTTACTTATTGTAGTGTTTATAGCCGCTTAACCCCTCCCCCAATACTTGAATTCATAGCACAAGTGGGGAAGCGGTCGAACAAACCCCTAGGAGATACTATTTCTAAAATATTCATAGTAAAATATATTAACTAAAATTATCAGCCAATCGAAAGTACTTAAAGCATAATTTACGAAACTATGATTTGGGTTTTTAAAAAAATATTATTCCTTTATTTTTGCTAAGGATGGAGCATCCTGTCAGATGCCAAATATTTACCTACTATCTCAAAGAGATTATTTTAAAATTCTAATCGCTCCTTTAAGCACAAGTATGTGTATCTCTTTTGCACTTGGCACACCAGGTATATTCGCCAGGTAGTTTTTGAAATATTTTTTTATTAACCCGGTTTCTATTATAACTAATTGAATGATAAAGACCTACCTAAGATTTCAATTTCTTTTTCACGTTGTAAATACGACAGCATATCCTAGTCTTCTCTTGTACTGACCGGTTTAGGTCAAAGTCATTAGGGACACTGACTTTAACTAGGGTTATTACTTTGTATCTCTTCATCTTCATCAAGTTTTATGTTTTCCATTTAGATATTCTTCCAAGCTCTGAGGGAATAATTGGCGCATTTGTCCAGGCCAAACTTATTCCGATATCTTTGGAGAAGGTACGTACAACCTGTAAGAGTCGATTAAAGTCAAAGTCTGAATTGGCATAAAGCTATATGTCACCAATGAAAGCAAGTAGTTGACTCTTTTGTTGTTTATAATGTCTTTCTACGTCACATTCTTCAAGGATTATACATGATAGATATTCTTAAAGATGGTTTCATTTCTAAAATGATGAGAATTATTGTATTATTTTAATATCAACATTACTGTGTGAGTTGTTTCTGCCACGTGTTTAAATATGGAGATCAGTAAAGATAAGCATTAATTAATATATATATATATATATATATATATATATATATATATATATATATATATATATATATATATATATACTAAAGTAAAGTGATAAAAAGATCTGATTTTCTTTTGACTATGTTTCTAAGAAGTAAAATTTTACTTCCAATCGATTTTACGACTTTCTATATGTTGCAATATTTTTTCATATGATTATAGGGCTATGATCTCTGAAAGTTGGGAGATTCTATTTATAAACGCTACCAATAGGAACTGACGAATCAAAGTAATTCACGTTCCGCTATCAACCAATCAGAAACCAGAATTGCTCTATAAAAATGAAATCTTTTAGCATTCCAGCACATAATGTTTTCCTATCAACACAGGAAGGATCTTTTGCTCTTTGTCTGCAAGATTATAAAGCCCGGAACCTGTACAGAACAGCTGCCCACTAAAAATTTCTCATCTCTAGGATTTGTATAGAAAAACTACCCATCGGAAACTCTTCTGAAATTAAGCATGGCTTTCAATTCAAGACTGTATTTAGTCCGATCGATACTTCATTTTAGAAGGGGCAGTGTTTCTTTGCATCAGTGTCACGCCACTAAAAACCATATTGACTTTTTTAAAAATTCTTTATTATTCTTTTTAAATAAATATGATAAAATACTTTCCTTTATATAGACATTGTACGTTCAGGCTGCCTTAAGGATCACTTGTGTTTTTTAGTCTGATTTTTGAGAGAGAGAGAGAGGGGGGGACATGGTGCAGCTTATTTTACTTACTGTGCAGTATATATGTAGTAGTAATGCTACAAACAATCTTAACTCGAAGAAACAGAAAGTGTTTTCTCTCGGCTTCTGGCACGTGAAAACCAGAAGAAAAACACGTAAGAGGTGTGACTTGTTCTAATGATAAGCCCACGTTAAGTGACGAGATTTAATGAGCATAAAAAGAACCAAACTTGAACGGTAAAAAAAACAGTATTTTGTTTATATCTGATTGGTGATTATCCATCAATTCATTTGTGTGTATAGAAACTTGACCACTGTCCGATAGGTTGATTCCACTTCGACAAAAGTTGTAAACCATACTGAATAGGCTAGATCGGCTAACAAATAACCAAATATGAATGGCAGGCAAATATATGACATTCGACTGTTTCTTGAATTTTATAGCATTTCACCCGATCACACAGTGTCTGAATCGTTGGAACTGGTGTGTGAAATGTATGGTGTTGACAACATTGAGCATGTTCTACTACTCAGGTTGAGAGGTGGGTTTCATTAGTTTATCGACAATTAACCTGTGACTAGAGGAAGGATTTAAAGCAGATGAAACAAACTCTTCTTGTTGCTTTTGCACCATATCCTTTTGTTACATTTGATAAGTTTGTATCTCATCATTTGTACCCTGAGGAAACTGTGAACAAATAATTGGGTGACTTACAGCACTGGCACGTCTAATTGAAGAAAATCCCTCTGACTGATGCCTTAGTTGCGCTTTCGTGTCAGTATTCCACAAAGCAAGAAGAGAACTCTCAGAGGCACACTGTTATCGATGCCAGCAACAAGGACATGTTGCATCGACGTGTACAGGAAACGAGACATGGAGCGAAAATCCAGCACTACTCTCTCCCCACATAAACTTAAAGGGATTAAAATGCAGTATTTTGCTTATGTCTGATTGGTTTATCAGTTTATTTGCGTGTATAGAAACTTGACCACTGTGCGATAGGTTGATTCCACTTCGACAAAAAATCTAAACCATACCTTACAATATATGGTTAAAATTACAAACTTTAGCTATAGCCCAGCAAAATGAAATAGATCTGAAAGCTTTACACTGGGGATCCCATTTCTGATTGCAGCTCTCGTATCTGCTTTTCAAAACGGGGGTAACAATGACAACAAATACATAGGGTTTTTTTCTATCAATTCGGTTCAATTATTAATTGAATTATTAATTTATTATTATTAAATTATTGATTTAAAACCAAATAATATTTACTAATCAAATTTATTTTTTTCATTTAGAAAAAATTTAACATTTTATGGTCTTTTTACACCATGAAAGTATCAGTAAAGTAATATCAGTAAGATTGTACTGTACGCCCCTCAATAATGAAGAATTCGGAACAAAACTGGTATATGTAAAACTGTACTATTACAAGAAAAGTTGTGAAGATATTGAAGCTAAATTTTTACTGTTAGCCTCAATGCTTAACACAACATCAGTATCCAGAAAATATCCAGAAAATACTCATTATTAAGTCAACAATTAATTTTAAGAAATCAATAGTTTAATGTCTATTTGATAGCCGAATTTCAAAGAGAAATAGCAACTTTTGCGTTGTAAGATATTTTAGTTTCAGAAGATAAGAGATATGTTATTCAAAACAAAACGGCAGTATCAATCCAGAGAAACTTTGAATTGTAAAAGCTGGCAGACGAAGACAAAGAATAGAGTTTCCAGTAAGTAGTCAAAGAAGTCTTGTACAAGCTGAAAGTGCAGAAATTCTAAAATTCTACATTTTTTTTAAAGGAATGTGTAGATTTCCTAAGTACTAAAGATTGTTTCTTGATCCCTTTTTTAAATAAAAAAGAATTGTTTAAATCCTTAATTGTCAATCTTGATTATTTTGTGATAATTTTTTTGTTAATATGTAACAGATATCGGGCCTTGTAGCAACCATTAAATATATAATACATAAGACTCCCTATGATTTCTCGATATAGTTTATCATCAATTATTTCAGATTATGAGTCTGTATTTTTATTTATATCATTTTCAACTGGTGTCGTGGGTTTCTTGAAATCTTGCATTCCAAACTTTAACAGGATTTTATCAATTTATCTCAATTTACTTATGAAATAGGAATTATTAAGTTGAATCAAAACTTAATAATTCCTATTTCATAAGTGAATTGTGTACCTAGAAACCATGATATCTGACGAAGATCAGCCATTTAGAACTTTTTATTTAATCCATTTGTAACAATTATAAACATTGCATCACAATTTGATGCAACTAAAGTGTCATTACCCCACAAGACTAAAATCAGTAATTTATTTTTTATAATTTTTAATGTATAAACAAGGGTCAATTGTTTGAATTGTTGTTCAATTAAATAATTACAAAATATTTGATTCCAATTTTTTCCACTTTGCTTAAAATTATGCAGTGATTTGTTAAACTTTCACACTCAATTTTATTTTTCTATTTTGAATCCCTTGGGTGGAGTAATATTTATTTTACAATCTATCGAGGCATTTAAATAAGCATTTTTACATCCATTAGATAGAGTTAAGGGTATACTGCAATGCGAGTTGCAATAAAATTCTGATTGCAGTTAAGTTTGTTATTGGCAAAATGGCTGAAGGATATTTTATCCCATAAAATTGAAAAAATCCTTTTGCAACAAAATCATGCTTTATACTGTTCAAGGCCTGGAATTGTGGCCTTTTTTGCAAAAACACATCGAGAAGAAATTACAGTTTTATCTTTTGGTGGAGGCATCAACTCATAGGTGTTATTTTCTGTTAAAGCGTCAATTTCATTTTTCATGGCCGCTTTCCACTGTTGACAAATTACTGAATTAATTGCATTAATGAAGCTTCATTAGCGTATTTTCCATGCAATAGCAATGATCTACTTGATAATTCCCGAAATTTTTGACCATTAAAAAATCTGTCCTTTTCCTATTTTTGGTTGGGTAACGTTCTAATGTTTTTTCGACTTTAACGTCAACATCAACATCAGCACTATCGTTGTAATTATTATCAGTATTTTTATCTGCGTCAACATCGACGTTGTTGTCGTTGCTTGATGCATAAAGTCCAGAAAATATTAATCCGTCTCCTTCATACAATGAACTTCGTTTTCGAAATTGAACGTGGCTGTAAATTTTACACAACAGATTCGTTTTATTGTATTTTTGTTTGAAAAAAATACTAAATAGGCAGGATTTCCTTTGTCATAGAAATATACGCTGTTTACTTTTAACAATTAATTTGCTTTCTTTTTTTATTTATAAATGCGAAGTGAGTTAAACAGAATATATGCATTCTTCTTAAATTTGTGTTTGCTTACCACAGAACGCTTCATATGGGCTTTTGAATAGTTCTTTTTATTAAAAGATCGGTTGCATATACATGCAGCCGCCATAATGCATACGTCCATAAGATTTTAAGAAGTTTATATTCCATAGTAGACATTTTGCAATTTCAAAAAGAATATGCCACGATCTTTCTTGTGGACCATGAGATTTTAAGGAGTTTAGATTCAATAAATAAACATCTTATCATTTCAAAAAGCGCCTGCCACGATCTTTCAGTGGTCCCATGAATGAGGCGCTGATTTAATACTGTAATTAATAAAAGTTTACGTCTCTTTTAAATAGTAAATTCCGTTCTATTGTCAGATCGAATTACACTTTACTGCATCGTAAGGGATGATATTGGCTAAGTATTTTTTAGTTGCTATCAGAGCATCAGATTCGTTCTTTAAGAAATAAACCAATATTAAACCGAAATAATTGTCTGCAAAATTCAATGCATACTTAAAGTTTTCTCTGTCTATCAGATCTACGGGACCGATCAAGTCAAAATGCATTGATGGGAGGATTTTGGTGACCTTTTTGTCTGGCTACTTGTTTTGATACGTTGCCACTTTTCCTTGTGAACTAACGTCACAGTTTGTGAAGTTTTTAGGTTTTGTTTTCATTCAGTCAAATTTGGCAAATGGTTTTTGATGGACTACACTTTTAAAGTAATATAATCTTCCAATTTCTTTAATATCGATTGCAGTTTACAGGATTTTTGTGTGACTTAATGTTGTTGACGTAGCCAGCTTTTGACAGAAGCACTCATTCACAAGTGTAACATTTCCGGCTCTGTGTGTTATGGTTAAAACCATCAATTAAACTTTTGTGAAGTTCTCACTTCAGATTGCTGTGGGCCTGCTTTCTTTTCTCTAGAGCATCATAACTTTCATCTACAAGTTTTTGCCACTTGACGAGTAAGTTGTTCCCACGTGTCGATGTCGATTTGCAGGACTGTCAAAGTGTTCTTTGTACAGTCCATGAACCTCTTCCTAGGCTTATGTTGATGGTGCTAGCCATTTTCCATCTCCCCATAAAAAATTTGTTTTGGCAGCCTACAATCTTTCATTTGAACCACATGGCCCACCCAACATATGTGAGATCTGATTACAAGGGTCTCAACACTAGAGAAACATGCTCTCAAAAGGACCTCAGTGTTTGCCGCTTTATGTTTAAGATACGTTTCAAGCATTTTTGGTGAAATCGTTCAAACCATTTAATGTATCTTTGATGCAATGTCCATGTCTTCAATAAATACAACAGTGTGGTTAGCACACATGTCTTGTAAATGCACATTATTGTCCTGTCTGTGATGTCACGGTTAGATCACATTCTATTCTCTAACTTTTCAAAAGCTACAGTGGCCTTCTGAATTCATTTGTGGATTTCAGTGTCAAGAGAGCCATCTCATCTACCAAGGCAGACATACGAATCGACCACTCCTAGCCTAGTACCACAGACCATGATGGTCGGTTCCATGCATGACTGGCCCGATGCAGGAGTGGACATTACCTTTGTTTTAGACTGATTTTCAGACCAAAAGCGATCCATTATATGCTGCCTATTAGCCTCAGTGTGTGACAAAAAACAGCAAAGTATGTTTATTAACAAAGACATAGTGCAGCTTGGTTCTGGCATTAAACTTTCTAAGATTAAAAATACGACCTAAAAAACTTTAAGATGACACCCTTATCACAATCCTGAAACGCATGAGCAAGTAGAGCAGCAAAAAATATAGAGAACAGAGTAGGGGCAGGAATATCACCTTGTTTGACACCATTGTCAACTGGGATTCCATCAGACAATTTTCCTTTAAAGGAGACTCGAGCTTTCATGTCCCTGTGCAGTTTGTTGACTATTCTAACAAAAGTTGGAGGACACTCTACTTTCTCTAAAATCAACCAGAGAGCATCCCTGCTGATGGTGCCATATGCACAAACACAAACACTTCATACAGCGGTATCTGTTGTTCAGTGCATTTCTCCTGGACTAGCCAGGCACAAAAAATCATATCCATAGTCCCTCTGCCAGACTTAAAACCACTTTGTGACTCTGGAATAGCATTAGGACAAACATCCTCCAGTAGCCTGTTTAATAGAAGTCGTGCAAGAACTTTCCCACCAGCTTGCAACAATGTGATCCCATGGTAGTGGTCACCAACATTCTACTGTCCTTTTCCCTTAAAGAAGGTCACCAAGACATCAATCCAGTCCTGTGGAACAGGAGCACCTACCCAGATCTCCTCACCAAAACCAAGGATAGCATCAGCAATATTCACACATTCTTAAGTTCTATCAGAAGACCATTCAAACCAAGTGCCTTGTCACTGCTAACTTGTGCTATAGCTAACTGCATCTCATACAGACTAGCCAAATGATCCATTCTGAATACGACACCACATTATGGTAGGCTATCAATTTCATAGCACCCACTCTTGAGGGATTGTGAAACACATTAGTAAAGTGTTCCTGCCATCTTTTCAAAATATTTTCTAGATTCCTAATGACAATAGAAATATCTTTTGACATTAGGGGAGATTTTTAAGAGGTAGGAGGACCAAATACTTGGTGCAGGAGTCCATAAAATTCCTTAGAATTCTTTGTGTCAAACGCCTTTTTGATCTGCTCTGTTATATTCATCCACCATTGGTTTTTCATTTTTTTTAGCTCACATTGCAATATGGCTTTTATCTCTCTGTATTGTTGCAAATTAATTGTATTATCAGAATGGTTTTCACAAAGTAAAGGTTCATAGATAGCCTGTTTATTCATCAGCAACAGATTAATTACAATATTGTTGTCATTGAACCAGCCCCTGTTCTTATTCCTTTTGAAGCCAAGAACTTCAGCACCAACAGAATAAACCTGAGTCTTGAAATACACCCATGTACCATCAAATGCAAGATTATAAAGCGTTTCCACCATACTCTTTTGAACTTCAGGCAACTTTAACTTGGCGACATCAATATGGCTAGACACCTTAGCACCACTATGACAAACTTTCTTACAGATTTATAGATTAAACTTTCCTCTCACCAACTTGTGATCGGTGTCACATTCAGCACTGTATATGACACCAACAGTTTATGCATCTCAAAGGTTGCATTTTCGAGTTATGATAAAGTCAATAAGGTGACCATGCCTTTAATGTGGATGTGTCCAAGTAGCTTTGTGCTTCAGTTTACAGTGAAAAAAAAAGTTACAGACAGTAAGATTAAATTCTGAACACAACTCTAATAGCTTAATGCCATTAGCATTTATGGTACCGATACTGCAGTGGTCAAGAGCATTCCAGATCTCATAGTCTTTCCCACACGAGCATTGAAATTACCAAGAATAACAATTTTTCATTAATTGGTGTAGATGCAACAATGGAGCGCAGAGACTCATAGAAACAGACGAGCTCATCTTCATTCACTTAAAGGGTTGGTGCATATACCGAAAGAATAGTGATGAATATGTTGTGTGAGAGAGAAACACGAAAGTTCATGATGCGGTCACAAATACTGGAAGAAAATTCCATATCAACCAAGGATTTTTTAATTGCAAAACCGACTCCACCATCTCTACAAACACCCTCCAGTTTATCAATTCAGAACAGAGTGTAACCTGATGATACCTCTGTCATTTGACTTTCTCCCAAGAGACGGGTTTCTGATAGAGCAGCCATATCTATATTAATTCTCCATAGTTCTGCAGTGACAAGCACTGTTCTGCACTCTGGACTGTTAGATGACCCTTTATCAAAGAAGAGTATGTACATTCACAACCGCATAAGTTGAGTTTTACTTCATTTTGAACATAAATCTTTGTTTTCTTCCTGCTTACATAAACCATTGAAAGCCACAGGAGACTAACCAGTAGCAGTATGACAGATAGTCTTTGGTGCACCTTTTCTAGCACTTTCCCGACAGATAAAAGATAAAAAGATATAAAATAATTTTTTAAAAAAGATAAAAAGAGAGATTCCAAGTAACATCTATACATCATTGTATTAAAGTGACAAGCGCTTGTAAGACACGAGTGCCACTCTCTGAGCCTCTGCAACAATAACCATTGCAAGATGACTGGTAATTGCTTTGGCTGCAGATTTTTCGTAAGAATTGTCCTCTCCTAAAAGGATTACCTTCAGCACGGCTTGTAGAAGCTCCTTCCACCCCCTGTCATTTGCCCATTTCTGAGACTTAGGTAACTGGGCACCAGCGCATAGTCCACACGCCGGTGGGTCATGAATGCCACAGTGAGTAGGGCCTAAGCTCCACTGGAGGTTTCTTATCCCAGTAGGTAGTGGGAGTCAAGTTTTCTAGCGCTGAACACTCTCCATTTACCAGAGATCCATTAGCAGAACTCACGACGTGCAGGTGGGAATGATTTGACTGCGAGAAGCTATATATGACGCTCGAGTATTTTTGTGCTGTTAACACATGCCAACACCAATCCTTGAGCTCCATATATATATATATATATATATATATATATATATATATATATATACATATATATACATATATATATATATATATATATATACACTTTTTATTTGTTTTATATAACCAATATAATAAACAATAGAGAATTGACTCTGTAACCACAAATACGAATCTGCATGAATCAAAATATGTGGTATTTAAGAGTATTTTATCAGAGGGCAACGCTAGGTAGCCTGCTATATACATATATATAGTAAAATTAGTGTTTAGGTGACAATATATATATATATATATATATATATATATATATATATATATATATATATATATATATATATATATATATATATATATATTGTCCCCTAAACACTAATTTTACTCGAATTTTTAAAAAACTGTTTAGACCGTTGATCTTTAACATTAATGAATTTGACTGCAACATAATTTACATTTAAGCAAACAAGATATTAATTATAGTTCATCTTATATTAAAATATTAAACACAAGCTAAATTAAAAAACCATATTAAAATGTTTAAAAATATATTTGAATTCAAAACAACTGCAAAAAGTTATACAAATTTTCATTTTCAATGTTTTTTTTATATCAATATGCATCAATTATATATATATATATATATATATATATATATATATATATATATATATATATATATATATATATATCAATAATCAATCAATATATATATATATATATTTATATGCATCAATATATATATATATATATGTATATATATATATTGAAGATATGCATATAATCATTGTGACAATTATATATAATATGTGTGTGTGTTTGAGTGTACACATAGATGTATACACAAAAGAGTTGTGATCATTTATCCCAAGTTTTATTATAGGCGTCTGTTCATTTTTTTTTTTAATTATCTTTTATTATTATTTACGTTTAGCTTTTAGATTTTATCACAAACTTACAAAAAATCGTTGGGAAGGAGAGAGAATGTTAATTTGCTGCCAATGTACTTTTTTTTCTTTGTTCCAGCCATAACTCATTTATTTCAGTGCTTTTGTGCTAATTATTTACATATTTTAATTGATCTTAACTTATTCAGCTTTCTAGTTAACCACATAACTTATTATCAGCTCTAACTTAATGAGAGAGAAGCAAAAGTAGAGAAGGAGAGACATGCAAAGAGATGAGGATACAGAGATCGTGAGAACATATAAAGTTTCAAGTTAAGGCATTTTTAGAAATACCTAAGATAAGAAAACGCATGAAAAGAAAGGTAAATTGATAAAATTTTTTTTTTTCGATTTTAATTTTACTTAAATCCAGATTACCCCATATTTAATTTTGAAATAGTGAAATATATATATATATATATATATATATATATATATATATATATATATATATATATATATTATTATTATTATTATTATTATTATTATTATTATTATTTATTTATTTATTTTACAACTCTTTTAACATCAAGCAAAAAACACAACAGCTATTTAAAGTGTATACCTAGGTAAATAATTAATTGGGGAGGAGTGAGTTTGGCTTCGTCTGATTTGTCTGTTTTATGGCATATACACCCCTTTTTTAGTTTAATATCCAAGAACATGGATCATGCTGGATCTATCTTTACTCCTCTTAAACCTGATGTGACTCTGCTCCCCCACAGTAAAAATATTCTTCTTTAATAAATAATCTATTAAGATGGATAGATGATATGTAAGGAAGTGACGAATTGTGAGAAAATGAAGAGAATCTAAAACATAAGAAAAGTAAAGGGATCCGTTTTTGTTTTTAACGAAGTAAGAAAATTTGAATAATAATAATAATAATAATAATAATAATAATAATAATAATATCTTGAGTTCCACTTTTGGGGAGCTAGTTTCCCCCCAAATTTAAAACCGACCTCATGTCTAACTCTGCCCTCGTAGAGAAGCAAGTAAACAAAAAAAAATTAATCAGAAGGGACATTTCCAGGGCATCTTATAATAAATTAGAAGAGAAATTTCCAGGGTATTTTGTAATTAAATCAGAAATAACTTTTTTCCAGTTACTTTTGTAATATCAAAACTTTGTTGCATTAAATATAGCACCTATTTACAATGCCTCCCCATGGGACAGATTTAGACACCAGGGTAGTTTTTTAACATGGAGAAAAGGAACAAAAAATTGTCTCAATCGTTAATTGGAATATTCGACTTTCCTTTAAAGGGGTGACAAGGTTTATTTGGAATATTCCACTTTCCTTTTTTAGGGATGCACAACATGATAACGATCGCAGCCAATACGGATGATGATGATGATGATGATGATGATGATGATGATGATGATGATGATGATGATAATAATAATAAGAAGAAGAAGAAGAAGAAGAAGAAGAAGAACGCTATTATCCAGTACAGTCCGTATTTCAGTTTCTTATTTAATAAATTGTTAGGTGAAAGTACAGAATAGTTTAAAGAATACCTTTCCCTTCCCATATTAAGAATGGCTTTCTAAATGTTATTATTTCAGCACGGTTCATATTTTGTATATTATTTTCCACCCCCTCCTTCTTAAAAATATATATGAATATGAAATAAATATGAGATCGTAAAATAAAAGATATATAGGCTTACAAATTCGAAGCCGCGAGTAACATTTACGTATTATTTCATTCTTTTTTTATTTAAAAAAAAAAAAGAGTTTGTGTTATCAGCTAGAATTTAAATCTAGCGTTACAGCCTAATATTGTGTTCTCTAATAAGTGTACGCATGCGTATGACCGCAAAAAATGTCTGCTCGGTGTTAATGTACATTTAACATGTAAATTTGCCGATGTCTGTACGCGTTATTCATGCATGTAAATAAAAATATTATTCGCTATAAACCATCCTTGGTGCATGAATATTATTTCCTGAAAATTTCAGTTATGTGACCAGTAGTTTATGAATTTACCTGTTAGATATTTACACACATATATGCATGTACTTATACAGAAGTAGTAAAACTACGCATCTAAAACAATAGCATGAGAGGGCGTGCAATAAGTAATGCCCCTGACCCACTTCCAGTTGTCTGATCTAGCTCAAATTTTGCATGTGCAATGATTTATATCTCTATGGGTTATGTGGCAAATTACAGCTCTGAACTAATTGTGGTTTCTGTTTTACAGGTGTTTGAACTGAGTTATGTGTGAAATGGAGCCTGTTGAATGTCGAGCAGTGATCCGGTTTTTGTATTTGAAAGGATGCACACCACAGGAAACTTTTGATGAAATGAAAGAAACTTATGGGTATAATGCCCCATCATATGACCTTGTAAAACGCTGGCATCGTGAATTCAAACATGGCCGGAAGTTGGTGGAAACAGCTCCCAGTTCTGGTCGCCTCCCTTCTGCCATTGATGAGGCATCTGTCCGTCAAGTTGAGGCTGCCATTTTGGAAGATCGGTGCATTACTATTCGCCAAATAGCCCAAGATGTCAAAATTAGTACAGGGTCTGTGGGAACTATCATTCATGACCATTTGCATATGCATAAGGTGTCTGCCAGATGGATTCTCAGGTTTCTCACACCATTCCAGAAGCGAGAACACGTTGTGTGCTCGAGGATAAATTTGGAGATGTGCCAAGATGAGTCCAAGTTTTTCAAAAGACTGATTACACAGGATGAAACCTGGGTTCATCACTATGATCCAGAGACCAAAGCCCGGTCAATGTGATGGAAGCACTTGGACTTACCACCTCCAAAGAAGGCAAGGTTGCAGCCCTCTGCTGGCAAGGTCATGCTCACAGTCTTCTGGGACCAGGACGGATGAGAGATTTCCTGGCAATTATAGGAGCCTATTATGCTTCACTTTTGAGAAAATTAAGGGAAGTTATCAAAATCAAGAGGCGGGTCAAGATCAGCAAAGGTACCCTCCTCCTGCAGGAAAACGCTCCGGTCCACAACTTGCATGTCACCAGATCAGAAGCACGGGCGTGTGATTATGAAATTATCCCCATCCTCCCTACTCTCCTGACCTTGCACCCTCTGACTTTCACCTCTTCCCAGCCATGAAGTTGTTTTTGAAAGGAAAGCGTTTCCCAGATAATGCAGCCTTGGTTTCTGAAGTCACGTCGTGGTTGTAGTACAAACTTGGGGTGTTCTACAAAAACGGTCTCCAGAGCTGCATCAAACAATGGGAGAAATGCATAACTCTGGGTGCTTCCTATGTAGAAAAAGACTAATAATTCTGCCAAGTTTCGTTACTCTACTTCTATGGGAAGTGGGTCAGGGGCATTACTTATTGCACGCCCATCATAGGTTTAAGAACCCTAAAATTCATACAAGAATTGTCTTTTAGAACCGATGGAATAACGAATATAATGGTGAGTAATAATTAGTTCTAACTGACAGTCTTCTGGGGGTTGAAAGTTCAATACTCAGTGCGGGCGATACTTAGAATACACTTACAAATCATTTAAGACTTCTATTCGACAATGGCTGTCAGAATAAGAGCAAACTAAACCTACAGATCAAATGAAGAGTTTTGTTTAAAATTTTGTAGATTCCTGGGTTTGATGGAGAGATTTTCGAGTTAAGCAAAATGCACCTGAAGAAGGTCGGAGGTTACATTGGCCAAAATATCATGAAAATAACATTCAAGATGAGAGCAGTAGTTCAAATAACCCAAATGATACACACAAAAATGATACACACAAAACTGATACACACAAAAAGTATATATATATAGTAAAAAAATTATATATATATATATATATATATATATAAATATATATATATATATATATATATATATATATATATATTTATATATCTTACAATGTTTTGCTTTATTTTGCAACTTTCCTATCCTCACATCTATTCTCACATCTGCAAATAAAATCCGCATCATCATCAGGTCATATGGCAATATTTGACATGAGTTTGCACGAGACATTTTAGATTTAGGTAAATCAATTCTTCAAAGTATGAAAACGTATAAGTCACAAATGGTTCTACAACATTAGAGCCTTAATTTCTTACCTGATTGCTGGTTAGCACATGAAATGTATCATTTCCCCAGGCATTTTGTGAATTCCTGATTTTGTCCTGAGCAAATTTGATTGGATTTATATTTGACACAGTAAAAAAAAAAAAATAGTTGAGTAGTGATTTTAGCCCAATGATATTTGAATCATTATTCAACAAGTGATTATGTTAAGAAGCCTATTAGTAAAACTTTCAGTGAACACTTTTTTATTGTTATTTCACCCCAAAAAAGGTACAGTGCCACTTAGACGTAGAGGGCTACTATTCGGGACATAATTTACAGGGATACTATGTAGGCAGTTGAGCAGTAAGATGTTTGTTTACATTACTTTTGAATTTCTATATGTCAGTACAGCCGAGAAGCAGTAACCTGGGATGGAATTCCGAAATCTAGCAATGCGAGGGAAGATACTATTAGACTAGAAGGTTTTCCAGTATCTAAGGATCTTTATTGTATATGGGTGGAATTTTTGTGCTTGTCGATTTATCGGTTTGTCAGTTGGTGTTTGTCGGGGATATTTACATCTAGGAAATTCAAGAGCTTGGAGTCTGTTGGAGCACATTCAATTAAAATGCTTGTAAAATAGGCACATGGATGCAACATTTTGTCGATGGGACAGAGGTTAGTTGACAGAGCGGGACCTATAAGGTTGGTGATTCTTTTTTGAACCCTATCTAGGAGAGAAAGACTAGTAGCAGATCCACTGGCCCAAATATGGCAACAATACTCTATACATGGCCTAATGATGGCCTTGTAGAAGTACAGAAGACTCTTAGGTGTAAGTAACTCTCTAGCATGGTAGAGAGAGCCCACCTTCTTTGCAGCAGTCTTGTCAATGCTCTCAATGTATCTTTTCTAATTCATGTTCCCTGTGAACATTAATCCGAAGAACTTTCAGGTAGTGTATCATTAGCCACGACTATAATTAGTTGAAAGGTTTATTGTAATTGTAAAGCGAAAAAAGCTTAATCTTGGCAGCATTGAATGTTACCATCTATTTCTGTCCCCATACCACTACAGATTGGAGGTCTTTCTCTAAGGTTTTAACCATTTCCTTAGAGCAATGTTACCATCAGCAAAACTTATTAAGAGATTAAAACTCTTGTTACCAGCACTTGTTGCACACAAATGTATTTTCAACAATTACAGCATGGCTTAAATACGAACTTAAATGATTAAGTGACTCCTGTAATAATTGCAGCTCAACCACAAATAGAAAGAAAATAGCGTTGCAACTCATTTTTCACTCAATAAACAGGAATGTGAAATGAAATTGGTGAATAGTTGTTAATAGCTTAAGTACCTGCCTATGCATGATGAAATATTAAAGGTTTGAATTGATTTGTCTTTTTAACAGCAGATCAACCCTTATGAGTCATTTAATGCAAAAGCAGAATACCTGTTGCAAACAATTCATAAATATGATTTTTTTACTTTGGGACTCATAACTTATCATGATCCAGAGGCCACTCTAAGATAAGGGTTAATGAGTATCGGGTAGACAGTAAGACAACATTGTGATGATCAGTAACAATAAAACGTGGGTAGGGTTTAATTATTTAGAATATCACAAGAACTTATTTACATTAAATTTGAAAACAACCATGTTATAGTCAGCTGAGAAGGAGCCCTGCAGTATTGTGTTTTAGTTCTAGGAAAGAAACTTCGCTCATGGAATTTTCATTTATAATTAGGCACAGATAAAGAGTAAGGGTAATTGTTGACAGTGGTTATAGTTGAACGAGTATTTGTTGCGAAAGTTTTACAAAGGATAGAGACCATAAATTGAAGCTCATTCGAGCACCTGTCATGAAAACAATGATAAAGCAAAGATGGACCCAAAACGACTCTTCTGTGAAAAAGAGGTGAAAAGGTTCTCGCTAATTAGATTTCAAAGACGGTTTAGTATTCTGTTAAAGCAAGAAAGGGTACTCTTGGCAGTTTTTCCTCAGATGCGGCAAAAATACTCCATCTTAGGACGTATTTGGCTCTTGTACGTTTTTTTACAAGGGAGTGATCGTTAGTAATGAGAATTGAGTAGAATTTGACTATTTAATTGGGCGGCTCAACAAAAACTTATTTATATTAGACTTGAAGACGACCGTGTTGTAGTTAGCAGGAAAACTGGACAGCTAAACAAAGTTACAAAGGCTCTAAAAAAGAAGCTTTGTTGATAAAATTTGCATTTAGCCTTTAGCACAAATAGAGAGTGAGAGAAATTGTTGGTAGTGGTTGTAGTTATACAAGGGGGACCATAGATTGAAACTCCGACTAACACTTGCCAGGAAAATGACAATAGAGCAGAGACAGGCTCTCAACGTCTCTTCTGTGGGAAAAACGTTGTAGGGAGGAGAAAAGGGTGTCACTTATCAGGCTTTGAAGCCGGTTCTGAACTCTGTAAAGGCAGGATAGAGTACTCAGAGCAACACCTCTCCAGATGTAGCAACAGTACTCTATCTTAGGACATATTTGGTTCTTATACAGGTAGAAGATTACATATTTTGGAACAATAGAATGACACAACCATTTTTTCAGCAACTTTGGCAACAGATTTGATATAAGTCAGGTCAGAAGTGAAGGTCAGGCCCAGAAGCTGGAAGCAGGGTGCTTCTTTGAGTCAAAAGCCATTCATATCAATTGGTGCCAAGTAAGGATCAGAGTATTAGTGATGAAAAGATTGAAGCTTGGTTTTGGATGCATAAAAATTAACCAGCTATCATTTTCTCCATTGCATCATGTGTTCAAGGTCAGAGGAGAGAGACTTGAAATATTGTGCTCGTTGCTGGCCCTTGAAGTGTTGCCATAAATGGTAGTGTCGTCTGTGTATATATCGATAGAATGAAAGGATGTGATTTAAGATAAGGAAGAGAGTTATGCCCAAGATGGATCCTTGAGGCATGTCAGCTTTCAGACTTTAGGCTTCAAACTTCTACACATCTACAACTACTTTTATAAACTTATTAAAGAAAAAGAATTCGAAGTTTGAGAAAACATTTCCAGATATTTCATAGATGGAAATCTTGTGTAGTAGATCTTTATGCCCAACCCTATGAAATGCCTTTGATATGTCAAGATAATGTGCTGTAGAGAGGAAACCCCCGTCGATAGAATCAGTGATCCTATGTGACATTACAGTCAGTACATCAATTGTAGATCTCACAGGACGGAAACCATATTGCTTGTCACTGAGTAGGTTATTTTTGCCGAGGTGATTGACAATTGTTCTATTTAACCCGGACTCAAGCAACTTACTCATGACAAACAGAATGTCTGTATTTAAATGCAGAAGACCAATCTCCAGTATTTTTAAATACTGAGCAGACTTATTAGGTTTTCCAAGATGTTGAGTGAGCATTTCTCCTTTACGTACTGATTGAATAACTTTGCAATGTCACTCAGATTATTTTTAGTGTCGGAAGTAAATTCGGGAGGTAGATGATTCTGATCACACGGGGTTGAGTTTGATGCAATGTTCTTGGGAAAGAGTTTGGTTTTATCAGATGCTGACGAAATCACCTGAGGCTCATTGATAATGGCTAGTACAGAGGATGCACATCTGTTCAAGACCTTGTTTGTTATTCACTCATGTGAACGAAGCCTCCTTCTACTTTGGACTAAAATGGTTGCGTTGGGACTGAGATACTTTCAGTGGCAACGGATCTGATGTAAGTCTTTCATTTCACGTTATAAGTGAAGATCGGTCCCAGATGTTTGTCAAAGCAAAATGCGTCTTCAAGGCAAGAGCCGTTCATTTCAATTAGGACTAAGAGGGGATTAGAGCGCAGGTGGTGAAAAGATAGATGTTTTGTTTTGGATGACTATTGATCGCAACTATTTATTAACTTGCAAATACAAAGTTATGGAAGGTTTGATCTACAACCAATTGTTGTAACACTCATTCTCTTAATATATTTCTGAATATTTCATCAATGCCATATTTATATGATGGAAACATTTATTTGATTTTAATTTTTCATAGGATTATTATACTTTTGAATTTAGTGATCATAGTTATCAATTTACTAACGAAAATATAGCTTGTCAGTCCTTAATTATATATATTTAACATATAAAGGTATTTTTTGAGATTATAAAAATTAAACTATATAGCATTTAAGCTGATATTGTCTTCTTTTACAATTAAAATTCTATTTCTATATATTTTATGTAAATATAGTTATATCTTGCTATGACATATTGCTGGAATAAATAAATAAATAAATATATATATATGTATATATATATATATATATATATATATATATATATATATATACATATATTCCTCATTATATATATATATATACATATATTCCTCATTATATATATATTCCTCATTATATATATATTCATCATAATATATATATATATATATATATATATATATATATATATATATATATATATATATATATATATATATATATATATATAATACTAGATACATTTAGTTTGCGATGACCTACACTTAATTCTTTGGCTTCATTAAAAGCGAATGTCTGTTTCCCTCTCAGTCGGTTAGGACAAAGAACCCTTTGAAAGTTCCTCTCACTTAATTCATTTGACATTCAGTAAATGTGTTAATGGCGCTAATTGTTATTTGTGGAAATGTTGTGGTCAAACTTGTAAATTTATCTCAGCAATAAGAGTCTGAGATTTCTGAATAAATTAGCAAGTCAATTCTAATCACTTTGACACTGGGCGATCCCAACAAGAATCAGAAATCTTGGGAAAAAATCTCTAGAGCGATACATAGTAAGTCTCTAAAATATTCTAAAACGTGATTATTAAAGAATCAGCTTACGGCAAATTATTTGTGTGAAAAGAGAAAGATATAGATAATATTTCCATATCTATAGAATGAACAGTGTGTCAAATTAATGGATCATTCGACCATAATATTTGAACAATAGAACAGACAATCTCATCATTATCAAGTATTCAACAAGTTACCAGTTATCTGCTGTCTATGTGAAACTCTCAGTGCTGAAATAATTTTTTAATTAAAAAATTTAATCAAAAAAAAGAATAATTTATTTTGTAACAGCTACTTCACTATCAGATAAAATAGAATATATATATGTATACATATATATATATATGTATACATATATATATATATACATATATATATATATATATATATATATATATATATATATATATATATATATATATATATACGTACAGCATAATCACGTTTACACACTGATTCCCATGATGGGTGACCATTTGGAAATTCTAGCGCTGTATGTGCTTCCGCTTATCTCTGCATTGTTTCCAGTCTTCCTGAACTTTCACTTGCCACTGGTATTCAACAACGTCGACTCAAAAGAGGTGTGGTTGGTGATTGCGCAACTCTTGCCACAAAAATTTCACGCACAGGCACCCTTACCGTGGGTATCCATAGTCTGTCAAGACTGAAGGAAGCCTTTCATATATATATATATATATATATATATATATACATATATATATATATATATATATATATATATATATATATGAGCAAACAGTTAATAAAATATGTTAAACACTTTGAAATGAGTTAAAAACATATTTAATCTGAAAAGGAAACACTAGATAAATGGATAGATCTTAATCCGCTGAGTTTCGAAGAAATACTCTCCTTCTATATATATATATATATATATATATATATATGTATATATATAAAGACTTCAGTTGAGTCCCGGTTTCGAATCTTGCTAGATCAGTCGTAGACGACGAAACACGTGTCACTGGATAATTGTATTTTAAAAAGAATATATATGCCGCTCCCCATATGGGTGTACCAAATTGGTTAAAGGGAAAATTATTCCCTACTCTCCTTTAGGTAAAAATGCACTTCTGTAAATAATTGAATTCATTTGCAAAAAAAAAAAAATAAATAAAATATATATATATATATATATATATATATATATATATATACACATGCATATATATATATATATATATATATATATATATATATATATATATATATATACCATAATAACATTGACACACCCGTTTTCGCCAGATCACTGAAGTTAGGCAACGAGAGCCTGGCCATTACCAGATGGGTGACCATTTGGAAAGGCTAGTCACTGTATGTACCGCGCTAAGACATAGAAATTTATAGGTTGATATCTGGAGGCATGTTAATTTACTGGGACAGATGCACCCCAGTCTTCATAAAGACATGCATCTAGGAGAAGAAAAAGCCCTGATGTTAAACATTAGGTCTTCTCTCTGCTTTATTTAGTGGCAGCCATTGTTCTGACAAAGATTAGCAGTTATACCAAAAATTATGGTTGATCTTGCACAAAGCCTTCACCAGTATAAAGAAATCATATGTGTGGATTTCTGAACCATTTGATTGTTGTGGCGGAGCTCATGTCAAAATCGACTGGAGGGTCCATCATATATATATATATATATATATATATATATATATATATATATATATATATATATATATATATATATATATATATATATATATATGTGTGTCTGTTTGTATTTATCTATCCATCAATCTATATATATTTTTTTATTTATACAAACATTATTGACAATATATATATATATATATATATATATATATATATATAGTAATTTATAAAAATATATATAGCAATTAAGCTTTTTATAACTTACTACCTAGCTCTACCTATGTATTGAGCACTGTTGAAGTAAATACTTAAAGTTTATGCATAAAATATTACTTTCGTATATTAATTTATGTGATTAAATGAAGTAGTCATATATATATATATATATGTTTGTATATATATATATATATATATATATATATATATATATATATATATATATATGTTTCAACTGTGATTTCTTTTGAAATCCATCTTTGTCAAACTAGTGGCCTGATGTTGCTAGATTTAATATTCGTATAGATAAAGAATAAAGATTCTTACTTATTAATGAGAAGATGATCGATTAGTAATCAAAGTGTTTGAAGTGCCTCCAGAGAGAAAGAGAATCCAAGTATGTTCTTTTAATTTTGACTTGGTTGATAGTACTTTTAAATTTAACACTATTTTACACTTTTTAAACTCAATTTCAACAGAAGAGGTTTACGTTACTTTTATGTTCAAGATGAAAAGTACTATCTGGACCATGCAATAGTTTCTGGTGGGGGCCTCTTGATGCCATACTAGTGAGTAATTGTTACGGCTTTACCTTATCATGTGCTACAAAAAAAAAAAAACGATTTCCTGTCTTTTTCTCTCCTGCTTTCCCTCTCTGTCCTGCTCTTACCAAGTCTGCGACCTGTTCCACAAATCCCAAATCCTCAACATAAATATCTAAAAAAAAAATCACGAATAAATCTAGAACTCCAACATAGACCCCTACTACTATGTCTCCTTCTCCAACATCAGGGGTCTACATTCCAACCTTCCAGAGGTTGAAACCCAATTACAGGAGACGAAACTGGACATATTCTTCCTAAGCGAAACTGGCATAGGGCCGACCACTTCCCTAGACGAGTTCATAATTAAAGGATACTCTAACTTAACATCTAAATATGACCCCCAAGATCGCCATAGGCATGGAATATGTGCCTACATTAAAGATGGCTTTCCGTGTGATAGGGATATCTTCAGTGAAGACACTAATTTACCTTATATGTGCTTCTGAATTGCACTTTCTTACACCAGTGCATTTATATTTGCTCTCTATCACCCCCCCCCACACACAACAGCAGAGTTACTCTCTTTAAGAGCATATCTGAGAAAATTGACCACATCCTGTCTGCTCATCCTTCGGTTAACATCCACATTTGTGGGGACTTCAATGTTCACAATTTGGAATGGCTGACCCACTCGAACAAGACAGATGATAAGGGGCGGGTTTTGTCATGATTTCGCCATTGCCTATGACCTCACCCAGATTGGTCACGAACCAACCCGTGTGCCCAATACTTCTGGTCAGTATGCTAGCCTTCTAGACCTTTTTCTCACAACTTCTTCTGAGCTATGTTCATATTCCATTCTGTCTCCTCTGGGATCTTCTGATCACTCGGTTTCATCAGTTAAGATAAAAATGAAATGCAATAAGTCTTCAGACGTACCTCTCCATTGTACTGTATATCGATACTCTACGGCTGACTGGGATAGCTTCCATACATTTATATCTGATCTACCCCTGCATTCCATGTTTAAAAAGGATGTGTCCTCCATAGTATCAAACCTGACCGAATGGTTAATTGTAGGCATAGACCGCTTCATTCCATCCAAAAAAAATTCCAACAAAAACCTAACAGCCAGCTATGGTTCTCCCCAGAATGTGCTGCTGCCATCACACACAGAAATCACTATTTCCATATCTACCAATATAATAGATGCATTGTGACTAAAGCTGCTTTCAGGACTGCCAGTAACCACTGTAAAAGACTAATAAAAAATGCAAGAGAGCTATACGCTCAGTCCGTTAAATCCAAAGTAGCTGAGCAACAGCTTGGTTCCCACCAGTTCTGGCAAATAGCAAACAGGATCCTGAACAGAAGCGTGTGTTCTATCCCAACCATCATCAATGGATCTGAGGTCATCTCGTCAGATAGGGCCAAACTATTTGCCAAGAACTTTGTAGCTAATTCTACAACTCTCCGCATTTCCTCCTATAACAGACAACATGCTACATACAAATATCTGTACGTGAGGTCACCAAGCTAATCAAGAACCTTGATTCCAGTAAAGCAACTGGCCCTGACGGCATTCCAGTTATAGTGCTGAAAAAGCTTCAACCAGAATTGCCCCCATACTTTCCAAACTGTTTAAGCGTTGCCTTAAGGAGAAGTGCTTCCCAACATCCTGGAAAACCTCATCAGTATGCCCTGTATTTAAGAATTCAGGTGATAAGTCGTCTCCCTCTCAGTACAGACCAATAAGTCTCCTGTGTGTTATGAGTAAGCTGCTGGAATCCATATTAAATAGAGAAATAGTCAACCACCTCAGCAGAAATAGCCTTCTTAGTGACATGCGATATGGTTTCTGTTCTGTAAGATCTACAGCTAATATCTCATAGGATTAGTGAATCTCTTGACAAAAGCTTCCTCTCTAGGGCAATTGCTCTTGACATATTAAAAGCCTTTAATAAGGTATGGCATAAGGGCCTACTTCACAAGATTTCCAGCTACGGTATTACTGGAAATATTCACTCTATCATTAAATCATTTCTCTCTGATAGGCTCATAAGAGTAGTGGTTGATGGGTAGAAATCAGAGACCCTCAATATTAATGCTGGAGTCCCTCAGGAGTCCATCCTGGGCCCAACTCTTTTCCTGATCTACATCAATGATCTCCCAAAACACATACTTAAATCATTCATTGACATCTATGCTGATGCCACGACCATCTATGGCAACACATCAAAAGCTGTAAATGACAAAGTTCTCTCTGATTCTCTTTTTTCTGATCTTGAGCGCATGGTACAGTGGGGGAAGAGATAGCTGGTTATTTTTAATGCATCTAAAACCAAGTTCCTATCTTTACATCATCAATGCTCTGGTCTCCATCTGGCATCAGTTGAAATGGATGGCTCTCGTCTAGGAGAAGCCCCATGTTTTGATAAGCTTCTGGGCTTGACCTTTACTCCTGACCTGAAATGGAACACGTACATCAAATCTGTTGCCAGGGATGCTGGGAAAATGGTGGGATCCTTCTACCGCTCTAGAAGATATCTCACTGCTGATACTATCTATATAAAAGCCAAGTACGTCCAAGGATGGAGTATTGCTACCACATCTGGGCAGGAGCTGCTAAAAACAGCCTATCCTGCCTTGACAGAGTACAAAATAGGCTTCATGGCTTAGTGGGGGATGCCTTTTCTCTTCCCTGCAACCTCTCTCCCATAGGAGAGACGTTGCGAGCCTGTCTTTGTTTTATCGTTATTTCCATGGCAAGTGCTCGTCTGAGCTCCAATACCTGGTTCCCCCTCGTCAATCTTTCACGAAAAACACCCATCTAGCTGAAACCACTGTCAAAAATTTTCCCCACTCTTTATCTGTGCCAAAACCAAAACGTAGATTCCATGAACAAACTTCTTTCTTAGAAGTGCACGCTTGCGGAACTCTGTTCTGTTTGCCTGTTTCCCACCTGACTACAACCTGGATGTCTTCAAGTCCAACATAAACAAATTCCTGATGACCCGCCCCCTTAAGTAAGACACTTTATCAAATCTCAACACTAACATACTGTACACGCAATAACCCTTATCCCGAGTGGCTTCCGGGCCTTGATAAGTGATGACCACCTTGTAAAAAAAAAAAATGCTATCCTTCTTCTAGTAAAATATATGTTAGATATGTATCATCTGGCATAGAAAAAGAAACATGATGAACGTATATTAATGTGATCTGATTGATCGAATGAATTACTGCACAGTTACAATCATGTTTCATCATAGATCTCTTTTTATTTATATATGATAGGATTTGTTCATCTATTCAACAAAAGCTATAAAAAAAAATTTAACACTATTTTACAATTTTTAAACTCAATTTCAACAGAAAAGTTTTACGCTACTTTTATGTTCAGGATTAATATCGAGATATAATTATACTAATGACTAATGACTAGAATCCTTATGCTAATTTTAATCAAAATCAATTATGTGTCTTTTATTTAAGCAGATATTTTAAATTTAAGGCTTAAGAAGTCTTAAGAACAAAATATAATTCAAGGAATGTTGCTTAATTGTTGTCTTATGACTCTGGATAGAATTCAAGTCTGATATTTACGAATTTTCAAATGGGAGATTGTGTCTATATTATGCCCCCCCTAAATTCATTCTTCTAAAATACTTTAGGGAATATTTATGTATTGATGTATAATACCTAATTTTTACCTGCTTTTCCAGTTGGTAATGTCGAAAAGTAAGTAAGGTTGTTGTCGTGAATTAAGCGATTATATTTTATCATAGACTTTCAGAAGATTTGCTTTCAGTATTTTATTATCTTCTATTTTAGTCTTCCATTTATAAAACCTTCCTGGAAAAAATCATAAAATTTCAATTCCAAACAAAAATTTATAAGTTTATCAATTTGTAAAAGAAACTTATAAAATATGAATATAAAAGAAATTTGTAAATTTATAAAAGAAATTTGTAAATTTATCAAATTTTAATTTATAATAGAAATTAATAAATTTATCAAATTTTTATTTATAATAGAAATTAATAAATTTATCAATTTTTTTATTTATAATAGAAATTTATTAATCTACTAAAGTAACTTACAATTTGTCAATTTCCAAAAGAAGTCTATAAAATTAAATTAATGAAATAATTTTATAACTTGAATGAAAGAAAATTATATAATTTAAATTTATAAAAGACTCATGGAAAACAATTTTTGATTTGTTTTTCATAAAATACTGTTGGATATAAATGAAAACAACAATATTATCTTTTAAGATTTTCTGTTTTATCTAAACAAAAAGCCTAGTGTGATAGAGTTAGTTTTTCACATACATAATCCGAAAGAGTCACCTGTTTAAACGCATCACAATGTTTTTCTGTTCCCCAAACAAAGTACCTGTCTCCTGATTTTCTTCACCTCTTCTTGAAGGTTATCCCCTGCAGAGTATGTGTCGTTCGTCACATCAACCTTTCATTTGTTGTTCTATTTCATTCCGAGGTGATTCGGACAGATTTTCATTAGATTATAAGGAATCGACTTGCAAAGTAATCAGGACAATTGTTCCTGTCCTATGTTCACTTCTCAATGGCTTCTTGATGATGAGTTTCCTTCTATGTTTCCATCAAAGACACTTTTTTCATCCACCCTCTATTTTGTATCTTTTTTTTAGGTTATCTACTATTTATTTCGTTTTATTTATTTTCCCTTTCCCATCTCATGCTGATCATTGTGTTTCATTGGTTCCAAAAGCTAAATTACCAAATGCCATTTTGGTCGTTGAAAACCATTCTCATTGTTGCTACGTCTGTAGGTGCTTTCAATGTCACACTTTTGGAGGACGTTCTATCTTTCCTTTAAGCCAAAATTTTTTTTTTAAAGTTGGTCGATTTTGCATGTGAATAAGGATGATACCCAATTTGACTGTCCCTACCAAATGTCATGCCATAATTCCAAAATTGATAATCCTAAAACAATTTTTATTCATGTAAGTATTTTATGTATAAGGCTATTTACAATGTGGTGTAGGCCAGAAATTTTAAAAAGGAGAAAAACAATATAAAAAATGAAGGCAATAAATGCTATATTCTTTTCAATTTTCAATATATTTCTCACTTTAGAATTTGGAATGATGGACAATATATATATATATTGATATTTCGAGGAAAACACCCCTTTTCTAAAAATAAAAGAGATGCTTTTTGTTTGCTGCTCATACAAATTTCAATGTTACTTATTTTTTAATGTTTTTCATCAACAAAATGAAACAAATTTTACTTTTGTTTAGAGAATTGTTTCTCTCCAAATATCAAAATAATATATATTTCCATCATTTAGATCTCTGTATATCAGTAATTGAGATATAAAAAAAGAAAAATATGCATTTATTGTTTTCACTTATTTGGGTGTTTTTTTTTCATCCCTTTCATCGTTGCAGCCTTTACCACAATGCAAATAGTTTTATATATAAAATACCTTCAAGCAAAATATCATACCTTTTTATTTGTTTATTTGCATATGTCTTTAAAATACTATTAGCAAAATTTGCATCTCTACGTTTTTTTGTTTCATTCAAAAGTTAATCGAAAGATAGGATTAGTATTCATTATTAACGAGTGACCAAATAAAGGCGCTAGATCCGACTTTAACCATGACTTGTTGGGGCTATTGTTATCTCCTTGAAGATAATTGGTTTCAGCACTAAATCATACCACAGTCGCGTGGTTTGGTACACTAGTATACACCATGTGACTGTAAACGAGACACTATTTCTTATTGATATGATGTTCAAATTGGAAGGCTCCGTTCCTGGAGAGCTCTATTCCTTATAATAACTTTTAAATCTAACGAGTTTTTTATTTTCTTTATGATATAAACATTTGGCAAAGATCTAAATGAACTTTGTTTGAAATTTCCTAGCAGTGAATCATAATGGGTGAGAGCTATGTTTTTAAATTTCTGTATATTTGTATAGTTTTATTCGTCTCTTTAACAACGTGGACATTTTTGCATTGTTGTGGCATATTGACTTTCTTATTTATGGTTCAGTTAGATTCTTGATTTATATTTTCATGTATCTCCCTCTCATCAGTAACATTGCTTTAATGTCTAGTCGACGTTACTAATATATGATATATAATAATATACTTATGCTTCATAACTTGTTCAATCTATAATATATACTAATTAGCCATTGTATCACTTATAGAGCTTTTAATAAATGTTACTATGTTTCTCTTGTTAAATATTAACGCTCATCATATTTTTGAATAATATATTTCATTATTCCTCTCCTTTGATCTCACTACTTCTTCGATGGATCATTTAGAATCTTAAGTTCTTCTACATTCCAAAGTCCAATTCCTTACTGATTGGGTTGTGCAGATTTCTAATGAAATCCTTTCAGAGTTCTTGTTAATCAAGAAAAGAATTTTGCCGACCGTAAGTTAAAAAGATAAACAAAATTAAGACAAAAGAGTTAATATGCACCTAGATTCTTGGTAGAACGATAATGTGTTTGCAATAATGATTACGTTTAGAGTGTGAGAAGCAGTATATGATTTTGTGATGGAATCTAAAAACTCATTGTCTATAAAATTCAAGAAGAAGAGAAGATGATAAAATTATGTTAATTTACAAAACTAACCAAGAGAAAACTGTTTGGCTAAAAAGAATGGAGACGAAAAAAAAATGGCGAATGGCTTTTCAAGAAAAAAAAAAGTAATAATGTTCGCTTATCAGTGTTCAGTTAAGACCAGAAAATGAAGACTAGTCATCCAGGTTGAAATAAAATAAAAATATAGGAAAAAGAGATGATATAATTTATATGTATATGTGTGTATGTTTGTGTGTGTATGTGTGTGTTAGATTCATCAGCAAAGTTTTGTTGATTATAACTGATTGGTTCGTGTTGTGGCTGGCAGCAATGGAGACCCTGTCTCCAAATGGGATCGGAGTTGCCTGCAGGAATTCACTTGATGTTGTGGGCTTCATGACATAAAAGTAGAAAAGCAAGAAAAACAAAATACAAAATTAGGGGAAAAATAGAAAAACAAATTAGAGAAAAAAACTAAAAAGATCTAAAAAAACTTCTGTAAACTGTAAGCAAATGAAGCATATTTCGATACGTAGGTAAGTGTGCAAATAAATATGTAGATATGAATATATGCTTTTATGTAGAACTAACACAGAGAAGAAACGCGCCTGACTAATTAATGTCTGTCAATCCAAATTTTCTTAATATCGAAGACAGAAAGGACGGAATTCTTAGAATCCAAATTCATTTTAATCATGTTTATTTCATATGAGAAATCGTATAAATTCTACAAATGAAAAGAATCGGGTAAGAGGATGAAGGAGAGAATTACTTTTTATCTATATTAGTGAGGTTCATTATCCTAGCCCTAAGTATTCACACACACACACACACACACACACACACACACACACACACACACACACACACACACACACACACACACACACGTGTGTGTATGAATGCTTGAATTTGTCCATATGCATGTCTATTCACATACAACATACACGTGAATAATATATATATATATATATATATATATATATGTGTGTGTGTGTGTGTGTGTGTATTATACAGACGATTATGCGTATGTGTATATGCTTACATATTTCTATGTATAGAGTTCATTCTGAAATTAATTATTTGATCATTATGAATCTGGAGTGTGATAAAGTAAGTTTAATTTAGTTTTATGCAAAGGATAAATAGTGGGAAGATTTTTGTGAAAATTTAAATATCTCCCATTTTTGTGAAAATTTTAAAATATGTATAAAATATACATTGATAAAATATTCCCTGCATTTCAGTTTTTAATGAGAATATATGGGCACAACCTTCCACTTGAAAATTCATATACATTAGATTTGCATTGAATATGATCTATTTTCATTATTATTAAAAACTAATTAAAAAACGGATCCTTAAGCTTAAGCCTTAAATTTTAGACATTTTTGAAGCAAATAATGTGATGAGTAAAACAAAAATTTGAATAAGGATTCCAGCTTTAAGGTTTAGTATAATTATATCATGATTTTAATCTTCATAATCATAATATATATATATATATATATATATATATATATATATATATATATATATATATATATATATATATATATATATATATATGAGAGTAAAACATTTCTTATCAATGAAATCTTTATTTACAAACAAGGAAGAAAACTTCGATTTTGATTAGAGAATTTTGCTTGAATATTTTTCCTCCCTTATCTTGTACGAGAAAGAAAATGAAACATTTGCATCAGACAACAAACTAGTGTAAACAATATCATCACCAATGAATGGTGAAACATAAATTGATATATACAAACAACAGGTGGACATTTAGAGTGATAAAATGTACCCCAAGATAATAGAAAAGACTGAGAGGAGGTACTCGTTGGAGAGACGACCTCGACAGCCAACTGGGTCCTTTATGGCCACACATAGCTAGGGACAAAACAAGGTGGAACCAGGGAAGGGTTTCTCCTTCTTCAGGAGTAGTTGAAACCCCTAATGATAATGATGATATTGTGGAAAATCACTAAAAAATTTGGTACAGTTTTTGTTTCAATGTAAAAGATAAAAAAAAACAACTTTATTCACGATTTTTAATGGCTACTTCTTTTGTTATTGCTGTTGTAACTAATGAAAAGTTGGTTAACTGCAGCAATCTAAAACTCTGTCAATGCAAGACACTAATTCTTGTATTCTATTTTGAGTTGCTTTCTATTATGAACCTGGCAAATTACACAATGGATTCAATTTATTTGCATTGGGCCTAATGTGTATTTCCACAGCAGACATACAACAATGGAGATGCAGAATCTGCCAAGAACATATTTACCTGAACTGTAAAAGACAAGAAGAACGACAACAGACAACCTATAAAAAAGAAAGATGGAAAGTTATTAAAAGAAAACAAATAAGAGAAAATCTATATTTTGATATTTCATTACTTATTGTAGGACACGGAGATTTATTGAATCATTTTAATAAAATGTATATCCAAGAGAAAATGTACAGGCAAGGAGGTTCTTCTTTAATTTTATGTTTAAAATACACACTTAGTTATTCTGTTGACTTATTGCATAGAGTCACCATGAGTCGTTATAATTAAAAAGTGCATAAGTCTTTATCAATCCACCGGAAGCTTAGAACTCATTTTGAAATGTGAATGATAAAATTTGTGATAAGTAACACAATGGTTACAGCATTGGCTTCAAATTCAGAAGGCTTAAAATGATATATCTCTTTAACGGTGCTTACATAGATATATATGTAATTTCTCTACTTATATCGGCATTGCTTTTAGTCATCTAAGACATCTACTTATTGAATTTAAGCAATGTCCATTCAGCAGAGCTATGGCTGGAGAATGTGTAATCTTTGCTTCACTATGCTTACTTTGCGAACAACACAACAAGGTTATCCATTGAAATTAATAAGATTTCACAAAATTTTTAAATTTTACAAAAGAATTTCACATCCTTTTAACCTCCTTTGCCCTGTCCGATAGAACTGTTATTTTAATGAAAGTTAATTACCTTTCTATGATAATATCTAAAATAGAAACAATAATTTCAGCACAACATATTCAGCAACACTAATAATAAATAAAAAACACATAGAAATAAATAAGTTTTTGATCATTTTAAAAATATGTCTATTTTATTTATCCGATCTCTATATAAATATTTCGTTCGGATTTTTTTTTTTCATTTTTTTTCACATGAGAAAACATTATTGCATAAAGATATGAGGTGAAATTAAGCACAACAAAGTTGACAGGAATTGAACCTAGCTTGCTAGTTCCCCAGTTCATGATGCTTACCCATATACGACTCCTACACATCTCCTTACTTACATTGCAAATGAGCCCAAGACGTAATTTAGCTCTGTAATAGATATGCATTTTACACAATAGTGAGTAATTATTTCACTGGAGTCTTTTCGGGGGTTGTAGGGTCCAACTGATAATAATAGTATTTACAGCTTATTATCAACAATGTTAAAAGTGTGTTCCAAATTTTCCAAAATTTCAAATATCATTATTCAAAAAGCTACTTGCGTTTAATATTGATTTCCACTGATTAATATAGAATGCTAAAAGAATTGTTACTATTTGTATTGATCATTTGTATTGATTTGGAATGAGTACAATTCATTATTCACCTTCTCTCTCTCTCTCTCTCTCTCTCTTTGTATGTATATATATATATATATATATATATATATATATATATATATATATATATATATATATATATATATATATGGCGATTAAGCTACACTGAATATTCTGCGTTTCATCCACTTTAGGACTCTTCAGGTTTATGCGCGGATTCTGTGGTTGTTTATCGTTTTTATATGCTCCTCTTCTATTGAGATTTTAGCCAATCAGCTTTCTAGTATCCACAGCGCCCTTCCTGGGCATGCATTTATCGGACAAAGGATCTGTTTTAAAACTAGATTAGTGTTTTTTTTTTGTTAGTTTATATATAAATATATATATGTGTATATACATATATGCACATATATATACATATATATATATATATATATATACATACATACATATATGTGTATATACATACATACATATATGTGTGATCGTTTATGTATATTCATGCTTATTTAATTTATTTGTCTATTTTCTATTGTTTTTGTTAGTTTTAAAATTATTTTGTATCGCGATCCTAGAATTGATTTTATCTTGTGAACACAGTTATTTGCTATTTCTCTTCTACAGTTTAATAGATGCTGGGGTTCTTTAAAGTACAGGATAGCAAATTTTTCATGAAGGCATAATCTACATGGGTCGTCCAGGTCCCTACACGTGGTAGCTTGTCTTATTATTTTCCATTCGACTACCGGCGAATGTCCGCTTTCTTTGAGTTCCCAGTATTTATTCGCTAGTGTTGTTTTTATACGGTATTTTTTATTGTTGAATGTACTTTTGTGGTCATAGTATCGGGTTTTGAAATCTAAGGAAGTCATACCTACGTAATATTTCTTGTTATTGGTGGGGGTTGCAAATATTGTTGCCTGATAAACTACGCTTTTGGTTAGACATTTAGTTTGCGGTGTCTACAGTTGCATTTATCTTGTTTGTTATTATTATTTTTATTTATGGTTGGTCTTGTCTGGGGTTGATTTATTATTATTATTATAATTATTATGCATATATGTGCATATATGTATGTACACATATATATATTTATATATAAACTAACACAAAAAAAAACACTAACCTAGTTTTAAAACAGGTCCTTTGTCCGATAAATGCATGCCCATTGGCTGATAGGAAGGGCGCGGTGGATACTAGAAAGCTGATTGGCTAAAATCTCAATAGAAGAGGAGCATATAAAAACGATAAACAACCACAGAATTCGCGCATAAGCCTGAAGAGTCCTAGAGTGGATGAAACGCGGAATATTCAGTGTAGCCTAATCGCCATATATATTTTATAAATTACTAACTAGCTCTACCTACGTATTGAGCACTTTTTAAGTAAATACTTGAAGTTTACACATAAATCTATACTTTCGTATATTAATTTTATGTGAGTAAATTAAGTAGTTATATATATATATATATATATATACATACATATATATATATATATATATATATACATATATATATATATATAGTGATGGGACTATTCCAATCAATATTTCTTCCAATTCTGATACAATTATTGATTCCGTACTAAATTCCTGATTCCGGTACAAATACCGATTCTGATTCTGATTCCAAATCAATCTCGAAATGTTTAATTATAAAGTGTTTATTTTTTTGTTGATTACTATAAAAACACATGTTAAATGTGCAAATATTTTCTCAAACGTAAAAACAAATTTGTGGGGGTGTATGATCTGTAGATTTTTTCTGTAGAATGATCTGTATATATATATATATATATATATATATATATATATATATATATATATATATATATATATATATATGAGAGGCTGTAGGGGGTTACATGGTATCTATGATGTTTCAGTCATTGTCTGATCCCTGGAATGTTTTTGCTGTCCAATATTTTACTCGTGTAAAACATAGTGACTGAGGCACCTGTTAAGAGAAAAATAAATGTTTCGATTTTGAAAACATTTTTGAAGTAAACACATTGTATATTTTTTTGTTGAATTATGGAAATAAATTTCACTACAAACACTAACCACTTGTTTTATAAGTAATTAAGTAATAAGCGCCAAAAATGTTTGTCATGTGTGCTTACCCACATACGCTAGTCATGCACATTACTCTGTCAAAGATGAACAAAAGACTAATTAGTGGCAATTGTTAAACATCATCATCGTTTTAGTATCAATTTAGTATCAAAATGGATCTTAGAAAGAAAGATCTGTGTAACGTTTCTAATTTTAAAATATTTTCACCCCATCTCCCCGTGGAAAAAGTCGCATTAGGTGCCGATAGAGGAATTTTTCTGTTTTGAACTTGCTTGAAATTAAATGCAAGAGATCTGAAATATCTGGGTAGAAGCTTGTTTATTTCCTCACCAGAAGAGAAGAAAATCTTACGCATTTATATCCAAACGACTTCGAATTTTATTGATTTTTGTTTACCCACTGATAATAATGAACACGATTGTCAACCGTTTTAAATACTTGGAAATTAACATTGTTTAATCCAAGAGTGCTATTCGAAAATATTAGGATGATTTCAGAACATCTAGATTGGAACCACAGTCATGATCAAGATCTTTCTGATTCTCTCTTTTCCAAACAGGAGCACATAATGGAGAAAAATAGCTGGTTAAATCTAAAACAAGGCTTCTCTCTTTTGGCCACCAATGCTCGAATCCTCACTGTTCCCCAATTGAAATTTCCTGGAAGAAACCCCTTGCTTTGATAAGCTTCTATAACTTTCATTTCAGCCTCTGATAAAATGGTGATTCAGACTGTTTGATAAATTACTGCATATCAAGATCACCGGAAGTGAATGATTATAGGGTATGTAAGGAATGGTCCTTGTCAGAAAGAAGTGATGTTTGCTTACCTATTAATCAAATGATATTAATGAAATCTCTGCATTAGATTTACATTCTAAAATGGTTGTGACAACCTTAGTAAATAATATGTTATTTATAAAGTGTTGGTGAAAAGTAAAAACAGAGCAAATATTTATTCAGTTTAAAATAAAGACAAGATAACCAAAAGAAAGAGAAGAAAATGATGAATTCTAGGATTAGAATGTAAATATTTCTCGAAAACTTCAACTTAAATAACAGAACTTTACAAACATGAAATGTTATTTTATATTACAACCGGGGCGGAGAAGGCATGTTTGAAATGTTAGGGAACAGAGATATACTTGTTTTAATTAGATATCAAAAGAATAAGCGACCTTAGTTCCAAAGATAACTAATGCCATTCATAATGAAGAATAAAAGATCACCACCTCATTATGATCTTGACATTGGCAGATCGCTTAGATGGAAAATAAGAACCTATCCAACCACCAACTAATAAATTGCATTCTCTGATGATTTGTTGATGGCAGAATTTTAGAGTAATGAACATTTTTATCAAACGTTCATCAAGATGAGTGGGGGGGGAAGGGTATAGAGAGATGGGAAAGAGGGAAAGGGGGGAGAGATTAGTTTAGTGGAACACGAGAGAAAATAATGGAACTATGATTGGTGTATCATCCAACAAGACAGACAAGAAAATCCTTTTGAGAAAAGAAACATTTTCTTCTGACTCTATTTACTCTAACAGTCTCTTCAGTTTTCATAATTTATTTCTTCATAACAATACTGCTGGCCATTTAAGATGTTATGGGGTTTTAATATATATATATATATATATATATATATATATATATACAGGGTGGAATGATAAAGTTGTCGCCTTAAACAAAACAACAGTATAGTAATAAAACTTTTTATTGAAAAAATCAATTCAGGTAACTTGATTATGTAGTAGAGCTGTTATCTATTCAATATAGCCGCCTTCTTTCTCAATCACCGCCTCGAAATGGGTCCGGAACTGGGATCATGCCTTTTTCACAAGTGCCGGTGCAAATTCAGTGAATACTCAGCGGATGGCAGCGATCAGGCTGGCTTTGGTGTTATGCGAGGTCTTGTTAGTGAAGTTCTTGACGTATGACCAAATAAAGTGGTCCAGTGGTACGATGGGGGTGGGGAGGGCAGTGAGAAGAGGCTACAAAGTCGTAGCCTTCTGAAGCCAAGCCTGGGTCTCTTTTGACCTGTGGGCCAGGGTCTGCCAGCGACCACCTGATTGCACCAGGGGATCATTATACTCTTCAGTACATCCAAGCATACTTTGGTGCTGACTTTCAAGCCGACTTCGAAGATGTGAGATGGCATGATGTCGCCCTCACTTGAAACCACACCAAAGACCATAACCGTGGTCAGAAACTGTTTTCATTACTTTGAGTGCGTCCCTATTTGTGGCAATCTAGCGATAGTCCTTGGATCGGTAGAGAGTATGAGTTATACAGTGGCGCATCTCCAATGTCACTTGTTTAACCATGTGTCACTTTCAGACATGATAAAAGACTCCTATCCTTCTTGGAATTTGTACACAACTGGCCGACTAGTACATGGTATGTAACAAAAAAAGGAAATTGATTTTTATCAAACAGAAAAGGAATCATGTCATCTTTTTGAGGGGGATAATTTTATCATTTCATCCTATATATATATATATATGTATGTAGAGAGAGAGAGAGAGAGAGAGAGAGATGAGAGAGAGAGAACAAGATGCGTTGAAGAGAAATCAATAAAGTACTAGATCGAAAGATTGAGAGCCAAAATACAAATTATTTATATAAAAACTATGCTACATATTTCTGAGATATACCATGGTTTCATTGCAATGGGTTCAAACAAATTATTACAAAATGAGATTGCATTGCAATTGATTCAAACAAATCTCACAAAATGAGAAATAAATCGATTTGTTTTTCATTTGGAAAGTCACTGATGATTTGTTTGGATTTTTAAAAGCCTTTTACAAGGCAGAACCACTGCGATGAAACTATGGTACGTCTCTGAAATTTGTTAGATATAGTTTTTTCTATAAATATTTTGTATATATATGCGTGTCTGTGCATGAAGAATGGGAGAGCCTGTGATTTTGGTCACATTGAAATAACTGATTATAATTTTAGAGTTAGCAAATGTACAATAGTTTTAGCAATAGGATCAGTTATTAGTAGAAGATCAAAGAAATATGGAAAGAAGTGATCAGAATAGATTTAAAAGAAAGAAGGATAAAGATCTGGTCAGATGGGTTAGTATCTTTTTGGACTAGTTTGTGGCATTTATTTATTATATAATTTTTCATTTCATCTCTTTGCCCATAAAGTGTACACTTAATGTGTTCCTTGGTTTTGTCTATCTAGACTTTTACATGCTGCATTGTTAAGTGCAAATATCGATTCCATTTCTCTATTCCAGTACTCTTTTTACAGCTATGTCTATATGGTTCCGGTCATCTCTTCTTTGGGCAGTCTTATAAATCGTTCATGTAGTTCTTTCTTTTCCAATTTTGCTCTTTTTGTTTTCAGTTTCGTTAATCCCTGTTTTGTTCATTTCGAAACAATTAATAAGCCTTTCCGACCATATGTGACTTTCTGGTACGATGTTATAAGCAATCCATTGATTGTAATTATTATTAAATTCAATCTTTGGGGGAAAGGGCGAATTTGTGATAAAATTTACTACAAGAAGAAATGTTTCATTGTTTAAGTATTAACACGAAAAAATATGTGTAATGTTTTGATTTTTAAACTATTTGAAAACGACACACTGGCTAGTATGCCATTCTCAATAGGATCCTAATGTATTATAGAATAATTTTATAAATCTTTATTTCGAAATTTAAAACTTTACCGATCTTTAAAAGTTCAGTTTTCAAGTTAAGACTTTACTGCTCTGCGGTAAGGCAATGTAATATAATAAATATAGACATGCAGGTAATAAATTTTCATAAATTAATGTCTAATAAGATATAGACAACCGGGTAATAAATGTTCATAAATTAATGTCTAATAAGATATAGACATGCAGGTAATAAATGTTCATAAATAAATGCCTAATAAAATATAGACATCCAGGTAATAAATGTTCATAAATTAATGTCTAATAAGATATAGACATCCAGGAAATGAATGTTCATAAATTAATGTCTGATAAGATATGGACATCCAGGTAATGAATGTTCATAAATTAATGTCTAATAAGATATAGACATCCAGGTAATAAATGTTCATAAATTAATGTCTAATAAGATATAGACATCCAGGTAATAAATGTTCATAAATTAATGTCTGATAAGATATAGACAACCGGGTAATAAATTTTCATAAATTAATGTCTAATAAGATATAGACATCCAGGTAATAAATTTTCATAAATTAATGTATAATAAGATATAGACATGCAGGTAATAAATTTTCATAAATTAATGTCTAATAAGATATAGACATCCAGGTAATAAATGTTCATAAATTAATGTCTAATAAGATATAGACATGCAGGTAATAAATGTTCATAAATAAATGCCTAATAAAATATAGACATCCAGGTAATAAATGTTCATAAATTAATGTCTAATAAGATATAGACATCCAGAAAATGAATGTTCATAAATTAATGTCTGATAAGATATGGACATCCAGGTAATGAATGTTCATAAATTAATGTCTAATAAGATATAGACATCCAGGTAATAAATGTTCATAAATTAATGTCTAATAAGATATAGACATCCAGGAAATGAATGTTCATAAATTAATGTCTGATAAGATATAGACATCCAGGTAATAAATGTTCATAAATTAATGTCTAATAAGATATAGACATCCAGGTAATAAATGTTCATAAATTAATGTCTAATAAGATATAGACATGCAGGTAAAAATGTTCATAAATTAATGTCTAATAAGATATAGACATCCAGGTAATAAATTTTCATGAATTAATGTTTAATAAGATATAGACATCCAGGTAATAAATGTTCATAAATTAATGTCTAATGAGATATAGACATCCAGGTAATAAATGTTCATAAATTAATGTCTAATAAGATACAGACATCCAGGTAATAAATGTTCATAAATTAATGTCTAATAAGATATAGACATCAAGGTAATAAATGTTCATAAATTAATGTCTAATAAGATATAGAGATGCAGGTAATAAATTTTCATAAATTAATGTCTAATAAGATATAGACATGCAGGTAATAAATATTCATAAATTAATGTCTAATAAGATATAGACATCCAGGTAATAAATGTTCATAAATTAATGTCTAATAAGATATAGACATCAAGGTAATAAATGTTCATAAATTAATGTCTAATAAGATATAGACATGCAGGTAATAAATGTTCATAAATTAATGTCTAATAAGATATAGACATCCAGGTAATAAATGTTCATAAATTAATGTCTAATAAGATATAGACATGCAGGTAATAAATGTTCATAAATTAATGTCTAATAAGATAAAGACATCCAGGTAATAAATGTTCATAAATTAATGTCTAATAAGATATAGACATGCAGGTAAAAAATGTTCATATATTAATGTCTAATAAGATATAGACATCCAGGTAATAAATTTTCATAAATTAATGTCTAATAAGATATAGACATGCGGGTAATAAATGTTCATAAATTAATGTTTAATAAGATATAGAAATCCAGGTAATAAATGTTAATAAATTAATGTCTAATAAGATATAGACATGCAGGTAATAAATGTTCATAAATTAATGTCTAATAAGATATAGACATCCAGGTAATAAATGTTCATAAATTAATGTCTAATAAGATAAAGACATGCAGGTAATAAATGTTCATAAATTAATGTCTAATAAGATATAGAGATGCAGGTAATAAATGTTCATAAATTAATGTCTAATAAGATATAGACATGCAGGTAATAAATGTTCATAAATTAATGTCTAATAAGATATAGACATCCAGGTAATAAATTTTCATAAATTAATGTCTAATAAGATATAGACATGCAGGTAATAAATTTTCATAAATTAATGTCTGATAAGATATAGACATGCAGGTAATAAATGTTCATAAATTAATGTCTAATAAGATATAGACATCCAGGTAATAAATTTTCATAAATTAATGTCTAATAAGATATAGACATCCAGGTAATAAATGTTCATGAATTTATGTCTGATAAGATATAGACATACAGGTAATAAATGTTCATAAATTAATGTCTAATAAGATACAGACATCCAGGTAATAAATTTTCATAAATTAATGTCTGATAAGATATAGACATGCAGGTAATAAATTTTCATAAATTAATGTCTAATAAGATAAAAACATGCAGGTAATAAATGTTCATAAATTAATGTCTAATAAGATATAGACATGCAGGTAATAAATGTTCATAAATTAATGTCTAATAAGATATAAACATGCAGGTAATAAATTTTCATAAATTAATGTTTAATAAGATATAGACATCCAGGTAATAAACTTTCATAAATTAATGTCTAATAAGATATAGACATCCAGATAATAAATGTTCATAAATTAATGTCTAATAAGATATAGACATCCAGGTAATAAATGTTCATAAATTAATGTCTAATAAGATATAGACATGCAGGTAATAAATTTTCATAAATAAATGTCTAATAAAATATAGACATCCAGGTAATAAATGTTCATAAATTAATGTCGAATAAGATATAGACATCCAGGAAACGAATGTTCATAAATTAATGTCTGATAAGATATAGACATCCAGGTAATAAATGTTCATAAATTAATGTCTAATAAGATATAGACATGCAGGTAATAAATGTTCATAAATTAATGTCAATAAGATATAGACATCCAGGTAATAAATTTTCATAAATTAATGTTTAATAAGATATAGACATCTAGGTAATAAATGTTCATAAATTAATGTCTAATAAGATATAGACATCAAGGTAATAAATGTTCATAAATTAATGTCTAATAAGATATAGACATCTAGGTAATCAATGTTCATAAATTAATGTCTAATAAGATATAGACATCAAGGTAATAAATGTTCATAAATTAATGTCTAATAAGATATAGAGATGCAGGTAATAAATTTTCATAAATTAATGTCTAATAAGATATAGACATCAAGGTAATAAATGTTCATAAATTAATGTCTAATAAGATATAGACATCCAGATAATAAATTTTCATAAATTAATATCTAATAAGATATAGACATCCAGGTAATAAATTTTCATAAATTAATGTATAATAAGATATAGACATCCATGTAATAAATGTTCATGAATCTATGTCTAATAAGATATAGACATACAGGTAATAAATGTTCATATATTAATGTCTAATAAGATATAGACATCCAGGTAATAAATTTTCATAAATTAATGTCTGATAAGATATAGACATGCAGGTAATAAATTTTCATAAATTAATGTCTAATAAGATATAAACATGCAGGTAATAAATGTTCATAAATTAATGTCTAATGAGATATAGACATGCAGGTAATAAATGTTCATAAATTAATGTCTAATAAGATATAAACATGCAGGTAATAAATTTTCATAAATTAATGTTTAATAAGATATAGACATCCAGGTAATAAACTTTCATAAATGAATGTCTAATAAGATATAGGCATCCAGATAACAAATGTTCATAAATTAATGTCTAATAAGATATAGACATCCAGGTAATAAATGTTCATAAATTAATGTCTAATAAGATATAGACATGCAGGTAATAAATTTTCATAAAAAAATGTCTAATAATATATAGACATCCAGGTAATAAATGTTCATAAATTAATGTCGAATAAGATATAGACATCCAGGAAACGAATGTTCATAAATTAATGTCTGATAAGATATAGACATCCAGGTAATAAATGTTCATAAATTAATGTCTAATAAGATATAGACATCAAGGTAATAAATGTTCATAAATTAATGTCTAATAAGATATAGACATCCAGGTAATAAATATTCATAAATTAATGTCTAATAAGATATAGACATGCAGGTAATAAATATTTATAAATTTATGTTTAATAAGATAGAGTAATCCAGGTAATAAATGTTCATAAATTAATGTCTAATAAGATATAGACATGCAGGTAATAAATGTTCATAAATTAATGTCTAATAAGATATAGAAATCCAGGTAACAAATGTTCATAAATTAATGTCTAATAAGATATAGACATGCAGGTAATAAATGTTCATAAATTAATGTTTAATAAGATATAGACATCCAGGTAATAAATTTTCATAAATTAATGTCTAATAAGATATAGACATGCAGGTGATAAATTTTCATAAATTAATGTCCAATAAGATATAGAAATCCAGGTAATAAATGTTCATAAATTAATGTCTAATAAGATATAGACATGCAGGTAATAAATTTTCATAAATTAATGTCCAATAAGATATAGAAATCCAGGTAACAAATGTTCATAAATTAATGTCTAATAAGATATAGACATCCAGGTAATAAATGTTCATAAATTAATGTTTAACAAGATATAGACATCCAGGTAACAAATGTTCATAAATTAATGTCTAATAAGATATAGAAATCCAGGTAATAAATGTTCATAAATTAATGTCTAATAAGATATAGACATGCAGGTAATAAATGTTCATAAATTAATGTCTAATAAGATATAGACATCCAGGTAATAAATGTTCATAAATTAATGCCCAATAAGATATAGAAATCCAGGTAACAAATGTTCATAAATTAATGTCTAATAAGATATAGACATGCAGGTAATAAATGTTCATAAATTAATGTTTAATAAGATATAGACATCCAGGTAATAAATTTTCATAAATTAATGTCCAATAAAATATAGACATGCAGGTGATAAATTTTCATAAATAAATGTCCAATAAGATATAGACATCCAGGTAATAAATGTTCATAAATTAATGTTTAATAAGATATAGAAATCCAGGTAATAAATGTTCATAAATTAATGTCTAATAAGATATAGACATGCAGGTAATTAATGTTCATAAATTAATGTTTAATAAAATATAGAAATCCAGGTAATAAATGTTCATAAATTAATGTCTAATAAGATATAGACATCCAGGTAATAAATGTTCATAAATTAATGTCTAATAAGATATAGACATCTAGGTAATAAATGTTCATAAATTAATGTCTAATAAGATATAGACATCAAGGTAATAAATGTTCATAAATTAATGTCTAATAAGATATAGAGATGCAGGTAATAAATGTTCATAAATTAATGTCTAATAAGATATAGACATTCAGGTGATAAATGTTCATAAATTAATGTCTAATAAGATATAGACATCCAGGTAATAAATTTTCATATAATAATGTCTAATAAGATAAAGACATGCAGGTAATAAATGTTCATAAAGTAATGTCTAATAAGATATAGACATGCAGGTAATAAATGTTCATAAATTAATGTCTAATAAGATATAGACATCCAGGTAATAAATGTTCATAAATTAATGTCTAATAAGATATAGACATCCAGGTAATAAATGTTCATAAATTAATGTCTAATAAGATATAGACATCCAGGTAATAAATGTTCATAAATTAATGTCTAAATAGATATAGACATCAAGGTAATAAATGTTCATAAATTAATGTCTAATAAGATATAGACATGCAGGTAATAAATGTTCATAAATTAATGTCTAATAAGATATAGACATGCAGGTAATAAATGTTCATAAATTAATGTTTAATAAGATATAGACATCCAGGTAATAAATTTTCATAAATTAATGTCGTATAAGATATAAACATGCAGGTAATAAATGTTCATATATTAATGTTTAATAAGATATAGACATCCAGGTAATAAATGTTCATAAATTAATGTCTAATAAGATATAGACATGCAGGTAATAAATATTTATAAATTAATGTTTAATAAGATAGAGTAATCCAGGTAATAAATGTTCATAAAATTATGTCTAATAAGATATAGACATGCAGGTAATAAATGTTCATAAATTAATGTCTAATAAGATATAGACATCCAGGTAACAAATATTCATAAATTAATGTCTAATAAGATATAGACATGCAGGTAATAAATGTTCATAAATTAATGTTTAATAAGATATAGACATCCAGGTAATAAATTTTCATAAATTAATGTCTAATAAGATATAGACATGCTGGTGATAAATTTTCATAAATTAATGTCCAATAAGATATAGAAATCCAGGTAATAAATGTTCATAAATTAATGTCTAATAAGATATAGACATGCAGGTAATAAATTTTCATAAATTAATGTCCAATAAGATATAGACATCCAGGTAACAAATGTTCATAAATTAATGTCTAATAAGATATAGACATCCAGGTAATAAATGTTCATAAATTAATGTCTAATAAGATATAGACATCCAGGTAATAAATGTTCATAAATTAATGTTTAATAAGATATAGACATCCAGGTAACAAATGTTCATAAATTAATGTCTAATAAGATATAGAAATCCAGGTAATAAATGTTCATAAATTAATGTCTAATAAGATATAGACATGCAGGTAATAAATGTTCATAAATTAATGTCTAATAAGATATAGACATCCAGGTAATAAATGTTCATAAATTAATGCCCAATAAGATATAGAAATCCAGGTAACAAATGTTCATAAATTAATGTCTAATAAGATATAGACATGCAGGTAATAAATGTTCATAAATTAATGTTTAATAAGATATAGACATCCAGGTAATAAATTTTCATAAATTAATGTCCAATAAAATATAGACATGCAGGTGATAAATTTTCATAAATAAATGTCCAATAAGATATAGACATCCAGGTAATAAATGTTCATAAATTAATGTTTAATAAGATATAGAAATCCAGGTAATAAATGTTCATAAATTAATGTCTAATAAGATATAGACATCCAGGTAATTAATGTTCATAAATTAATGTTTAATAAAATATAGAAATCCAGGTAATAAATGTTAATAAATTAATGTCTAATAAGATATAGACATCCAGGTAATAAATGTTCATAAATTAATGTCTAATAAGATATAGACATCTAGGTAATAAATGTTCATAAATTAATGTCTAATAAGATATAGACATCAAGGTAATAAATGTTCATAAATTAATGTCTAATAAGATATAGACATGCAGGTAATAAATGTTCATAAATTAATGTCTAATAAGATATAGACATCCAGGTAATAAATGTTCATAAATTAATGTCTTATAAGATATAGACATCCAGGTAATAAATGTTCATAAATTAATGCCCAATAAGATATAGAAATCCAGGTAAAAAATGTTCATAAAGTAATGTCTAATAAGATATAGACATCCAGGTAAGAAATGTTCATAAATTAATGCCTAATAAGATATAAACATTCAGGTAATAAATGTTCATAAATTAATGTCTAATAAGATATAGAAATCCAGGTAAAAAATTGTCATAAATTAATGTCTAATAAGATATAGACATCCAGGTAATAAATGTTCATAAATTAATGTCTAATAAGATATAAGAATCCAGGTAAGAAATGTTCATAAATTAATGTCTAATAAGATTTAGACATGCAGGTAATAAATTTTCATAAATTAATGTCTAATAAGATATAGACATCCAGGTAATAAATGTTCATAAATTAATGTCTAATAAGATATAGACATGCAGGTAATAAATGTTCATAAATTAATGTCTAATAAGATATAGACATCCAGGTAATAAATGTTCATAAATTAATGTCTAATAAGATATAGAAATCCAGGTAATAAATGTTCATAAATTAATGTCTAATAAGATATAGACATCCAGGTAATAAATTTTCATAAATTAATGTCTAATAAGATATAGACATGCAGGTAAAAAATGTTCATAAATTAATGTCTAATAAGATATAGAAATCAAGGTTAAAAATGTTCATAAATTATGTCTAATAAGATATAGAAATCCAGGTAAAAAATATTCATAAATTAATGTCTAATAAGATATAGACATCCAGGTAATAAATTTTCATAAATTAATGTCTAATAAGATATAGACATCCAGGTAAAAAATGGTCATAAATTAATGTCTAATAAGATATAGACATGCAGGTAATAAATGTTCATAAATTAATGTCTAATAAGATATAGACATCCAGGTAATAAATTTTCATAAAGTAATGTCTAATAAGATATAAACATTCAGGTAATAAATGTTCATAAATTAATGTCTAATAAGATATAGAAATCCAGGTAAAATATGGTCATAAATATATGTCTAATAAGATATAGACATCCAGGTAAAAAATGTTCATAAATTAATGTCTAATAAGATATAAACATTCAGGTAATAAATGTTCATAAATTAATGTCTAATAAGATATAGAAATTCAGGTAAAAAATGGTCATAAATTAATGTCTAATAAGATATAGACATGCAGGTAAAAAATGTTCATTAATTAATGTCTAATAAGATATAAACATTCAGGTAATAAATTTTCATAAATTAATGTCTAATAAGATATAGAAATCCAGGTAAAAAATTGTCATAAATTTATGTCTAATAAAATATAGACATCCAGGTAAAAAATGTTCATAAATTAATGTCTAATAAGATATAGACATCCGGGTAATAAATGTTCATAAATTAATGTCTAATAAGATATAGAAATCCAGGTAATAAATGTGCATAAATTAATGTCTAATAAGATATAGACATGCAGGTAATAAATGTTCATAAATTAATGTCTAATAAGATATAGACATCAAGGTAATAAATGTTCATAAATTAATGTCTAATAAGATATAGACATGCAGGTAATAAATGTTCATAAATTAATGTCTAATAAGATATAGAAGGCCAGGTAAAAAATGTTCATTAATTAATGTCTAATAAGATATAAAAATCCAGGTAATAAATGTTCATAAATTAATGTCTAATAAGATATAGAAATCCAGGTAATAAATGTTCATAAATTAATGCCTTATAAGATATAGACATCCAGGTAATAAATGTTCGTAAATGAATGTCTAATAAGATATAGAAATCCAGGTAAAAAATGGTCATAAATTAAGATCTAATAAGATATAGACATCCAGGTAATAAATGTTCATAAATTAATGTCTAATAAGGTATAGACATCCAGGTAATAAATGTTCATAAATTAATGTCTAATAAGATATAGAAATCCAGGTAAAAAAATGGTCATAAATTAATGTCTAATAAGATATAGACATCCAGGTAATAAATATTCATAAATTAATGTCTAATAAGATATAGACATGCAGGTAAAAAATGTTCATAAATTAATGTCTAATAAGATATAGAAATCCAGGTAAAAAATGTTCATAAATTATGTCTAATAAGATATAGAAATCCAGGTAAAAAATGTTCATAAATTAATGTCTAATAAGATATAGACATCCAGGTAGAAAATTTTCATAAATTTATGTCTAATAAGATATAGACATCCAGGTAATAAATGTTCATAAATTAATGTCTAATAAGATATAGACATGCAGGTAAAAATATTTTCATAAATTAATGTCTTATCAGATATAGACATTCAGGTAAAAAATGTTCATAAATTAATGTCTAATAAGATATAGACATGCAGGTAAAAAATGTTCATAAATTAATGTCTAATAAGATATAGACATGCAGGTAATAAATATTCATAAATTAATGTCTAATAAGATATAGACATCCAGGTAAAAAATTTTCATAAATTAATGTCTAAAGTTGAAAGTAGATCATTTTTCAGATCATCAAAGTTTGAGTCATAAATAGAAACGAAATTTAAAAATATTTTAACTTTCGATGATGACCATAAAAACTACTTTTTGACAAGTTTATTTCCTCAACAAAACTGTTGTGCATTTATAAAAATTATTGTCGAGAATAAAATATGACAACATCGTTTGATTATAACAAAATAAAATATATTTTTGTTATTGTAGATTTTAACAGAAAATAGAGACCAGAGGGCAACTTTTAGTCTGAATGTCTAGGTGGGATTATTTGTGCCATAATCAAGCAACATAGATATGAATAAATGAATATACTTTGGAGTTCATCTGATCAAACATTTTTTATTGAAATCCTCCGAGACAAGGCATGAAGCCAGTTGATGTAAAGAGCTAACAAGTATGAAAGACTCTTATCTCAAAGAAAGGAGATGCCTATGAACCTTAGTCTGTAAAAGACCAAAGCTGAAGGTAAAAGGAAAACAGTGAGCAGAAACAGACTTCCACAACTTTGCAGCTCAGATACATTTTTTGCAGGAAAGTTTGACCTGAGACCTCTGATGTTACTATAAGAAATAATGTGCTTGTTGTATGGATCCGTAGATAAATAAAAAAAATACAATTTCCTGAACTGCAAACAAGCTAATTAAAAAGATAACTCCTTCAAGAGATCAGTACAGAAGGAAGAGGTTACAAGGCTGGCCATTTAGAAGAACGCTACTTGTATATTCATATTATGTATTATGGGAGATTCTTTATTTTGCATTTCATATGAGATTATTAATTAAAACAAGGGATAGCCAAAAAGTCATAATACATAAATAAATAAACATTAGTAATAATTTTGTTACATTTGTAATTGAGGAGCTTATAAGTGTTAATATTTTTTTTTTTTTTTACATGGGGGTCACCACTTATTAAGGCCCGAAGGCCACTCAGGGATAAGGGTTATTTCGTGTACAGTAATCAATGAGATAGTATTGTATTAATCATTAGTATTGGGGGTTTTGATAGAGTGTCTTAATTAAGGGGCGGTTTGCCAGGAGTTTGTTTATGTTGGACTTGAAGACGTCCAAGTTGTAGTCAAGTGGGAAACAGGCAAGCGGCAGAGAGTTCCACTGGCGTGCAGTTCTAAGAAAGAAGCTTTGTTCATGGAATCTACGTTTGGATTTAGGCACAGATAAAGAGTGGGGAAAATTATTGGCAGTAGTTTCAGCCAGATGGGTGTTTCTTGTGAAAGATTGGCGAGGGGACGAGGGATTGGAGCTCAGACGAGCACCTGCCATGGAAATAGCGATAAAACAAAGACAGGCTTGCAATGTCTCTTCTGTGGGAGAGAGGTTGCAGGGAAGAAAAAAGGCATGCCCCACTAAACCACGAAATCTATTTTGTACTCTGTCAAGCCAGGATAGACTGTTTTAGCAGCTCCTGCCCAGATATGGTAGCAGTACTCCATCCTTGGACGTACTTGGCTTTTATACAGATAGAGAATTGCATCAGTAGTGAGATATCTTCTGGAGTGGTAGAAGGATCCCACCATTTTCCCAGCGTCCCTGGCAACAGATTTGATGTAGGTGTTCCATTTTAGATCAGGAGTAAAGGTGAAACCCAGAAGCTTGTCAAAACATAAAGCCTCTCCAAGACGAGAGCCATCCGTTTCAATTGATGCTAGATGAGGATCAGAGCGTTGATGATGTAAAATTAGAAGCTTGGTTTTGGACGCATTAAAAGTGACCAGCCACATCTTCCCCCACTGTACCACGTGCTCAAGATCAGAGGGGAGAGAATTAGAAAGAACTTTGTCATTTACGGCCTTTGATGTGTTGTCATAGATAGTCGTGTCATCAGCATAGATGCCAACGAATGATTTAAATATGTGTTTTGGGAGATCATTGATGTAGATCAGGAAGAGAGTTGGACCCAGGATGAACCCCTGATGGACTCCAGCATTAATACTGTGGGCCTCTGATTTTTGCCCATCAACCACTACTCTTATGAACCTATCAGAGAGAAATGATTTAATGATTGAGAAAACATTTCCAGTAATACCGTAGCTGGAAATCTTGTGAAGTAGGCCCTTATGCTATACCTTATCGAAGGCCTTCGATATGTCAAGAGCAATTGCTCTGGAAAGGAAACCTTTGTCAAGAGATTCACTAATCCTGTGTAATATAACTGTTAGCACATCTGCTGTAGATCTTCCAGAGCGGAAACCATATTGCGTGTCACTAAGAAGGTTGTTTCTGTTGAGGTGGTTGACTATTTCTCTATTTAATATGGATTCCAGCAACTTACTCATGACACACAGGAGATTTATTAGTCTGTACTGAGAGGGAGATGACTTTTCACCTGAATTCTTAAATACAGGGCATACTGATGAGGTTTTCTAGAATGTTGGAAAGCACTTCTCCTTAAGGCAACGCTTGAACAGTTTTGTAAGTATGGGGGCAAGTTCTGGTTGGAGCTTTTTCAGCACTATAACTAGAATGCCATCAGGGCCAGTTGCTTTACTGGAATCAAGGTTCTTGATTAGCTTGGCGACCTTACGCACAGATATTTGTGTGTTGCATAGCATGTTGTCTGTTATAGGAGGAAATACGGGGAGTTGATGGTCATTGTCGCATAGGGTAGAATTAGCTGCAAAGTTCTTGGCAAATAGTCTGGCCTTGTCTGATGCTGACAAGATGACCTCTGGTCTATTGATGATAGTTGGGATAGAACGCACACTTCTGTTCAAGACCCTGTTTGCTATTTGCCAGAACGAGTGGGAACCAAGCTGTTGCTCAGCTACTTTTGATTTAACAGACTGAGCATATAGCTCTCTTGAATGTTTTATTTGTCTTTTACAGTGGTTGCTGGCGTTCCTGAAAGCAGCTTTAGTCTCAGTGCATCTATTACGTTGGTAGCTATGGAAAAAGTGATTTCTGTGCGTGATGGCAGCAGCACATTCAGGGGAGAACCATGGCTGGCTGTTAGGTTTTTGTTGGAATTTTTTCGATGGTATGAATCGGTCTATGCCTATAATTAACCATTCGGTCAGGTTTGATACTATGGAGGACACATCCTTTTTAAACATGGAATTCAGAGGTAGGTCAGATATGAATGTACGGAAGCTATCCCAGTCAGCCATAGAGTATCGATATACAGTACGGTGGAGAGGTACGTCTGAAGACTTATTACATTTCATTTTTATCTTAACTGCTACAACAGAGTGGTCAGAGGATCCCAGAGGAGATAGAACGGAACATGAACACTGCTCAGGAGAAGTTGTGAGGAAAAGGTCGAGAAGGCTTGTATATTGACCGTGTGTATCGGGCACACGGGTGGGTTTGTGAACAATCTTAGTGAGGTCATAATATTAATTAATAATATTATTAGTACTAATATTTTAAATCAGATTCCTCATCTTAAATCAGATTGCTCAGTATCCTGAGAACTCTTAAAATTTAGAGAAATTCTGTCGGATGTTCAAGTAGTAGTTGTAATAATAGTAGTAGTGGTAGCATTTGGCTCACTTATAACACCCTTGCCATCCCAATATACTAAATATGTGCTAAATATATCCCTTCATACTAAATATGTGCAATTATGTCTTATTAGTTTTAGTGTTTAATGATTTAGTTATAATTGTAGTAAAAATACAGCATCTGTGTTTTTTTGTTTTTTTTGGTTTATCTAAAATAAGCTTCAAAATTACTTCTCAAAATTACATCAAATTTAATACAAAAAATTATTGTGTCATGGCCGGGTGGAGGGAAGTAAGCGCTGAATTACAATATATATTAAGCATATTTTCTTCTGACATGCAATGAGACACATATGTTTAAAATGAGTCCACCTTGCAATTTTATATTATAAAAGAGCAGCATCCGATAAATCATACTGTAATACGTTTTTTTTTTATTTTATCTTCATCAACAAAAACAAATATTAAAGTTGGTCTGAAAAAATTAACAAATTTAGCAAATTTTTTCTGCAATTTTCAACATTTTATTTTTTTTTTTTAAAGAAGTCTCTGTTTTTAACAATTATTGCTAGATTTAGAAAATGAGAAGATTTTCATATTATTCCTGTCTGTCATCTAATTTTCATCTTGCTGACAGTTCTCTATCTCTTGCCCTTTCTCTTTGTTTTTTCTCTTTCCTTCTCTCTCTCTCTTCCCTATCACAATTTCTCTGTGCTCCTTTCCTCCCCTCTTCTCTCTTTCTAATTATTTCTGTCTTGGGCTGCCCTAGGCACTACTCTATGCTTATCATTACTTATTATGTTTGTCTGTGAAAATAGTCATTTACAAATGTTTTCTGGTGAGAATATGAAGACCGATTTGAGCACCAATTCAGTTTATGTGCGAAAGTGATCAGAAACTAAAATAGAATTAAAATAGCAGAAAAATGTCCAAAAAATTGCATTGGAATTTTTTTGAATAGCCATTTGTTTCAGTTCGATTCTTATTTCGGCCACTTTTTAAAAATTCCCTTTCTTTAAACATTTTTCTTTTCTTATGTTTCTATTTTTTATTAACATGTTAATTTTCATTTTTTTTTTTTTTTTTCAGTTTTTTATTGTCTTCAGGAGTAAGGTTTCATTTGATTTATGAACTAACGTTTTGCTTATTCTGTGTTGCTACAGGACATAATATATTTTCCTTAATAATAATATATTTTATCCTTAGGATGAGAAAAACATTAATGATAGAAATTAGACCTTATTCCTGAAAATACTTTTCATCACTTTTGCATATATATATATATATATATATAATAAAACTCAGATCAGCTTGCTTGTTTGCTTGAGCTTTTAAATTGTTCATCGGGTCTGTGACTTCGGTTTCGAAGAATTTCTCTGCTTACCTATTTCATGGCCGCTCTGTCTTAAGTCCGATATTAAAAGCCACTGCCGCTATTCAAAACATACACAAGGTAAACAATATTTTTGTTTTAACTTATTTTAAGGTGGTTTCCTTACAAATAAATTTAATTTAACCTCGTTGAGTTAAAAAATTGATTTAAATATAAAATCTATCTATCTATCTATCCATCTATCTATATTATTATTATTATTATTATTATTATTATTATTATTATTATTATTATTAAACTCAAATCGTCTTGCTTGCTTGAAAGTTTAAACCGTCCATCCGGTTTGTGACTTCTGGTTTCAAAAGCTTCTTCTGTTTACCTCTTTCATGGCCGCGATTTAACCCAGCTGAGTTAAAAAAAAAATGATTTAAATATAAATATACAATATATAATCATAATAATATCTATAACCATATTTACTGCTTTTAGTTGCACTCCTGTGGATTCTGGCGTTTTTTTTTTTTTTTTCCAGGCTTTACTTAAAAATATTTTTTCTTCAAGAAGTCGGGGAGGTAGAAACTTGGTTTTAATAGTGCTTTTAGAAGAGCCTCCTTAATTTTAATTAGTGCTTGCATTAGTGCTCTGGAGACTTCCTGGGTTTTATTTTTATCACTCATTACTTAAAAAAAATGTTCTCAAGACAATAAAAGACAATATAATCTCAAAATTACTTTTTATTTTGAACATTTTTCATCTTATCCTTTAAGGGTAAACAGGTAGACTAAATAAAATCTAATGACGAAGGGGGGAGTAGACTGAACCTTTCTCAAAGTGAAAAGTCGAAAAAACAGCCAAATAATAATAATGGCGGGGAGGGGGATGAAGGCGCCAACGCCAAATCGGGGATGTAAATCGTTTTTTTTTTTTCCTTTTCTGGCAGCGACTACATTATCTATCTTTTTTATTGTTAAGCTCTATTTATTTATTTATACAATTGGGCTAGGACATTTAAACAACTCAATATGCATCATTTAACAAGAAAGAAAAAGTCTTTCCAAAAAGAAAAAGCAAACAGTTCATTCTAATACTCATCTGGTAAAACTACTTTGGTTGTAATGATGAACTCATTGGGAAAAGCTTTTAGAGATTGGAAGGGTGCATGCGCTGGTATTGATGCTGATAGCAAAGATGCACCACTAAATGCACATGCTTAGATGCATAATGAAACAAGCAACGAATCGAAAAGTAAACAAAGCACAATAAAGATGAAAACAATGATGAAATAAAAGCATGATGGTTTTTAAATTGAAGATTGTCTCACTGAATCTTTACGTTTGCAATGATAATTTTGCTGTTTATTTTGTTCATTCATTCATTTTCTTTGCACAACGCGAGGCAAGAAATTGATACATAAACAAAAGCCAAAATATTTGCTCAAGTCTCACATATGACAGGTGCCAAAATATTCAAAACTGATAACAACGGAAATCTTACTTTCAACCAAGAAGAAGTCAGAAAAGACAAACAAAAAGAAGAAATCAAAGAAAGAAAGAAAGAAAGAAGAAAGAGAAGAAGAAGAAGAAGAAGAAATATTCTGATTAGATTTCGAGAAATATCATTAAATATGTCATGGACGGCCATGCAGATAATTGGTAAGCATTAGACATCATATGATAGAGCAATACTGGATATGAGATTAATATAAAGAATGATGAAGTGGAAGAATCCATATATGATAGAAAAGAAGAAAGGGTGAAAAATATTGAGAAGAGGAAGAAACAGGACGAAGAAAAAGAAGAAAAATATGACAAAGATAAAGAAGATAATGGAGAAGAAGAGAAATATTTCAGAGAAAAGAAGATGAAAACTTTAGTATGTAGTGTAGTAGTAGTAGTAGTAGTAGAAGAAGTATATATGATATACTATGAGGATAGGAGACGAAAAGAAGAAGAAAAATTAGTAAGAAAAATAATATGAAGTAAAAGAAATGGAAAAATAAATAGAAAGGAGATCATGAAGAAGGAGATAAACTATTGAGAATAAGAATATAATGTAGAAGTAGAAAACCTATATGATGGAGGAGAAGGATGAGGAGGAAGAAAAGAAGAGCAAAGATACAAAAGAGAACAATGAATGCTACTTCTCCTACTACTAATACTACTCATGCTATTAATTTCTGAGCCCTTATTATATGAAAAGATGAAGATCAAATGCATCATTAGGATTGAGAGCAGACAGAAATAATCAACATTTCCAATTGATTGTAAATGAGAAAGACATTTTTCTTCCATTGGATAAATATATAGATGTAATTATAAGCTCTTTGCTGCTTTCCCCGTCTCAGCCCATCATATTCTTTAAATGGAGACAATAATTATGAATAATTGATACATGGCTGACCATGTCATCTCAGCATTGGTGGCTGAAAAGTCTATGGTTCAGTTTGCTGTGTCAAGCTGGTGAAGATTATTAACTCTATCTTGCATTAGGGAAAATCTTAACTGTATAATTAGTAGGTAGAGTATTCAAAAATATCTTATAGCAAGCGTTGGCTGTAGACATCTTCCCAAAGTATTTTACCAATGATAAAGAGAATACTGAAGTGATTATACAACGCTGAAGATGTATTGGTTAAGTAGCTATTAATCATGGCAGACAACTATGTCTTCATAATTAACTATGATGATAGAAGCTCAGATTGAATCATTTTGTCTGCGTGTGGGTTTTTTTTTTTACTATATTTACTAAATTCAGAAAATCATGACAAAGGGATTGAATGTAAAATTTGCATAAACTGAAACCATTTATGATATTACTTACCACAATCTTAATATTTTAATAGCACAATATAGTTCTGAACAATATAAGATTTGCCTGGCTAATTTTTATTATGCTAAATTTGAATATATTTTTTTAAATAAAAATTGCTCCAAACAAAGCATGAAACCAATCGATGTAAGGAGGTATCAAATACCACTTCAAGGTCAAAAACTAACGAATAACAATGTTTATGATCAGTAATCAATATCTGTTGGGAAATGTATGCATGACACTGAAGTTCTTGAAGAGCAATATCTTTGTTAGAAACATCGCTTATGGAATGTGAGGACTAAAGGACAAAATAAGGAAAGTGAGAGTTATGAAGCTGTCGACAGTAAATATAAGGTCCATTTTATCCTTTCATACATAATTCTAATGCAAAAATACTCTTGATTTAATTTCTGTGTTTGGTAATCTGAGACACTGCTTTGACATAATGGTTAATGTTTGCTAATAGATTAAGAGACTAGGGCTCAATTCTCGATAGACTCATAACAAAGACTCAACAATGGTACTTAATTCTTCCTAGCTAATCAACCAGCATTAGACAAGAGGATTAAGAATAACTGGAATAATCCATAGAAAATAATAACTTTCACACTACATCTTCATGTAATAATCAATGTAAAGGACATCTCCATATTAATAATCTATGTAAAGGACATCTCCATATCTCCCTCAACTAGGTTCGATCTATTTATATTATGAAAAGTGATGATACAGAAATGACATTTGTGAGAGATGATTGTTGGCAGAAAAATTTGGAATTAATAACTACTGCATTCAAATTCTTTCTGATCCCTTACTTGTACTTGTACTTGAAACGACATTCACCCTGGAGGAGTTGAGTCGGCTTCATGAAGATGCACATCTCGTACCAAGCGCGGCGATCGGAGGCAAGATCCCGAGTGAGCAATAGCCAGTCACGTCTCCAACGAGACAGGCCATAGATGAGCGGGCCCGAAATAAGCTCAGCGTCGGCTTTGATAGTCCCGAGCCACGTTCTTAGCTGGCCACCGACACGTTTTTTCCAGCCGGGTAGGGGACGTGGGGAGATAGCCTCGTGGATAAAGACCCCTGCATCACAGCGAGAGGCATGGCCGAACCATCGAAGGCGTCGGGCCCGCAGTAGGTCAGTAATTGCCTGGAGATTGCAGCGACGCCGGACTTCTTTGTTCTTTTGAGATTGTAGTGGTCGAAAACTTCTACGTGTCGCAGATCCGCTTTCCATATGGGCCACAAAAGTATTGAGCGGACGAGGGCCTGGTAGATTCGTATTTTTGTCCTCAGACGTATTTCAGGCCGTGACCATAATTGCCTTTGGAGTAGACAAAAGGCAGCTCGTGCGGCATTAATGCGCGCTTCAATCTCATTCATGCCTTGACCGGTACCAATGAACGTGCAGCCCAGGTATTTGAAGCTATCCGTCTCCTCGAGGGTTTCCCCGTTGAGAGTGACGGAGGACCTTTCTGCTTGGGGGATGCCAGCCGATAGAATCTTTGTCTTGCTGGCATTGATTCTCATGCCGATGGCAGCTGCCTTCTCCTGGATTCGGTTCAGCACCGTCTGTATGTCTCTGTAGCTCTCCCCGAGAACCGCAATATCGTCCGCGTAGTCCAAATCGGTGAGATGAAAGTTACGCCCCACCACAACGCCAGGATATCCAGGCAACGCCTGCTCCATGATCCAATCAATAGCGTAATTGAAAAGGGTGGGCGAGAGCGCGCATCCCTGGTGGACACCACTGCTGACGTTGAAGAAAGAGGAGTCCTGGCTATAACAGCGGACACGTGTGCGAGTCCGATGGTAGTAGGCCTTGATCAAGTTGAGTAGCTTCGGGGGGATACTATCTGCTTCCATCACTCTCCAAATCTCTTAAATCCAGCTGCGTCTGCCACTCTCCAAATCTCTTAAATCCAGCTGCGTCTGCCACTCTCCAAATCTCTTAAATCCAGCTGCGTCTGCCAGCCACCGGCGGCGCCTGGTGATAGTCTGCGTCTGCAAAGAACTTGCGGCAACCAGTCTTCAAACCCATGGAACGACTGTCGATAATCGGCGGCTCCATGGTCGGACTATCCCTCTGCGTCTGCTGACAATCAGCGGCAAGGATATCCGTTCCTGGGCACACACCCACAGTGTACACTTGCGACTGGCGTCCGCCTGTGGTTACTACCGCCAAGAAACTTCATGAGAAATATGCACAATTATACAACTGCGGACCCTACTACGGCGTACGTGGGAGCCGACGCGCTTGTTCACCCGATGGAACAAGTGTTAAATTTGCAAGCCGGAATGCTTCGAAGAAGACAGAACTACTTCTTCGCCTGTTGGAACGTCCGAACCCTGAGATCTGAGGCGGCACAAGCCCTAACGGTGCGCTCTCTACACCAATTTCTGATCCCTTGCATCAACTTTAATAGGAATATCATTAAGATATTCATATTACACCATTAACATGTAAGAGAAGCACTTTAATTACCTTTAGTCAAGATTTAATCAACTTGTTTAGATCTATTTAATTAATTGAAATTCATTATTGAGATGAGTAATTTGTATTATTTATTTATTATGCACTATTATCCTCATCTGTAAGTTGTTGTTTTATGACATTTTGACCAACTATTTCTCTGATCTTTGTCAGGTTGTTACCGCAATGGGATAAGAACTCTGAATCTCCTAACTGCATCTTCAGCAATTACTGCCCTCCACCACGTCTCACCACGTTCTGGCCAACTAAGCCTCTGACCGGCTTTGGGTAGGATTGAAACCACTATCTTTAGACAATGCTCATCTGAACCGTAGAGATTCAACATTCCAAAAGGGCGATCAAGGTTGGATTTTTTGGTCTTATAAATCCACATTTATTATCTGATTTTCTATTGTCGGATCCGTACTGAATGGTATATTATTTAATTAATTATTTACTATTATTTAATTAATTGGAATTCATTATTGAGATGAGTAATTTGTATTATTTATTCATCTATTTATTGCAGACTATTATCCTCATCTTTTAGTTGTTTAGATTTCTTATTAAATGTCCGACAAACATAACAAAGGGGTAAAATACTCGTTCATATTAAGAGGAAACAAATGCCCATATATAATATTACCTTTAGATTCTTAATATTTGGAATTTGGAAAAGTGTTGCTGAAATTTTAAATATAAATGATATTCTTGTTGAATTACCAAAATCCTTTTTTACCAAATCCTGAATAGACTACAGATTTGACAAGCTAATCTTTTTATAACATTATTTCATAGAAAGAAATAAACAAATAAAAAGAGTTATGTGTAGTTTGACAGATCTTGACAAAATCCGAGGGATTATATAATAAAAAGAATGTCAAGAAATGAGTCAATTCGGAAATATTTAGTGTTGAAAAAACAAATTGACAGGCGAGATCTGCAGAGAAAAGCAGATTTTGTCTCCTTTCTTCTGAGTTGCAGGCAAATGTAAATTACAAAATATTAATGAAAGCTTTTTACAAGTTTTTCTGTGTCGTATCAATTAATTTTCATTTTGGTGATGAACAAAATAGTCTATGAATTTGAAAAAGACGAAGTTCTGTGTTGCTGTCTTAAAAAAGAACGAAACATCAAGGTCAAAGCAATTTCATAGATGTTGAATTTGTAAATTCAAGCTCATCTCTTTCAATCATTAAGAGCCATAAATTGTCTTTGAACGTTTTCATTTGTTTACTTATTTTTGTTAATGAGGCACCACTTAAGCTACTCGATGATAAGGGTTAATAAGAGAGAGATTTTCAGTTGATTGATGAAGAATATTTTGAGAGGGTTGAAAATGATGAATGAAATGAAACAAACTTTGATTACTTATAATAACGGTTAATGACAAGTATACTTGTTGATATCGGATTTGAAGACGACTATTGTATAGTCAGTATGGAAATTTGGCTTGATATCAGGCATACAGAGAATGAAGGACAGTTCTTTGCAAATTCAGTAGAAGGGTGATTTCTTGCTATAAACGTTTTACAAGAAGGAAAGAGAGATCCAAAAAATGGTTGTCTTGTAATTTGGTTGACGACTGAAGTGTTGTTGTCAGTTGAGTATACATATTTCCTCATCATCTGGTAAATGCGTCTTGATTTCTTGTCTACTTTTTATTATCACTACTTTATTATTATTATTATTATTATTATTATTATTATTATTATTAATATTATTATTATTAAATTTCTATTCAGCAAAGTAGATTTATTTAGTTATTTTCCGTTGTGAACGGAACTATTGAAAACGATTTCGTTAACCATCGATACCTCATATCAAGCAATATTCTGAATGTGATCCTTTCCGTAAGACAGAGGTAATTCTGTTGCAAAATGACACTTACAGTAAGTGCCATAATATGATGGAAAACGGTGTCAGAAAAGATAGCCAAACTGGGAGATAGGTGGATTTCTTCAGGGTATCAGAAGCGTAAGTAGATAGAGTTATCAGCAGACAAGCAGGAGAGGAATAATGCCACTAGCAGGGATTAACCAGACCCCGTCCTCTGCAAAATTGACTGGCATGAGAAATGATTACTGTAAAAGATTCAGTTAAATATCATTCAAGTTTAAAAGATGTTTTTTATTATTTTGATTTTGTTAAATGTTAATAGAGAGTTTTCTAACACAAGTTTCTTTGTTTTGATTTATATATTTGGTAATTTTCGTAACTCTGTTAAAAGGTAGTGACACAGAAAAAGATCGATGAGAGGTCTAATGATTACTGACAGGGAAATATAGAATCAGCAAACTGAGTTCAAATCCTGTCAGATCCATTGCATTCACTTTATTACCGTTCAGGGAGGTATGACACCAGCTTGGGGTTATTAGCTGGTTGGATGACCGCGTCCCTTGTCGAGACGAAGTAGGTCCATTTCACAGTCGGATTTTGGCGCGGTTTGCTTGATCGGTGTTGGTTAATAGAATTTCTAGTGTGCGGAGCGTTTGCTCAGTTGTTAGAGTGCTTGCCTAGTATGCAAGAGGCTCGGGTTTCGAATCCTGAGTTCGGATGTGTCTAACTGATGAGCCCAAATGAGGGCGAAACTCGAGTCTTGGACTTCCGGTTCATTGACTGTCTTGGCTCCTGTGGGCTGCGACGTTGTTTGGCTGTGGAATCTATTATATATAATCGCACACATTTTGAAAATCATATATATATATATATATAATGTTCATACTATTTGTTTGCTTATACAAACAGTAATATGTTGCTACATATTCATGAGCATGTTTCAGTTAGCTGGTTATCAGTAACTAGAGACTTCTCCATGCGATACAGCTTATAGGAAAGCAAATTGAAAATATTAGGTCTTCCTTTTCACAGAGAGTTAATATCAGGAGGTTCAATGTTGTGAAAAATAAGATTTAGCTGTATGTAAAAAAGATACAATAGGGGTGCAGATTTGAGTCTGTGTTTCGATATAGGAATGAATGGGAAAAGATGGGGATTAAAGGTCGAGGTAGAGGTAATGGAAGACAAGAAAGGAAGGTACTTATGTGCATGTTTGATGGCCGCCCTCAATCTTAACCAATACAGGTACAAACAATAGGGGAATGTGGATTTGACGTATCTATGCTAAAGGGGGTTTCAAATTTAATCAAGACTATTCAGTTATAAAAATGCTTTTAATTTGACTAGAATTTTTATGTGGTCAGAAAATGTACAATTTACATTGCTCTCTTGTATATGCCCGCCCCACCACCACCATAACTACACACATCAGTGAAGTTAAAAGATATGGAAGAAAAGGAAAAGATGTAAGGGAGAAAAAAAGAAAAGAAAAAAGAAAGAAAGAAAGAAAGAAAGAAAGAAAAAGGGAGAATGAAAAAGGAAACCATAAATGATTTATTGGTGGTAATTCTAAGGCATGTCTTTCTCCTTCCCATTCGTCCCCCATCCGCGTCCACTCCTTCCACCCTTACTCCTATCTCTCATCATACTTTTTTCTTAATTTACTATGATAGAGCTTTGAAAGCTGTGTAGCAATAATAATAATAATAATAATAATAATAATAATAATAATAATAATAATAAAATCTCAACATGAATATAATTAATTTATCTCCATGTTTAGATATAATCATCTACTCTAATTGTCATAAGGATAGTTTATAATAGAAGGTAATGGGGATAAACACGTTGGTGAATGTGATAGTTAGGATAATTAATAATGATAATTTTTAATAATAATTATACTGATTAATAATGTTAATGATAATAGGAAAAAAGTGTTTAAAGTAAAATTCAAACATCAAAATGTAAGGAATAATTGATTTAAAACATTAGAAGATGAGGTACAAACGGCAAAAGATAAAATGAGTCAAGCTATAAGGTTATATTATATAACGGTGCATATTCTTTACTGTTTAAATTTATAATGTGCTTGGTGGTTGTGAGAAGCTGAAACTAGTCAAAGTTTAGAGTTAGCTTTTTAGAAGTTATGGTTAAGAGTGATTTAATGTATTATTCAACAATTATTTCTTACATTTTGATTTTTGAAACTTCGGTATCGAGCATTCTTGTATTAACCTCGTTAAACTTCATTGGTTTCTTAGCCTGTGGAAAACAATAACCTCAAATTATAATGGTCACAGATATATTTTCATATGATATATATGTATATTTCATAAATATATATATATATATATATATATATAAAGCTGAATGTGTGTGTGTGTGTGTGTGTGTGTGTGTGTGTGTGTGTGTGTGTGTGTGTGTGTGTGTGTGTGTGTGTGTGTGGTCACGAATAGGCTCCTACATGGTTGACTATTTAAAAAAAACTGATCACATATAATGATAGAAGATGTATCGAGACACAGGAATGGGTATATTTGATCTGGCAGAACGGTGGTTCATTAAAATTGGTGGTCTGCGCTCAAGCCTGGTTCGCAAAGTATGGAAATAAAAAATTTTAAAATGAAAAAAAAAACGTTTACAAGTGCTAGTGGAAGATGGAAGATATACCATATAAGTGTTGTCATTTTTTTTTTGTAATGAAAATTGAATGCATACAAATATCTTTTAATGAGCAAGCCTTTACCATAAATATTAGCCTCTGTATTGGGAGCGTTTATGTTCATACACTGGTGATAGCGAATAATGTTATTGTTTTAACATTTTTCTTTCGACCAGATTTTTGTTCTTGTTGTTTTTTCATTGCATTTATATATTGTTTATGATAATATTTTTATTAAGTGGACAAAAATTATAACTAACAAGACCTCTAGAGTGCAGGTGAGATTATCTGCTCTGTAAATCCTTGCGATGCTGATTAACACATAATTGTATAAAATATTATTTAAGAAAATTAAGTCAAATTAGTTTACATGCAAAATTTACAGTTCACCACGAATAAGAAAGACTAAAATATGTTTGGGTAATTTTATATTCTGCATTTACACCCAGGCAATGTCAGGTAGTGTCGCTAGTTATTGTATAAAACAAATGTAAATTGCTTGGAAAGTAAGGAAGAAACCTATTTTTGTGCAGATATTTATTTATTCGAGGTTTTTAGAAAATTATTCTCTCCTCCCTCTCTCCACTCCTTCTGTCTCCCCTTCTCCTCTTTTCTTTGTCTCATTAATTCGTTTTTTATCTTTTTTTATCCCCGTCTCTTGTTTTCACTTTGCCTATTCTCTCAGTAATGACTCGTCTGGCTTCATTTGATTGACAAATTTAACAAATACAATCAAGGTTAGGGTTGGCGACAGATGAGAATGCTGTAAAACGTGAAGATAAAAAAAACAAGAGAATAACATAAGAAGATAAGATAAATATTTAAACAATTGATAAAAACAAGTGAATGTATTAAAAGCCAGGTAAGTACACGCTACACATTCGTATAAACCTAATTGATACTTTCATAGATGTATCTATATAACTCGTATGGTGTGTTTAATCTGTCTGTCTTGTTGAACATGCGAATAGTGTTAGCTACTGCTGCAAACTCCTTCAAGACTCTAGTAATCAAACTCTGTCACCAATAAAAGTTGATGCTTAGTTAGTATCATCACAGCACACTAAGTCTGCTGCTGAGAAAAAGCTAATCACAAAAGTGTAAGAGGAAATTCAAATCAATTGTCAGATAAGCAGACCAAACTAATTCGGTTCCTGTTGCTAAATTCAAATAATTTAATTACAATGAAAAACGAAGAATTAGTTTCTAGTATCTTTTGTTCACTTATTCTTTACTTGTTTCTGTCTTCTTTTATTCAAGAGAAAAGAAATTGTTTATCGTTGGTTGTTTATTATTGTTGAAACTTATATAAGTTCCAAAATACCAGCAAGTTGTTGTGTATGAGAAAAGTGGGGTAAGCATATGTTATGTAATAACATTAAAACTATTGAAAACTAAAGAAGCAAAATCAGTTATAAAAAAACATTTTTATATAAAAATATCTCGAGAAAAGACATGAAACCCTTTAACGTAAGAAGATTACAAAAACAATTCAAGATCAAAACCTAGTTTACGATAAGTGCTATACAGATAGATTCTGACCCAGAAAACTATAAATTATACACCCTTTGGCAGAAATATCGTAAATTAAAGCAAAACAAAGAAATATCGTAAATTAAAATAGTAAAACATACATCCTTTGTCAGAAATATCGAAACAAAAAAATGGCTATTCACATTTTCAAAATGACCTGCATGACATACAAAAACAGAGGTGATTATCCCCCATGCCATGTTACAGTTGTGGAGAATTACATTTAAGACAAATTTTGTCCTTTTTGGAATAAAACTTATCAAAATTGCAGCAAGAGTAGCGTTGCTAAAACGGCTCATTTTTAAACTTTTCCGGAACGCTGGCCTGAATCAAAAAGTAAAAAATATCTTTAATAATTTTCATTGGGACGGAAGGTGTTAAAAGATAAGTTGTTTAATTGTTATGTTTTCTGTTTTATTCTCGACAAATGTTAATTATTTTTATATTTATTGCAGTTCTTTAATTGATATATTTATTATTTTGCTTGTTTTATTAAGTAACAGATTTTCTCGTCCATGCATGTATTCATTAAAATCTAGCAAATTGATTTGAAATATACCATAAATGGATTTTAAAATTCTTTCTTTTTTTTCAGTTAAAGGGTATCCTAATCACCATACATTCCCTTAAACACGTAAATTGAACTTATATTAAGTACATTACTCAATATTTTCTTTTTTTTTATTTAATGGAGAGTAGACAATGCATTGTGGATGCGTTATCGGCAGCTCACGTTACTCTTGCTTCTCCTTATTTCTCACACAATCCTCATTTTTAATCGGTGATTTTTCTGACAAAGGGAAAAGAAAAAGCTGTATTGTAGGTTTGCAGTATCTTGCATGAACAGTCGCCAGAAATTTACTGTTTCTATGTCTATCCTTGTAGTCATATCACTAGTAAGGGTGCTGGAAGTAAACGTTTTATCTGGGCTAACGTGATCCGCCTGATAGTCAGGGACCTGAACCTTGGTTTGACCACTAAGGAGGTTGTCCCATCAGCAGGTGCAAAGTACTGGGGCTACTGTATTGCGATTTGGTGAATGGATTCTCAACCATGCAGTAGCTTCTGGTGGGGCTTCTCGATGCCATATTAGTGGGTAATTGTTACGGCTTTACCATGAAAAAACACACCATTAAACCCAGATCTTCAACTTCCAACATAGACCCCCTACTACTATGTCTCCTTCTCCAACATCAAGGGTCTACGTTCCAACATTTGAGAGGTTGAAACCCAATTACAGGAAACTAAACCAAACCTATTATTCCTAAGCGAAACTGGCATTGGACAGACTATTTCCCTAAACGAGTATAGAATTAAAGGATACTCTAACTTAACATCTAAATCTGACCCCCAATATCGCCATGGGCATGGAATAAGATCCCAAATTACTCCATATGTGCTTCTAAGTTGCACTTGCTCACACAACTGTGTTTATATTAGCCCTCTATCGCCCCCACAACAGCAGAGTTACTATCTTTAAGAGCATATTTGAGAAAATTGACCACATTCTATCTGCTCATCCGTCAGCTAACATTCACGTCTGTGGAGACTCCAATGTTCAACAATGTGGAATGGTTAACCCACTCAAACAAGATAGATGATGAGGGGAGGTTCTGTCACGATTTCTTCAGTGCTTATGACTTCACTCAAATCACACCCATGGGCCCGATACTGAAGGTCAGTATGCAAGTCTCCTAGATCTTTTCCTCACAACTTGCCCTGAGATATGTTCATCTTCTGTTCCATTTCCACTGGGATCTTCCGACCACTCTGTTGTATCAGTTAAAATAAAAATAAATGTAATAAGTCCTCAGACCTACCTCTCCATTGTACAGTATATCGATACTCTATGGCTGACTGAGATAACTTCCATTCATTTATATCTGATCTACCTCTGTGTTCCATGTGTTAAAAAGGATGTGTCCTCCATATTAACAAACCTGATGAAATGGTTAATTGTAGGTATAGACCGTTTCATACCTTCAAAAAAAATTCCAGTAAAAACTTAACAGCCAGCCGTGGTTCTCTCTGGAATGTGCTGCTGCCATCGCGCACAGAAATCATTTTTTCCATTGCTTCCAACGTAACAGATGTACTGAGGCTAACACCATTTTCAGGACTGCCAGCAACCACTGCAAAAGAGTAAGGAAGAATGTGAAAGGATTGTATGTTTAGTTCGTCAAATCCAAAGTGGCTGAGCAGCGGTTTGGTTCCCACCAGTTTTGGCAAATAGCAAACAGGATCCTGAACCGAAGCATGTGCTCTATCGCAACTATCATCAATAGACCTGAGGTAATCTCGTCAGCATCAGACAAAGCCAAATTCTTTGCCAAGAACTTTGCAGATAATTTTAGTCTATGCGACTAAGGCCGCCAACTCCCTGTATTTCCTCCTGTATCAGAAAACACGCTATGCGACATATAAATATATGGGCATGATGTTGCCAAGATTATCAAAAACCTTCATTCCAGTAAAGCAACTAGCAGGGTTTTTTTGTTTTTTTTTTGCATGGTTGGTTTAACAACATACACTATGGCAGTGTTATGGAGGAGAATTGGGTCTTTTCTGTGAACTAATGCTGGGTGTTGTCAGAGTTTCTGATGCATTTCATCCATTTGTTGACAGTAATTAACCGCTGTAATAGTTTCACCTACATTCAAAACACTGTAATGGATGAGACCGCATATCATGAAGAAGTCAGCATGATCTTCTTTTGCTGCAACTCTGGCTTAGGAAAGTGTCGTGGAGCTTCGTCGGCATCTAACAACTGAGCCAATCATCACTGGTTATCGTAAAGAACCCACTTTTCATCACAAGTCAAAACCTGGTCGAAAAAGGGGTTGTTCTTGTTGCGTAAAAGAAGGGAAGATGACACTTCATAACAGCGTTACTTTTTGTTGTCATCCAATTCATTTATCAAGTTTTTTTCTTTGCCATCTCTCTCAAGTGGTTGGAAATCGTCGTATACGTTACGTCTAATTCAGAAGCAAGTTATCAAACAGTTGTGCATGGATTGGATTCGACTAAGGCTCTTAATTGATCGTTTCAACATCCGATGGCCGACCACTACTCTCATTATATTTAAGACTCTCGTCGCCGTCACAAAATTTCTTAAAACACCATTGTGCTGTGCGTTTAGTAGTAGTTCCTGGGCTAAATGCTTTGTTGATATCAGAAGCTATTTCAGCAGCTTTTTGACCTAGCTTGAATTGAAATAAGAAAATTGTGCAAATTTTCTTTTTTCTGTCTTTTATTCAACGTTCTGAAAAAAGACATGATTGTTTTTAAACGATTATAATTTAAACAGTTTAGAGCGAAAAGCACTCTTTAAAATGATATATAAAGTAAAGGTATTATAATGAAAACTTATTTAAAAATACATCATTTGAAATCAAAATTAAAAATTCCGCAAGAACTTTTTTCTCAACCTAATATTTGTAAATAAAACGTCTCATTTCCATAAATAATGCTTGTAGGATATACAGGAACCGATTCCATTTCTTACTAAACAGTGAACTGGTAGAGATATGTATTCTCTGAGAGTCAACATTGTTGTCTTCTCTGTATCACATGGAAAAATAAATTACTCTTAATTGTCGTTATAATGATTTTGCCTGATATACATACTCTCAAAATTATTTATTGCTCAAATCGTATAAAAGAAATGAATATTTTAAAAGTGTTTCTCTGAATTTAGAAAAGCTATTCTAGTCTCACTTTTATTTAGCGCTATTTTATTTTGCGTTAGAATTTTGCCGTTTTATATTGGGGAAAATATCGCCTTTCCCAGTTTTTCAGAACACGAAAACAAGTCTGATTAAACTTTATCTATATCCCCTGTTTTGTTTAGGAGGAAAAGTCTACATTTATAGATATATATTTACTTTTGTAAAAGCTTCATTCGCTATTATATATTTTATATCTTTTAAGAATTGAGTCGAATCTTTTTATAGTTATTATAAATAAAAACTAATGATGTGTGGTTATATGTTGAAAACAGAAATATTTTCAGGTAAACTGCATCACTTAATGAAGTTCTTGTGATGGCAAACAGAGTATATTTTTAATAAATTTACTGTTCCCGTTATTGACTATATTTTAAGATTATGGACATTTTTTGCGGAAACAATATGACTAGGAAGATTGTCAGAATGGAAGCATTTTTATAAATGACCAAAATAGCACCAGTCATATACGAAATTAATAAAAAAAAAAAGAAATTTTTACATTGCTCTACTTTATTTCAGATAAAACTTTTGGTGTCTCATTGAAATGATATAAGCGACTGATTATCAAAATTTGAGGAATGGATTTAAAAGGATTTCATCGTTGTGGTAAGTTTATTATTATTTATTCCATTCCCAAATGTATGATTGTTAAAATCTATTTTTTAAAAATTCTATTGAAAACGAAACTGCTTCATGTGTCTACATTGAGATATTTGCAGATTTTTTAGTCAATTAAATATTGTAAGTTTTCTTGGGGAAATATAAACGAATAATAAAAATTATGAACACATGACAATAACATCTGTCAACATATAAACACAAAATATTTAGAGATATATCAATTAAGATGGTCTCTAAGAATTAAGATTGATACAGGTCCGGAAATAGGAGCATGCCTTTTCCACAAGTGCCGGCAGGAGCTCAGCGAATACTTGGTTGATGGCGGCGATCAGACTGAGTTTGGTGTTGTGGGAAGTCATGTTGATGATGTTCTCGACATATGACCAATTGAAGTAGTCGGGTTAGGGTTAAGGTCAAGTGAGGAGGAGGAGCCAGTGAGAGAGGGGTTCACAACACTCTTTAACACATCCAGGTACACTTTGGTGTTGACTTTCAAGCCGACTTCAAAGATGTGAAGTGGCATGATGTGGCCCTCACATGAAACTACACCAAAGACCATAACCATGGCCAGAAACTTTGTTTTCATTACCCTGGGCACGTCCTTGTTATTTGTGGCAATCCAGCGATGAATTTTGAGGGTGCTGGCAATGGTCCTGTTGTCATAACTTGGATCAGTAGAGAGCATAAGTTGTACAGAGGCATCCCCGATCTTGCTCGCTTAACATTCAGACATGGTAGAAGGCTTCTATCGCTCTTGGGATTTGTACACAACTGGCTAACTAGTAGATGGTCTACAACAACAAAAAAAAAAAAAGCTTTCATCAAATGGAAATGAAATTGTGTCTTTTCTATGACGACAATTTTATCGCTCCACTTTGTATATATATGCACAAAATAGTATTTTACTTTAAATGTATACTAGCAGGGAGACCCAACGTTGTCTTGACTTGAATGAGGATCAATAAATGTTTCTCCTTTTATTGTCATCGAAATCAGTGAAATCGCCTATTTTTTAATTAAATCGATTAATTGCTGCTCTAGTTATGAAATACTCACCATGGTGTACCAGGAGGAAGCTTTATATTCCTCCTCACAGTGACTTATTCTACAATACATTGTGGTCAACATTGCACTGTAGAGAATCTATTGTTGATTTTATAAAATTACCTGTGAATAATGGCTTCACTTAAAGTTTAAAATACAAAAGTCAAGTATCATGGTTCAGTTGTGCTCTAAACAAAAACATTCACTTTAAACGCGCCCCTGTCTTATCAAAAACCAACTGTAAATTTCATTAAATTATTTTTACATAATCACTCGAATTTAAATTAAATGTACAAATGTCAATTTTTATGGTTCAGTTGTGCTCTAAAAAGAAAAATTCATTTCGAAGGCGCCCCCTTTCTTATAAAATAATCTACAGTTGATTATAAAGACTGAGTCTATTTGCTTGTGCGGCGATAAAACTTCTCAAATGCACCTGTGATTTTAATGTTTGTCAAAACAGGACTTCCTTCTTCAATCGGATTTTTTGATTATCGGTTTTCGATTCTTATCAGATGCGTTCTGCTACAAAACCTATGTAAGAACACATTCAGACACACCAAGTACATTTGTGTGAAATTAAAAAAAAAATTAGTGCAGATGTTTCAGAGTCCATAGGAAATGAACTCACGCACACACAAAATTCCTTTTATATAATAGTAAAGATAAAGATATGCTAAGAGCAAGTCTTCGTTTTAAGAATGAACGAGGAGCTACGTATACTTCTGCTCCTAGCCATGAATTCCATATTACGATTTTTATTCTTACAGAGTGATCATTACCTTTGTTATTTATAGATATCCAATATGATCGAACACTCTGCAATATTGTCGTAATGTCTTAATACAAAATGAACATCATCATTCGATTTCTTATAAAATTTTACTTTGAAAAAGTTGTGTTTTATATTGACATACAGATTTTTTTCTCCTTCCAGGACAGATGACAGACGCGGACATACTCTACATTTATTTACAAAATATGACTTAGAAGATAAAAGACATTTCCTTTCACGAAGTTGCATTCATTAATTCATGCAAAAATCCTTTCCTGCTATCAGAATAAACAAAAAGAGTTTTTTTTTTAAAAAATGATTGCTTTGAAAATTGCTTCAAATATCAACAAACTTGTAAGATAAAAGTCATATACAATGAATAAACAGGTTTTAAAAAATATTTTACAAAAACGCATCGGCTTAAAATTTACTGAAATTGACTCCGAGGTTGGAAAGAAAATAACATTTTTTGTTCAATTTGAAGAGGGTAGCATTTTCTGATCCAACAGACTGTTAGAGAAGGGCTAAGTACTTTCTTCAATGAAAAATCACTTGGAGTTTTGTTTGATAATCTCCATGAAGCTGTTTATCTCTCTCTCTCTCTCTCTCTCTCTCTCTCTCTCTCTCTCTATATATATATATATATATATATATATATATATATATATATATATATATATATATACATATATATATATATATATAAGTTTCCTTTTCTTTTTCTTTGTTACCATACTATCAGTATATATATATCTATATATATCTATATATATCTATATATATCTATATATATATATATATATATATATATATAGATAGATAGATAGATAGATAGATGTTTTCTTGATCATGGTCCATTGTTGACTTGGGATTGAGATATGAGAGTAATTGGAACTACTTCTGTGGTGGTGAACAGGGTCATCCCATTCATTTCGGACAATATCTTTCCCAACTGCTGTTCCTGGTAAGGGATTGTTCCCTCCAGAATTGCCAGAATGTATTTGAACCTTCTTTTGTTGTGGTGAACAGGGTTATGCCATTCATTTCTTTAGGTATCCTTATCGACTACAGTTCCTGGTAAGAGATGACTCCCTCCAGAATTACTGGCATGTATTTGAAATTTTTTTTTTGTGCTGAACAGAGTCATACCATTTGTGTCTTAAGGTATCCTTGTCAACCACGGTTCCTGGTGGAAGATATTTCCTTCCAGATTAGCTGGAATGTGTTGCTATCAGCTTAATTGTCTGACTACAATCATAATTTGCAACTGGACAAGAGAGAGGTCAGGTTTTGATCCTCTACTCTTGTGGGGATCTGGTGTGATGTAATCCGGCCTTGAGTTCGAATGTCATTGCTGTGATGTTCCTAGCACCTTGTTGGGTAAGAAACTGACGGTACTAAATTTAATCTAGGGGAATACACTGCCACAACACTAATCTGGACTTGAAGTAGGGAGAGGTGGAGCTATGACCGGATCATGTCTTGTTGAGGTCCCTGCTGTCACCAGAACACCACATTAACACTGCTCGTCGTTGAGTGAAAGGTTTTTGATGAATGTTAGAATTAGAAGTGAATTTTTAAATCTTTAAATTGTCATTCATAAGTTAATGTGGGGAATTAAAGGTGACTGTTAAGTCTTGAAAAGAAAAAGTAACTCATGAAACTGAAGGTAGAATTTCTCCATATCATTACAGATATGAACCTGGTCATATTAGTGTACCTAATGGAGTTGGTATGGATGACAGGAGCCCTGAAAATGGAAAAGGGTGCCATCTTTCAGTAAACCAGTGAGGTGATAATCACGCAGTCGAACCGGTTAGTGACCTTAGTGAGTGATTTGGAACCTTGTGAGAAACTGATCCGAGAGTATAGAGAAGGAATTGATGAGTTCGATGAAGCTAGGCAGCATTTAACTAGTACTTATAAGGAGGTAAAGGAACATACCTGATTATAAAACCCCTTGGAAGATGAGTTGTGGTTATGACGACACCAGTGGACTGAACACCGTAATTATCTAGGGAGGTTGGAAGGATTAGAAAACAGACCAAAGAGGATTGTGATTCCTATAATAGGCAACGCCTTAGGAGCTCTGTTCGGCATGATCTCCAAAGATGACATAGAGTTAATTAGGCCACGAATAAAAGATTTAGAAAAGGAGCAGAAAACCTTGGTCCAGCTAAATAAGGAGGGGCTTTCGATATTAAATATTACAAGGATGGAAATGGAAATAAATCGAGAAGGTGTTAATACCATAATTGGCCAATTACAAATGATGCATGAAGAAATATAGAATGTCTCCAGTAACATTGAGATGGAACTCTCGAGAGGGGAAGTGTTCTTGCAGAAATATTTCCATGTACTACATATGTTTAAGTCAGTTAAGTCTTTAATCATATGGACAGTCTTTAATCATATGAACAGTCTTTAATCATATGGACTGAACATATCAGGGCACCCTGGCTTTGGGGCACTTGTCTCCCAGTGTAATAAACTCCAATCAGTTATGGGAAGTGCTACAGAGTATAAGGCAGAAACTGCCTTCTTGCCTTCAACTACCCATGAGCCCAGAAGAAAAACTTTGGGAGTTTTATAATGTTGTTGAGCGGACAGGAGGCTAAGAAATGTCAGACCAGTGGCCTAGGGATCTATCAATCCAAAAGCGGGGATTGCTACTTCTGGCTGTATGTATGGCAGAGGGTTCATGGATAGTATATGCCCAAAGGGAACTGGAATTTTCTAGAGTGTGCAGCGATGGTGCCACTGGCATGATCAAAGTGACGCCACCATTGACCATGGTGGAATTGGACAAAGGTTGCGGAACCTACAGAAGGAGTGTAGGGTCGCCTGTGTAGTACTGGTGCGAGGAGAGGTATCTATTGAAAGCACCTGATTATGGAACCCAATTTTCTGACAAAATTTTCCACTAAACTAGAATTGCCAAAAATGGTAAAGAAAATAAAGTAAATTTGAGAGAATTGCAGACCCGGTCGGAAGGCTGTCAAAGAGTCAAGGGTCAGCTTCCATAAGGTAATAGTGGTTGGAAGTTGGATAAGCATAATAACAGTTCTGATTGCAATGTTGGTAGTGGCAATGTGGTGTGTGAGAAAGTGGGTGAGAAGGCTTGACAGCAAGAAACGACTCAAGGTTGCCTGCACCAATGGTGAGGGTAGCTCTCGTCAAAGCTCACCTGAAGCCAAAAAGACTCCAACCAGACTAGAGGCAGATTTCGACACCACCCAAGTGGAAGAAGGCATCCTGAGCACCAAGAACCCGAAGATGAACTAGTGAAGCAAATGAAATTGACTTTGATTTTTTTATGGTTTCTTTTATAGGAGAATGAACCAAGAAGTTTTCTTCAATGAATGTTAACCCCAGAAGTCTAAGGTGAAACAAGGAAAAAGAATAATAATAATAAAATTATAAAAGGTAAATGGTCGCCCCTAGATAGGTTGATTGCATATTTTTTGCAGGTAAATGAACTGGAAGAATGCCCCTAGAATAAAAAAAATATATTGACCCTAGAGGAAACCACAGTCTAAGGATAGGTAATTAAAAAAATATTGATAAACTAAGTGCATTTTTTAAAAAAATTTTTTGTAGGAACATGAACTGAATAACTATATTATAAGAACATTTTAAGGAAGTATTATTGAACTATACATTTAACCCCAGATCAGACTCGGCAATGGTTTAAGTGGAGACAACATGGAGTAAAAACTAAGCAGAAAGCAAGTAATCGCTCTTGATTAGAACTGGACTTATGCTTTCATAATGAACTAGCCAAGGACATGAACTTTGATTCTTTTGAAGGTGGACTGATAGTTGAAGAAATAGCTTGCACAAACCAGTTAATGTTATTAAGCAATGACGTATTATTGGATGTTGCCTGTCAGCGACTAAAGAAGCTATGAGGTTGATTAAGAATAGGTCAGGGACGAGCGAGAAGCGTGTGGACGGGTTAAACTCAATCATTTCCTTTGTAAGCTAAGGGGGCGAATGTGATCCAACCATCTGTGATTGGTCGAAAAAGTAACAATTTAATTAGAGCTGAATTATTTTATTATGTGAACAATCCCGGGCAACAACTGGTGGTCTTGCTGATCAAAATTTTTTGGTTATAGACACAGAATACAAGAAGAAAAAATAACTTTGGGAATGAGGAGACTGATAATAACATGAATAATAATATTGCTTTGTGACGGGATTTGTTACATGGTGTCGAATAGTATTGTTTTGTCCTAGATATGACCTTGGGTTGAAGGTTTTTAAGATTTTGCCTGTGTGAGAAACTTGTGTGGAAAAATTAAATTTATGTTAGGAATATCAATTAATTGATATGCACACGTGATTTGGTGAATTTAGCCAATCAGGGTGGATACAATGTTGATGTAATAAAGATGGATTGGCTGAATCAGACTTCTCAAACTCACACTGTCACCTCCTATAAGAGAGTGTACGGAGCGTTTTTTACCAGTCTAGTAAGTCTGGTTGAAGTTAAGAGTCGAACTTGTTCACCCCTCCACCCCTGCTCCGGCATTCACTGACCGTCATAGACAGAGAGGGGAGAGGAGACAATCGGCTGTTGAAAAACGTTCTGCTTGAGTCACCGTCTAAGCAGATTGCTTGTTTAAAAAAAGATATTGCATATATTTTTTCCCGTCTTCATAACTGTAAAATAACTTTTTTGTACCCAAGATTTATTTAATAATTAACTTTTTAAAACAAAAATCCAAAGATTTGAGTCTGGAGTCAATTATTTGTTGCGCATGGAATTCGTGACTAACTCACAAACAGATGATACCAATTGGAGTAATTTCTTTCAGGAGACAGCAAGCAAGAAGAGAAAGATGGCCAACTCAGCACCCACGAAGTACGGCCCGTGATACACATATTCTTAGAGATCTTGAGTTGTTCACCTTGTGTTTTTTAAATTATTTTATTTTTTCTTTTATTTATGTTCTTTTTCCTGCAAGCCACTGTTGAGGCAGGGAATACAGGAATCATGTATCAACCTCGTCATCATATAACTGACCAAGACCACGCTATTGAACTTTCTTAGGTGTCCGAAACTGGGACCACCTGAAACTGCACTTATGTACTCGTGAACACAACGATCTTCACCAAGTTATATTGGTGCTTTCATGGCTGGGACGTGACTCTTGGAAATTCCATAACTTGGAGACTTCATAAGGGAATGTCACCATGTTATATTGATCCCGTTTGGCAGGGAAGTGACCTTTGACTGGGAGAGATTGGAATCTTCATCATACTACAGCTTTATTTTAAAACTTTACTGAAAAAAATAAATTCAGGTAACTTGATTATGTAGTAGAGCTGACATCTATTCAATGTAGCTGCCTTCTGCCTCAATCACCGCCTCGATATGGGTCTAGAACTGGGAACATGTCCTTTCCACAAGCGCCAGCAGGAACTCAGTGAATACTCAGCAGATGGTGGGGATCAGGATGGTAATAATGTTGTGGGAGGTAATGTTAGTGATGTCCTTAAAGTATGACCAAACAAAGTAGTCCAGCAGGTTCAGGTCACAGGAGGAGGAGGGCCCAGTGAGAGAAGGGTATAAGTGTCGACCCATTAGTATAAATTTGAAGACTGGGTGGCAGCAAGTATCAATACTTATTCTATATCTCTTCATTTTATTCAATTTTATAGTGTCCTTCTAGCAGCATCGAATTAAAATTATCGTGTGTTATTCTCACTTCAGTAATCACTATATAAATTTAATTTTTATTGGTAAAATGAAGCTTAATCTTAATAATAACTGATCATAAGAAACAAGAAATAATCACATATATAAATTTAAATGTATGAACCAAGTATCTTATAATAAAAAAAATGAAAACAGAATTGCTTTCACTTTTAATAAAGATACAAAAATATTTCCTTAACGTAAACCGAAAGAAAGAAAAGAGGGTCATTTCTGTTCTTTCTTTTTTGTAATCGATTGATTTTATCTTAGTTTGTTTTTCTTATCAAAAAAGGGGGGGGAGAAAGAGAGAAAAAGAGAAAGATATGGAGTTTTGTTTTATTTTTTTTATTATTGATTAGTTTGGTTTCAAATTCAACGATTTAAAGTAATACATAACAATAGAATTGCAAAGTAATAGCGAACAAGCGAAACTTGCTAGTCAAAAATAATTAAAATAGTTACAAGTACAAAACTAACCAAATCAAAAATCAGAATTACCTTGTTTTTAAGAATTTCATTATTTTACAAAACATGAAATGAATTGCATTCAAAATATATGTAGTTCCATAGGAAAGAGGAAACTCCATTTTAATACATATTTAAATATTGCACTAAATGCTTTTAAACGATCGAATAATGATCGAAATAAATATATTAATCTCGCATGGTCCGATATAACAGCATTTAAAGCTAATACTCTATATTAATCCACTATTTGGAAATGGATCAAAATGAAGTTAACCATAATTATTTAAAAGCTTTTTACTTATATGGCAATTTAATTCTTTCAGAAATCTCAGGCATTTATACATGATATTAAAAATTTTAAATTGTCTGGAAAAGATTAACATTTACGCTTTCTAATATCACGTGAGCAAAATAAAAATAACATTAAATATGAATGTTCTAGTTTATGTTCATGTGTAGTTTGAAATATAACACACTTCATTCAATGTAGGATATAATAAAGAATGCCATAATTAGATAACAATATAAAAATGGTAGTCGATGCTACAAAAAGAAAATTATACATTTGTACAAAACTGAGTTTAAAAAATGTCATATTTTTCTCGAAAATTAATTACATGAAAATATGACGTTTTTAAATATATATATGAACAAGAAATGTGTTTTGTTCCAAAACATCATTTTAATCAGAAATGTTATTACATAAAATTTAGTATCTTCATAATAAAAATAAAAATTGTATTAAATATGCTTGTCATAGTTTACAAGCATTAGCAAACTTCCTGTTGGATATAATATAATGTGCAATAAAAAAGATATAATAACCCTGCCCATAATTATAATATATTATAGTCCCATAAAATGGCAATAGAAACCATAAAATAAAAATGATTCATTTATCAACTTAAGCTTGTTCACAAAAGTCAAATTTCTTGCCAAAATTAATTACCAAAAAGATGACATTTATTAATATATAATTATGCAGTAAAATATTAAGAGTAATAACGTAAACCATAAACTATTTTTATACTTATTACATAATTAATGACTCCATTATTTGTTTTTAAGTAATGATTAAAATTAAAATATCTTCTTTACTATATATGTAGTGTCACTTTGTGCCTCATTACACTAATGCAATAAAAACAGGCCTATTCTAAGATCAAAAACTTTTCCTAAATAAAATTATATGGTGGGATTGATTTTGTATTAGAATCTTTCACAATAATGTAGTGGAGTCTGCGTTTACACTAAACATCCATGAACGCATAGGCAATGTTTTATCTTATTAATGATTATGATTTTTTTAAGTATCCCATGATCAAAGTAGAAAAATCGTCTTTACTATATACGTGACATATTTATCTGTTTCTTTTTTCAAGTGAAGATAAAACATTTAAGATCAAAAACTTTTCGTAAGTAAAATTTTTTTATTGTCAGATTTTATAATAAATTTAATAAACAGAAAGATGATATTTAATTTTATTTTTTATTATGACTTGGAAATGAAAAATATAGAAATTAAAATAAACATTGCATATTAATATAGAATGCAGGGTTGGAAACGGGACTACACAAGGTTTCTCATTCATTCTCGGGCAACGTCAAGTAATATTTTTTATATAAAAGACAAAATGATCTGCTTGTTTATTTGTCTGGTGATTTAGGCAGACGAGGTCATCGTCTCATGGTGACCATTTTAAACATAAATAAGATCGCCTTAGGGAAATCTGCATAATTCCTATCAGATTTAAATCTTCAAGATGAATAAGGAAAACATTCAATAGCACTTGATGTCTATTTGTAGAGAAATTATATTTCAGATTATTTTGAAGGCAAGCAATTTCTGCAGTTTAATAATGTCTACATTTGTGTAATTTGTCTTGTTTTGAATGGTTACAAAAGTCTTTAAAGATGAAATTTCTCTGTTGTAAAATAAAAATGTTTTTAAGTAGAGTTTGTTTTGATTTTATGCATTTGATACATTTTTCTTTTACAAGTTTTGAATTTTTTCACCCCATGTTGCTTTAGTCAAAACTGCGAGTTTCTTTCTCACTTCCTCCCTATATATAACTATAGTACCAGGGTGAATGTGCAATTTATCTCATAGATCTGGATGATGCCCGACCATTTCTAGATTAGCACTTTTAAATTCTTCTATTTTTTCATCACTTCAAATAACCCGATCTCTCTCTCTCTCTCTCTCTCTCTCTCTCTCTCTCTCTCTCTCTCTCTCTCTCTCTCTCTCACACACACACACACACACTATATATATATATATATATATATATATATATATATATATATATATATATATATATATATATATATAGAGAGAGAGAGAGAGAGAGAGAGAGAGAGAGAGAGAGAGAGAGATTAGACGACCCATGACCGTTAGGTCAATATTTGTTAAATATTATTAAAAAGTAAAAAAGTAAAGCTCATTTTTTCATGTCATCCATTTTAAGTGAATATTTATTTCTTGATAATAATCATATATTGCTTATTCGCTCTTGCTTGCCCCCTCTCTGTCATTTCTTTCTCACTTCCTCTCACTATTTCTTTCGCGCTTTTCCACTTCTTCTCTCCATTTAATTAGTTACTTCACCAGCCTCCTCCCACCATTTTTCATATCATTCGCTCTTTACGTCATTTGTCTTTTCTGACATCATCCAGTTTGCACGATGACAAGCAAGCAAGCTCGCAAACACCATAACAAGACTCAGAGATTTTAAGTAATATAGACATTGTACTTAACTTTTTTTTTTTTTTTAATTTAGTGCTTATAAGTAGATGTTAAATATAAATATTTGTAGTTGTTTAATTTGAGAATCATTACAAGTATGGATTATTTTTTGTACATTTTAGAGTAGGATAAGAAACGTTTATGTTTTTTTTTATAAGGAAAGAGTTGTAACAATCCCTTTCTTTTAAATAGTACTTGGGAAAGAGCTAGTTTCACTTTTTAGTTATACAGCTCTAAATTTAGAGAAGTGTGTAAAGCCCTGGCCATTGTTTCAACACTCTCCTTCTCCTCCTATAATTAAACGCCGACTAACCCTTTTCCATTGACCATATACACCATGGACAAAACAAGCTTGTCAAAATGTTATATATCTGATTAATGATGAGTGTACAACTTAATTAAGCCTGACTGGCAAACATTGCTTATTATTCCAGTGTTAAAACCTGTAACGACTGCAGTTGAAGCAACAACAAAGTCGGCAAGTGTTTTAAAAAGCCATTAATCAGCCATGTTCATTAATTGAATACTAATCTGAGACTAACAAAGTTCAGCAAGCCAGAAATTCAATATTAGATCTGTTCGCGCTAATCCTACGCAGGCTATTGAAAATAAATTAAGTGACGATAAAATAATCTTACATCTTGTAACTGTCCTCTTCAAAAGGAACTGGGAGGGTGGCGGGCCAGGGTTTGGATGCTGCTCAACATATTGATAGAGTTAATAATTAATCATATTGACCCACCCCTGTATGATTGGCAAAGCTATTTTCAAGAAACATTACACAATTCGGGTTCCCAGTATCAATTCATCTAAATCCGTGTCAAGTGTAAGGATTTTCTGAAAGCTAAAATCAAAGCGTGGGATTAGCGGATCCTTATGCTTTTTCTGCCGTTAATTCAAATAATTGAAAGATGAATGGCGCTGTTTATTAATGAAGCTCTGTGATTATTCTGTTCAACAGGAAACTAAATGCGGACATATTCATATATGATTATCTATAGAATTATGTGGCATTAGAATTAATAGAATGTCTCTGCTTTAATTTCTATACTGACTAACATATCCCACCTAAGTTGGAAAATAGACTGGAGCTATACTTTTAAACGTCTCATTACTTAATCTTTTGTATAGAGATGACTATTAATCTTTTATATAGAGTTGACTATTAATCTTTTATATAGAGTTGACTATTAATCTTTTGTACAGAGTTGACTATTAATCTTTTATATAGAGTTGATTATTAATCTTTTATATAGAGTTGACTATTAATCTTTTATATAGAGTTGAATATTAATCTTTTATATAGAGTTGACTATTAATCTTTTATATAGAGTTGACTATTAATCTTTTGTATAGAGTTGACTATTAATCTTTTGTATAGAGTTGACTATTAATCTTTTGTATAGAGTTGACTATTAATCTTTTGTATAGAGTTGACTATTAATCTTTTGTATAGAGTTGACTATTAATCTTTTGTATAGAGTTGACTATTAATCTTTTATAGAAGAAATTGTAGAATGCCACGACTGATTAAAGAAAATGAATTTTTATTTTATAAGTTTTTATTAAAAAATATATTTATGTCTCCTTAGTAAAGTCATCTGCTAAAACAAAAGAAAAGCACACGACATTAAAACTCGTCATTTCAAGCAATATTTAAAAACATATTTTAAAAGTAAACTCTCATTCTCTTTTTCCCTCCCTTTCTTCCTTTCTTTCCCTTCCCCTTTCCTTCTCTCTCTCTCTCTCTCTCTCTCTCTCTCTCTCTCTCTCTCTCTCTTAATTTAACTTCTTGTCAAGGGTTCGGACATTTTCGATATCTCACAAGTGACTCTCTATTCCTTACAATTCATTGGGTCAATTGTTTCCAAATTCCACTTTCTATGGTATTATTTGATTAATTATTTTATGGAAATCTCTTTCGAGACAAGGCGCGAAGCCACTTGATGTAAGGAGCTAAAAATATGCTTTAAGGTAAAAAACTAGACAATGATAAGTGTTATATGGATAGATTCCAATCCAGAAAAGAGCAATTTTTCTTCTTTTGTCAGAAACATCGCTCATAGAATCTAAGAACTAAAAGACAAAATAAGAGAAGCAAGAGTTATGCTTCTGCAATAGTTTATCTAGGAAATAATAATCGATTCGTCCAGAAGATAACTATCTTAACATTGCACAAAATCGTTCATAAACAAAACAAAAGACAATTCGAAATACTTATTGATTTGATTTTACATTTAAATAAATAGAACTAATAATATAGTATTTTAATATATAAAAGTACTTTAATAATAATATAGTATTTTAATATATAAAAGTACTTTAAAATTGTAAATTTTATCCAGAAAAGTTTTATGATAATATTAAAGCGATACAAAAAAAGCATTCCTAAATACAATTATAAATGTTAATTAAAATAAAATTAAATATTTATGAGTACTTCTTAAATATCAATTTAATACACAAATTGAGAATTAAAATAATTTGAATGAAAAACTGAATATAATTGTTCTTTTAATGAACGAATCATTTCTCTGTAATATTTACTCTTAGCTTTATCTATTTGACTCCCTGAAAATTTCAAGGTTTAATTAGACTAACTACTAAGCATCGAAGATTATAATTTTTTTAATTATATAGCACAAGAAATAGAGAAAGAAAAGTAAACATGCATATTTGGTAGAGAAACAGACCGAAAAGCAAACTGCAAGACGGAGGAAACAAAAATATAAGCATGCTAAATTTGTTCCGTTCAACTGCTAACATATTAAAAGTACTGAAAATACACTAGGTATACATAATTATATCCAATTAAAATATAAACCATAGTTTAAATTATTTTACAAAAAATTTAAAAATTGATAAATATCAATATATAAAAAAAGACAAATATCCATACTAAGGTATTAAGAGAAAGGGCAAATAACATACATAATAGAACTACTGTGGAAGGGGCCAGATTTAGGTCTGTGTAGCTAGTTAATATGTGATATAAAAGATGTCAGTTGTTACAAGATTTTTATAAAAAACATTATTTTAATGCATCAGCAGCAGCAGCAATATCAGCAGCAGCAAATCGTCTGTTTTACATGCTGGCATGTGATGAAAGGCTTTAAGAAATTTACTTCCAAATTAATCTATATCTGGCCAGGTTCTTATTTATTCCGTTATCTCTCAAATCTATCCTTATTACTTCATTTTATGTTTCCCTTGATCTTTCCTTACCTGTTACTTCTACTGTTTTAAATCTAGTTACTCAAGCAGTCTTTTCTAATTTTTTTTTTAAATCTAAGCACATCTCTATAATGATTTAATCCTGTATTTAAGATTTTACATTAAACATTCATTGTATCATTATCATATCATTTCTCTTCAGGCAATATGAGTCAATCTTCAATATATAATCACATTGTTACATACATGCCTGAAAAACTTTTCTTTTATTAGACAGTGGTAATGCTCTGCTGGTTAATAATGACAGAATTTTTCTTGAACTTATTTCGTACATTCCTAACAGCAGCACCAACTTTTTTTTCCTGAAGATTGAAAGTAACATAAATTGTCTACGATGCATATCAACTGTGAGTACATACTACTTTGTTTTTACGGTGAGTATTGTCTGAAGATAGCGGTTTCGATTCCACCCAAGAAGGCTTGGTGATTAGTTGGCCAAAACGTGGTGAGACAACGACTATGGAAGGCAGTAATTACTGGGGATTAGTTACGAGACTCAGCATTCTTATCTCGTCATGGTTAATCACCTGAAGAAGGCCAGTGTTGAAGCAACAACAACCATGAAGATGAGAATAACAATTCGCTAAAAGAATAAATGGAAAAAATATATTTGACAGTTTTGTTAGCTTGATGATACCATAGAAACACAGTGTAGTAGGTGCTAATATCATTAAAGGACAGGTGTGCGGGATACAAGACCTCAATGGCATGAAAACATTGGCAGATTAGATGAGAGCTTTTCTGTGAGTGAATGTGGAACAGTTGAGGATGGAGAAATTTATACAAAATGGAGTGAGAAGAAGCGATAAATAAAAATCTAGCAAGAGATAGGCTAGTTTGAAAGTCAATTTCCAAAAGTCGCCCAACACGTGACAGTATATTAAACGACGTTAAATCGAATATAATGCTGGTGAAGCTGATGTTTGGATTTATATACTGGTGAAATTCTGCTGATGTTGTCATTTTGTTTGCTTGGTTGTCATTGTGAACATTTCATATGTAAATGAATGTTTTAGATATCAGGAGAAAGGGCAAATAACATACATGATAGTGTCGATAAAGATTTTAAGTTAAGAAAGTGATGAGAGCAACGGAATGATCAAAGTAGGTAAAAGAGAAAGAAAGAAAAGGGGAAAATATAGAAGGGAGAAACAGAAGTGAGATAACGGAAGAGAAAGGAACAAGAAAGAAAAATGGGGAAATGAATGGAAAAGAGAAAGAAAAGAAAAATGGGATACAGATTAAAGAGTGTGAGGAGAATAATAAATAGAGAGAGAATGTTTATTATAATATTGCAATGTAAACCTATGTTTCAACACATCTAGATTTATATATTTCTAAATATTTATAAAAACATTTTGGAATTATGAAAAGGTTTCGGAAATATTCACAAATTCTAAAATATTTTGTATAAATATGGAAAATTTCCAAATAAAGCAAATACTGACCTAACGGGCCTCGGGCGTCTAATATTTATTAAATCTAAAAAGATATTTGAATAAAGTAAAATGCATTGTTTATCTACTTGTCTGTTTATATAGATGCAGAAACTACAACCGAAATTGAGTGTCATAGGCTATGCACCTCTGTCAACCCTGGGGTCAGGAAAACTTAAAGAAAAAGGTCAAAGAAGCATTTTCTCATGGAAGTGGGTCTCTAATCAAAATGATGCATTAAAAAAAACCTGCTTATATAACATTTGCTAAAATGTCCCTCCTTGAACATATGAAAACAAAATTGTACAGACATTAAAATAATGAAAGTCATCATTAAGTGTTTGTAAAATAAGTAGCCAAAAAATAACATTGTCTAATTATTTTCGGAGGGGGGTATGCAAATTTATAAATCTGGAAACATATAATCATTTTCCCCCTTCATTTTCTTCCTTTCTTTTATTTCTTTCATTAAAGCAAAAAATGTTTTTATTTTTTTTTTTAAATAAGGTTAATGGGGTAAAGGGTAATGAGGGAGAAACAAAGAAAGCATTTGAATTCACTTATCTTCATACTAGTCTGACCCCCTGACTCGCATACCCCCCTTCCAATGGAAAAAGGTCAGAAAGAGGCTGTGCCACTTAAGCACATTTTGTATCACCATAGCTTTTCCTCCTACTTAATTTCCTTCCTACTTAACACGCCCATTTTCAAACAATTTATTCAAAAAAGAAGACATGTTGATATATTCACATTTTAATATTTCAAATTTTATTGTAAACGTTTAAAAAAAATTAATAAAATATCCAACATCCTACTACTTACCTTCCTCTAAGAAAACAATATGTGCTGTGATTAAAAATATAAGAACCACTGTGATAGAGGCCAGGTTTAGATGTGTGTAGCTAATTAATATATGATTTAAATATCAGAAGAAAATTAAAGTTTCTAAAAACAACAAAAAGTGAAAAACATTCACTGTATATTTTTGAACAACGTCTATTCTATCATAGGTTGGAAATAAAGATGATATCTCGGAACTTTTGTAGGGAGGCTGGTATATGCATGAAGAAATAGATGGCAGCAATCTTATTTGAAAATATATTGCATTTATTTAAAAGTAATGAAGCTCCATTAGTTAATAACAAGTTCTAAATGGACCACCTTCATGGAAGGATTTAATGCCACAAACTATATATAAAGTTTTGTTCACTAAATATTTTGCAACATCTCCAACTTCAAATCTTTTCTACATTACATGTAAAAGTTAATGTATCATATACAAGACTCCAGTAGATCGTAAGGTCATCCTCTATCAATCATTCTGTACCTCGATCTTCATACCACAACTGCCTCTATCAATGTTGCATCACACTGGAGACCATGGTGAGTGAACTTTACTCTATGAGCACCTATCCATTACTATTATTCTAGAGAGAACTTTGAACATACTCTCGGTCTAACAAGTCAGTAGAACTTCTGATCAAACTTACTGGTGTTTTGAATTTATTCATCCAGACTTTTTAACTTAGCAGTTTTAAATAGGATGGCAGCAAATTTTGATTTTTACTCATATTAATGCCAAACAAGGCCTTTATTAATTATGATTGAAGAAAACTTGAACTGACCATTTCATAATAAAATAATTTTTATTCAAGATACACAAAAAAGCATGAATATGCTATGTTTCGTTCGGATCTTTGACACCATAAGAATGGCTACTAGAGCTTGTTCTTTCAATAAATTCTGCAAAAACTATATTCCAATCCATTGTTTGTCTTTTTGGTCCCATTTTACAACAGTGGAACTTCTCAGAAATCAAGGGGCCTCTTTCTGAAGCTTACATTTTATCTTTTTATGAAACGCATAAATATTCGAATATTCCATTAAAGTTCTTCTTTATATCTCAAACATTGAATTAGTAAATATAATTTTCCTTTCCTCAATTGATCATTTAAATATGTTATAGTATACATTTCTTGTGGTCTCTTGGTCTTACTAGATTCCAAGACAAGAATTCATTTTGTCTGGTTGAGTATCCGGTTTCGTGCTATTACTTGAGGTAACATCACTTGGAGACGATGCACCGTTCCTTGTAAAAGCCGATGTTGGTTAGCCATACGGAGGAGATCTTATAACCCAGAATATGTCTGCTTAATCCATGGTCTAAGTACGCATGTTATCTAGCCTTTCGCCAGATTGCATACTGAACAGATAACAGACAATATGATGGCTAGCGTAATTGAGAAATGACAGACAATGCGAAGAACTACATATTGAACAAGTTCCAAACAAGAGCTATCACCCATGAAAAAGCACTCTAAAATAACGTTGTATGCTCAGCACTTGAAAAAGACTGTTCGTATAGTGACTTATATTGTAGTACATTGTGAGGTATAGCTGAAATAGTTTTTTATTCTTTCTCGTAATGGACATGCACCCACACGCATTCAGCACCATTTTCTTTCTGCAGATTATTTATGAAAGTTGTTCAGAATGAATTATTTATAATATTCTTGTGCAATTAACCCTTACTTTCAGAGAATGTTTATATTTGGTACTGTATTTCGGCATTAAATAACCAATCAAATGTTATAAACCATATCACATACAAACGGAAAGCGTTTGTTCCACTATTTTGAACTGATTTTGAGCTGATTTTTCTTTTAAACCGTCTTTTCAATTCAATTCAATTTGTATTAAAAACAGTCCACAGAATTCAATTTGTATTAAAAACAGTCTACAGAATTTAATTCATATTAAAAACAGTCCACAGAATTTAATTCATATTAAAAACAGTCACAGAATTTAATTCATATTAAAAACAGTCTACAGAACATTCATAATTAAAATAATAGTGAGGCACCATAGAAATTCTATGGTGCCTTCTTTATCTATATAATTTACAGTTAATAATAATATTTATGTCAATACAATAAATGTATGTCAAGATCAATGCTATTAAGAAAAATTACTCTTCTTCCATAAAAATAATTTTTATTGCCAGCGAAATACTCTAAATAATAAAACAAATATGTACTTTTATTGGAAATATAATTGTTAGCAAAATATCCTTAAAATCAATATTGAAAAATGTTTCTATTTTAAACGAATTTAGTTAAAATTATACCGTTTTAGTTGAGTTTGGAACAATTCATTTTAAAATTATTAATATTATTAATCTCAAAGTTTATTTTCCTTAGTGACATCGTTTACTTTTTTGAATGTGTGTGAAACGTTATAATGTACATACGAATATGAATTGCTCGAGCATTTTATAATATACAATTTTGTTAAATATCTCATCTGATAGTTCCTAAAACTGCTTTTTTATTTCTCTTTTCTAAACATTATTTCTGAATTTATCTAATTCTATGTTCTGTGCTTTTGTTGTCAATAATCTGATCTGGCAACTTGTTACAAAATATGTTAGCCTATCAGCAAAATAAAATTTAATATTTGGGAAGATTGAGAAGAAATAATAGAAAAGTAAACATAAAATAATAACCATTTTGGAATATAATCGGAGTAAAAACAGTTGAAAAAAATTAAGGTAAATGAAAAAAACTTTAATACGTTTTTAAAGAGTTCTTCATGGGTTTTATACAAGAAAATTTATATACATATATCTCCTGAAAAAACATAATTTCACAATATATATATATATATATATATATATATATATATATATATATATATATATATATATATATATACATACATACATATTGTGAAATTATGTTGATGTGTGTGTGTGTGTGTGTGTGTGTGTGTGTGTGTGTGTGTGTGTGTGTGTGTGTGTGTGTGTGTGTGTGTGAACTTTTAATCTGTTGTTTTTCTAGCATTACTCTTTTCTCCTAAATGTCTGGATTGATTGAAACATCATAAAGTGCTGGGAGGTGGGGGCAAAAACAGAAGGTGGTGTTTCCACACTTAGTGGCTAGCTATTTCCTGTAATACATCAACCTGTCTCCTTTCTATTTCGCCCTCTCACCTCCCCAATTCCTAGACCATCGTTTCAGTTCCTATCAACAACTATCTTAACAACAACTGGATATTATCTGTGACTAGTTAATGTGAAAACTGGCTGGTCCATCACAAATGATTCTTCAAGAATGATCAAGTACAGTTTCAAAAATCCATCTTGAGTTTGAAAAGAGAGAGAGAGAGGGGAGGAAGGGGTGGCTAGACACAGAAAAAGTTATATTCTTTTAGCACTGGTCTGCACCAGAGGTGGGCCCAGTAGACCCTACCCTGTTCTCTCCTTTATTGCTGATTTAAGTCTAAAGACTTTCTCTCCTAGTCACCTTTGACCTATCATACATTCTGATTAAGAACATTTCCAGTCTTGTTGAAAAGACCATTTCTGCTGCCTAATGACTAAAATCTGATATGGAAGTATTTTTCCTTTTTGTTTATTCCTTGCTCTAACAATTTCTTTATCACCTCAAGAAAAGACAAGGGAAGTGAGAATATATATATATATATATATATATATATATATATATATATATATATATATATATATATATATATATATATATATAAGCGCGTTTCTGTTATGTTTTTGTCAGCAGGCCTTTACCTCTTTAAAGAACCTTAGGACAGTTCAAGTCAGATAAGGCAAACTTGAAAGGGGAGATAATAAATATATGAAAAAAAGTCATTCATCATTGCTTCTCTGTTAATGCATAGCACAGTAGCTCCACCGCCACACATTTTATTTTTTCGTACAGCCATCTCTCTGGAAACATACACTTGACACTTCTCCAATACTTACCACAGGCAAATTCCAAGGAATTCCAATTCAAACCGCCATTCCTACCTTAATTATACATACACTTATTTTTTTTCTCTTCACGTTTCCATGGAAACAAACCTTTTTAACATGTTAAAAAAATCAAGGAAGATAATCTAATTTTTTACTCACTGGTTTGAAAAGAGAAAAAATTCCTGTTTCTTATTTTTTCCTTTTTTATTCTTCGATTTTCTGACAGAATATCTCAAATAGATAAATTAGTGATTAAAAAGTATATAAACTGTTCTGCTTATAATTTAATTTAATTCGTTTTATGATTTTATAAAATGCATATTTTTAACTCGTATATGTGAATGTAACAAATTGAAAATGCATGCAATTAATTAAAAAAAAAAATGAATCTTAATAGCCTCAATATATATATATGACGAGTTTAGGCTATCCTTTCAAAAAGTGCTCACTACTAAATTAGTTATGAGTAGAGTTGATGTGTGTCTTTTTCATTTACATGAAGAAGTCGATTTGATCTTCAGAATCTTTCCATGTTTGCTCCCTTATTCAGATTAGATGAATAATGACTTGAACCTAGATCTGTTAAGGTATGCCGAACACACACACACACACACACACACACACACACACACACACACACACACACACACACACACACATATATATAATGTTTAATTCAGTTCAAGTATATTAATAACTTAAACTAAAAACCAATATATATTTTCAAAAATGCTCAATACATGAGTAGAGCTTTATAAACAAAAATAAATTTGGAAATTATAATGAGTCTATGCAGATTGGCCAATGTTTTATCATTAACATGCCATCATCGGAACTCCAAAATGATTTTACTTAGACGAAAGTCACAGAAAATGCTCAGATTTACAGGGAGGTTGTTTCAGTGTGTTGATGCTATTTTTATTCGTTGTTTGATGTTTAACATGTGTCCCTGGATGCTCATAGCTAAACAATCTGAATAAGCAAGTGAAACAAAACTATGTGATACAAATGCTCTAAGAAAGCAAACACTACACTTATAAACTACCAACATTTCATATTATATGATAACAGTATCTTTAACAATTTTTTTCATAATTTCAGTTGTATATTAAAACTTTATTGTGTACGCGTGCTATGCACTGATTTGTAAGGGTTGAGTTAAGATCATTAAAAAATCGAGATTGACAGCAAGTATTATTATTATTATTATTATTATTATTATTATTATTATTATTATAATTTTAATTATTTTATTATTTTTTATTATTTTATTGGAGCTTTCACACAGGTCATAAAGGATCTTTCCATGAGAATAACCTGTGGTGTTCCCTGGAATTTAAGTGGCAATAAGTCTCCCTAAGTTCCCAGTTCTCTTGACACTTCTCCACTGGAGGCATGGTCAATGCTCTCTCCTCGATTTTTTCCATCCTCGATGACCCTTCTTGGCTATTTGGCATCATTTTCTTTGGGAGGGGGTGAGGACGGTGATTAGGTAATGGGAGAGGATAGTGAGTTTATCGGTATGCAGCTTCATTGTTTTTGGTTCCATGTAAAATTTCATGTTTTGTGTCTTCCAGCAGCCCGTCTGACCTGCATATCTGGCTCGTGTATTAGTCTCTACATTCGAGGGTTTTCTTTAACACTTTAGCTGTTTTCATTATTGCTATTCGTTGTATCTTTTCAGCCATTCCTTGGATCGAAATTGTTCCTAGTGCTCCTACTATCATGGTTATTGTTGTGATTTTATTCATCATCCATATCCCGTTTAGCTCTTTGTATTTGCTTCGTTTCTCCTTTTCTTTGATATTCACCATGCGGTCAGCTAACATAGCATTATTATTATTGGCTCACAAGGAGCTTTCACACAGGACACCAAAGATCTCATTGGAAACAGCTTGTGGTGTTCCCTGGAAGCTGAGTGACAACAAGTGTCTCTCAGATATCTAGTACTTTCCACTTCTTTCGGTAACATTTGTAAATAAATTTGTAATAAATTTGTAAATAAATTTGCATTATCGCAACAGTTGCTTGCCATTGATATCTCATTGGCAGCAGCCATTAGTCTTCACTGGAATTTGAGCAGCAATAAGCCTCCCCAATCGCCCTTATACAGCGGAGGTCTGGTCAGTGCTCACTCCTCGGTCTTTTCTTCCTCCTTGACTCTACTTGGCTATTCGGTTTCACTCTTTTTGTTGGGGTGGGTATTCTTGTTGTTGTTGCTGTTGTCATTTCTATTATTATTTTTATTGTCATATAATTTTATAAACACAAACAATGACATACAACTGAACATTGCCTAAATACTGTTATTACTATTACTATTATTAGTATTGTTATTTGTGTTACTATTATTTATGGTTAGTATTCGTGTTCAGTAAATACGAAGCATAGGCCACTAAGACTGGTGTCGGTTGAACATCGCTTACTAAACCGGATTACCTATTTTAGTCTGAAATCACCTGCAGCCATGTTCAAGTGTTTTCTTCATTTACACCAAAGGGTTTTTGCTTTAAATATTTCTAAATAAACAAAAAATGTTCACACATAAGTAATATATAGTGTTAATAATAAAACAGTTTAAAAAATTAAACAGTAAAATGCAACATTTTTTTATTTTATGCAAAATACAATCAAGTATTATTTAATTGTGTGCAAAAGTTTTACATATGTTTATTATTATTATTATTATTATTATTATTATTATTAGTGTTATTGTTATTATTTATATTTTTATTATTATTATTATTATTATTATTATTATTATTATTATTATTATTATTATTAGCATGGATTGATTACAGAAAGGCTTATGACATGATTCCTCATTCATGGATACGGGAAACACTATTGATGATGAAGGTTGCTGAGAATGTGGTAGGGCTTTTGGAGACAAGTATGGCTCAATGGAAAACGGTGCTGACAGCAAACAAAGAGGAGACGGGGCAGGTTGGCATTAAACGTGGGATATTTCAAGGAGATTCGTTATCGCCACTTCTTTTTGTAATGATAATGATGCCACTGAGCATCCTCTTGAAGAGAGAAAAACTGGGATATAACTTTGGATTTGGTGACAGACGCCTCAACCATCTACTGTTTATGGATGATTTGAAAATATTCGGTAGAAATGAAAACGAAATGGAGAGACTAGTAGAACTTGTGGGAACATACTCAGAAGACATTGGGATGGAATTTGGGATTAGTAAATGTGCGGTGCTGGTGATGAAAAGAGGAGTAAAGGTTCATTCGAATGGAATAGTGCTGCCAAATGGAGAAATCATGAAAAAAATAGAAGATACAGGATATAAGTATTTTGGAGTGTTGGAGGGTGTAGGCATCATGAACAGAGAAATGAAGGAAAAAGTCAGGAAGGAGTATCTTAGAAAGTGAAACTAATTGCAAAGTCGAAACTATGTGGAGGAAAAAATGCATGTCAGTGTTTTGAGATACAGTGCAGGAATTTTAGAATGGTCTGACAAGGATTTGCATACCATGGATATCAAAACAAGGAAAGTTTTAGCAATGTTTGGTATATTTCACATTCAAAGTAGCGTAGCAAGGCTGTATCAAAAGAGGAAATATGGTGGGAGAGGATTGAAAATTGTAAAAGATTGTGTTAGAACCGAGGAGATGTTGTTGAAGGAGCATGTGTTTAGAAGTGAGGAGTGGATGCTTAAGGTTGTGGCCAATGAAGTGGAGGTATGGGAGACCAAGGCTCATTATGTGAAACATATGGATAGAGAAAGGGTAGAGGAACTGGCTAGGAAGAAAATGCATGGAAAGTTCTTCCAGGATATAGCAGAAGTGGCTTATGAAGGATCATGGCAATGGCTTAGAGCTGGGTATCTGGCTAAGAGTACTGAATCTTTTGTTTGTGCAGCACAAGAGCAGGCATTAGGAACACGATTGTTCAAAAAAGTGGTTCTAGGAGAGGAAGTTGCTGCAGAATGCCGGATTTGTGGTAAGACCTCAGAGTCAATTGCGCACCTTGCAGCAGGGTGTAGTGGACTGGCCCAGAGAGAGAGTACCGCAAAAGACACGATCGCATTGGACTCCGGATATATTGGGAGGTGTGTAAGAGGGTTGGGGTGAAGTGTGCTAGAAAATGGTTTGAGGAGGTGCCTGATGAAGTGAGAACAAGTGAGGATGGCAAAATAGAGGTATGGTGGGACAAAAGTGTCATAACGACCAAGCAATTGGAACATAATTGTCCTGCTGTGGTCGTCATTGACAAAGTCTGAAAAAACTGGCAGATTGTAGACTTCTCAGTACCCTGAGACAAGAATGTGAGAGAGAAGGAGAATGAGAAGTGGAGCAATTATGCTCCATTGGCCTTGAAGATAAGGCATATACACATGGTTAAAACACAAATAATCCCGGTTGTAGTTGGTACACTAGGAGTAGTATCAAGTCGTCTGGAAGGACAATTAAAAAAACGACAAATCCCTGATGTTTCAGGCGGCCTTCAAACCTCTGCAATTACAGGTTCCACCAACATCCTTAGGAAAACCCTTGATCTTTGAAGCTCCTGGTTTAAATCCGGGATTAAGGGAAATCCTCTGGAAATTAATCTCATCCCTATCCAGAGAGACGTTCATAAACGAAATCAGAATGATTATTATTATTATTATTATTATTATTATTATTATTATTATTATTATTACATTCGTAATAATGATAGTGAGGATGATAATGAAATTTCTAGATTTGCCAAATAAAATGAACATATGTCTTTACAAACGTAAATAAGCACACAGTTTTCATTGCATTCTCAAAATACACAGTTATACTCCTGTATGATAGCTTGTACACCACGGATAGCAACATAGTCGAATGTAAATATGCAAATACTGTACAAATGGGGCATAGCATTATACGAAAAAATAAAACCAAAAAACTTAAACTACTCCCCATTAGAACACTAACTGAAGAATGAAGAACGTGGCATTTTTTTTTAGTTCAACTGCAAATATTTCCCATGTGGATTGAACTGCAAGTATCAATGGATAATCAAAATATTACTGCATTTAGTAAATATATTATTAGGTTGATGAGAAAGTTCTTGCAGAATTTCTTATTTTGATTTCGAATAATGCATTTTCAAATAAGTTTTCGTTATAATTCCTTTACTTTATATATCATTTTAAAGAGCGTTTTTCGCTTTATCTAAACATTTTAATTACAACCATTTTAAAACAATTATGTTTTCTTTTCAGAACGTTGAATACAAGATGGAAAAAAGCAAATTCGCATAATTTTCTCATCTAATTTTCAATTTAAGCTAGGCCGAAAAGCTGCTGAAACAGCTCGCAGTAGTAACAAAGCATTTGGCCTAGGAACCATTACTTAATGCACGACACAATAGTGGTTTGAGAAATTTCGTGGTGGCAATGAGATTCTTAAGATGATGAGCATAGTGGTCGGTCATCTGATGTTGACAATGATTAATTAAGAGCCTTAGTCAAAGCCAATCCAAACACAACTGTTCGAGAACTTGCTTCTGAATTAGATGTAACATATAGGATAATTTCCAACCATATGAGAGAGACTGCAAAGACAAAAAACTTGATAAATGGGTGCCTTACGAATTGAACAACAACCAAAAGAAACACTTTTATGAAGTGTCATCTTCCCTTCTTTTACGCAGCAATAACGACTCGACTTGTGAGAAACAGTGGGTTCTTTATGACAATCTGCGATGCTCAGCACAGTGGTTAAACACTGATGAAGCTGCATGACACTTCCTGAAACCAGAATTGCACCAAAAGAAGGTCATGCTGACAGTTTGATGGTCTGCGACCGGTTTAATCCATTACAATTTTTTTAATACAGGCGAAACCATTACGTTGGTAAAGTAGTCAACAAACGGATGAAATTCATCAGAAACTTTGACAACAACACTCAGCATTAGTCAACTGCACATTGCTTAATCGCCCCTGTAGAAGTTGAACGAATTGAGCTATGAAACTCTGCCTTATCCATCATACTATCCAGACCTCTCACCTACCGACTACTACTTTTTCAAGCATCTTGACAACTTTCTGTGTAAGAAATACTTCAAAAACCTTAACAATATCAAAAACGCCTTCAGCAACTTCATTGCCACCAGAAGGCAAGATTTTTATGTTATTGGCATAAATACACATGTTTTGCATTAGGGAAAGTGTTTGATTCTGATTGTGCTTATTTCGATCAATAAAGTTTTGTTTGAGCCAAGATATGTTCATCTGTCTGAATTTAGAAGTTAAAAACTGCAAAAACTGTCTTGTCAACACTATATGTTTAGAGACATAATTGAAAACACTGTTTTATTTCTCAAAAACTTAATTATAGTAGAGTCATTTGCAGGTACTGTTTGGCTGCATCACAGCTCTCCAGCCTCTCTAAACAACAGTGCATCGAGCCAGGATCGAAATTTAGTCATCTAGTCAACAATCAACACTCCTAACTATATGGCTGTTCGTCACTAGCCACTAGTTAAATCTCAATGTTTATATAAACATTCTAAAACTTTAAATTGCTGAAGAGTACTCATATAGTTTACACAAAAAGCTTTGCATTTATAGTGATGGTAGTTTGAAATTTCACTTACCAGTATTCAAATTAAGAAGGTGAAGAATATATCTAATCAGGCTTTTAGCAGTTATTTATACATAACGAAAAAATATACCTACATATATAGCTCTACTAACATATTGAGCACTTTTATCCTGTTTTTTACCATTTCTACCTCTGAATATATATATATATATATATATATATATATATATATATATATATATATATATATATATAGCGAGAGAGAGAGAGAGAGAGAGAGAGAGAGAGAGAGAGCTATGTACAGACCAAATATATTAATCATGATAAATTATGAAATAAAAAGTGAAAAGCTAGCTGACCAGTTTCGCATCCAACCCAACAGAGCTAAAATCGAGGTGAATAACGATTAAGAAAAAAATATATGAGATGGAAATATGGTGGGGAACAAATGGGGAAAATTAGGGAAAGAATCAGATAGAAACTACATTAAGTCCTAAAAGATTTTCTGTTTGTATGCAAAGAGGAATTTTCAAGGACTTAATATAGATAGTTTCTAAAATTTTCAAGTGATAGGGATAGTGTGACCTGCTCAAAATTGAGAACAAGTCCACACTGAAGTTTAAAGCACAGATACGATTATTTATTAAGTGTAATAAATAGCCAAACCATAGCTATTATGCAAAACATCTGATGGTGCAAAATTTGCATGTCGATTCTTGGATGGGATGTGTTGATTGATACAGGAATCCAAAGTTAGTGATGTTTGATCAACATAGTGCATACCACACACACACAAACGCACGTCACCCAAGGTAGTGCATTTCACATGTACAAACATACGCATGAAATTTATATTCAACATTAACAATACAATGCAAACCAAAAAGAAAACAATTTATATGGACCATCCACAAGAAACGCCATCTGCAGAAATAGATTTCACTGCTAACAATACAGAAGTATTCCTTCTATCATATTCTTACTGAGGCATATATTATAAATATACGACCTTTAATGTGTTTAAATCTTAAGTATACTAACTAAATACGAATATTACAGACCTAGAACCGCTACAGTCGATTTATATGAATATAATCAGCCACAGATAGCTGTTTCATCGTTCCACGAATCATCAGTGTTGCAAGATGTGATGGGTGTATTCAAAACTCTGATAACAAGTCACTTACAACCATTTGATATGAATGTGTGTGTATTCATGACAATATACAAAGATATAAGCAAGCATGAGAATGAAAGAAAAAGATGTTAATGATAGTTAATAACAAGTATGAATAAAAGTAGATAGTTCCAATTGATAAATTGATCTTAATTACAGGTGGATAGATGATAATGCCAACTGCGGATCTGCATGTAGGTGAGCCGATGAGATAATGCAATTATCATTCACGTAATAATAGACCTTTTAGTAATTCTGTACAATGCACCAGAAAATATGAACATGGAATAATCAAAGAGTAGACAATTATTAGAAATAAAGGAATAGATTTTTCCTTTTGAAACTTTGTTCTTTATTCGGATTGCACCCGAAAGTTGATTGATAAATCTCAAGCGTTATTTGTTGACTCAAGGACACTTGAAAAATATATCAATTATCAGAAATTAAGAAAAAGTTAAAATATGTTTTATTTTCTCATTTTATCATTTTTTAGGAAAAAAAACGATTGATGTTTAACTACTTATATTTCATTTTTATTTATCATTTTGAAATATTTATATACATTTCAAATTGAACAAGCTGAAGGTGAATATATAAAGTTGTTATAAAACAGATCCACTTAATTTTATTAATATTTACAAAATATTGATAAAAAGAGGATTAATTTGCTATTTTGATTAAATCTCTTTAAAAGCCTGACTACTGTTTCTATGTAAGATTTAGTATCTCTTGTATTATGAAATTTATGTTGCACTAAGAGAATTCATTCTTTGAGTCTCACAGATTACACTGTGCAACAAATTTGAATTAAAAAAAAAGTACAAGACATATAAGACCTGTTTCGGTGTAAGAAAAGTATGCTGGTTCCAAATCTGACATTTATTTCTCTGGATTAGGTACCATTTTCATGTACTTTATTATTAATTATTGAGAAAAAAAAACACCGAATTCACCAGTTTAAACAACATTTGTCCTCTTAACTCTCTTGTGTAGAGTGTCATCATCCTTTTTTTAAATTCCAGCAGTAGTCTGCCAACATACCAGTGTTCCATTTTCCTTTAAAACGTTTTTCTATTAATGAAATATCTTGATGGAACCTTTCGCCATGTTCATCACTCACATGGCCAAGATTTTCAGCAAAAAAATCCAAATGAGAGTGGAGCACATGAACTTTTAGAGACATGTTACATCCCATATCATGAAAATGATGCAATAGATCATTCACAACTTGCACAGTCTTCTGAACGATGTTTTCCCAGGAAGTTATCACAAACTTTCTTGAATGACTCAAAGGCACATTTTTCTTTTCTCGTGAGATGTGTGTTAAAAGTTTCACCAAGAACAATTTTTCGAATTTGGGGACCTATGAAGATACCTTCTTTTATTTTAGTTCGACTTAATGAAGGAAACTTTTCTGCAAGATATGCAAATACCAAGGAATGCTTGTCTAGTGCTTTCACAGTAAGTAAATTTTCAGAAAAGAATGTATAAAATGCCCCTTTATGTTTAAAACATTAAAATACACAATAATCCGGTCTTTATCATAGTTTTTAGTTAAAAAATACTTCATTAAATAGATATCTATTTTTAACCCTCAGATTTTTTCCCGTGCCCTACAAATAAGGTTCTGCGGCAGGTTTTAGCTTCTTTTCCTTGATTTTTTTAGCCTACATTAAAAAATGCCTTTCTTGATGAATACCATGGCTTTTCGGAAGGTGGTGAACACCAAACCATGTGCTACAGCATTATGTTTTTACTTTTTAAAAAATTAGCCCTTGGTCTAGAAAATATTATGCTAACCAGGATAGCTCTGTCATCTAGCTCTCTTAAATCTGGAAAAATAGCTCATTTCGGCTGACTTTAGCAAATACATGATTCAAATAAATGATTTAACAAATAATGTACATAATATGTGTACATTAAACTGTGTTTTTCTCTTAAGATTTATAATTTAATACACATAATATGTGACTGCAAAGTCGTCAGTAGCCCATTTTTGACGTTTTTACTGAAATTTACGACTGTGGCAATTTTGCACAAATTATACCTAATTCAACAAAAAGAAAGCCAGAAATAAATAAATAAAATAAATAGGTATACAAAAATTGCTGCAGACATCCTGTACTTTTTTTAGTGTTGCACAGTGTTATCTGGACGGTGGCTCATGACGCCATAGCAGTTCGTTCTCTCACCACTGTTATAATGTGCGTTGGTTGAATAATGACAGTATAAAATTATTTTGGGGTTTTAGGATTTGGGGGGAGTTTTATTTATCTTTATCATATACAATGGTTTACTTCTACTTGTGCAGCCGCCATCGCGCAAAGGCAGCATGCGTACCACAAATTTAACCGACATAAGTTCAGTTCAAATAGGCAGAAGTATATAGAAGCCATAAGTAACTGTAAGAAAGAAATAGCGATAGCTGAGAGGGAATTTACTGAAACCACCCAAAACCGCATCAAAGCACAGAAATTAGGAACCCAGGACTTCTGGAAAATCTGCAACAGTGTAGTAAATAATGGGCAATCAACAATCCCCCCACTATCCAACAATCATGAGATTGTTTGCTCTGCAACTGAGAAGGCTAACATACTTGCCAGATGGTTTGCCTCCAACTCCACACTGGACCCTGCCAACCACCCCCTCCCTGACTTTCCTTTGCAGACAGACGCCACACTACACGATCTGAAAATCACCTCTTCTCAGGTGCATGCTATCATAAGAAATCTTGACACTGCAAAAGCATGTGGACCTGCTCTCATCCCGGCTGTGCTATTAAAACAGTGCTCCGCCAAAGTAGCTACAGTTCTCTCCAAAATTTACAACAAATGCCTTAATGAATCTTGCTTTCCTGCCTGCTGGAAAACTGCTTCTGTAGTACCAGTTTTCAAAAATTCTGGTGAAAGAACTGACCCAGTAAATTATCGCCCCATTAGCCTCCTCCCACTTTTTGCCAAAATATTTGAGACAATAATTAACCAAGCTTTAGTCCATCACTTTACAGATGCTAAACTTCTAACTGACCAACAATATGGATTTAGACAAGTCAGTTCAACAGCAGACATCCTAACTGTAATCTCAGAACGTATATACAAGCCACTGGACAAAGCGGGGAGAGTAGAGTGGTAGCTCTAGATATATCTAAGGCTTTTGACAGGGTATGGCATGAAGGTCTTCTCAGTAAAATCAGATCATATGGTATCACTGGAAGAATACATGACATGATTAAATCCTTCTTAGATAAGAGAAAAATCCAGGTTAACCTATCTAAACGGTCGTACATCTAAACAATGCGATATAAATGTGGGAGTGCCTCAGGAGTCTATCCTGGGACCTCTGTTATTCCTAATATTAATAAATGACCTCCCTGACAAAATTGCCTGTGAGATGGGTATATATGCTGACGACACCACACTCTATAACAGACACAGCAGGAAAACAAATGAACACATATCGAAAGAAATGGCAGAAACACTAGAGAATGACCTCTGATCCGTAGTGGAATGGGGACATAAATGGATGGTCACATTCAATGCTGCCAAGACTAAACTCGTTTCCTTCAATAATTACAAGAAACCTTCTCTACCACCAATAGCAATGGCCAATGACTCTTTATCTGAAAGTACATCCTTTAAACTCCTCGGTCTAATGCTCTCAGGAAACATGAGTTGGAACAATTACATCAAGAGTATCGCCAGAACCGCTGCGAAGAAGGTAGGTTCTCTCTACCGTGCTAGAAAGATACTAACGGCCAAAAGTATTCTATACCTCTATAAGGCCACAATTCGCCCATGTATGGAGTATTGTTGTCATATTTGGGCTGGTGCATCTGCCACTAGTCTCTCGCTCCTGATATCTGATAGATCTGATAGATCCTGAACTGTCATCTAAACTTCAGCCCCTGTCCCATCGACGAAATATTGCATTCCTCTGCCTTTTCTACAAGTACTTTAATGGTGAATGCTCTGACGAACGGCAAGCACTTGTGTCTCCTCGACGTAAATACCCCCAACAAACCTGACAAGCAGCTAAATCCCACGCCTTCACAGTAGAGATAGATCCCTAGATGCAAGAGAGCCTTCTACTCCAGTAGTTTCTTCCCCAGGACAGCTAGACTTTGGAATTCCTTGCCGGGTCCTTGCTTCCCCAACTGTACTGACATGCACAAGTTCAAGTGCAACATGAACCGACACCTTGCTACCCAACTCCCTACACAGTACACCTGATGCCTATCTCCCTGATAGTAGCACCCTACAACAAAGTGGCAATATGCCTTGTTTGGGGTGAAAATGTAATAAAAAAAGAAAATAAAATATATGCACATATAATATCTCCAACCTATCCCATATAGAGGGAGGGAGTAACTATCCAAAAGCCTGGCCACTCTCTCTTTCTCTCTCTCTCTCTTTCTCTCTCTCTCTCTCTCGCTTTCTCTCTCTCACACACACAAACACACACACACACACACACACACAGAGTTCAGTAAAAAGAGGAAGATATGATTATTTTTTGTGTCTCATGAGTATCTTGCTGTCTGTAACAGGTACTCCTAATTCCTAACTTGATTTCTAAATCAAATTTTCCATTCTTTTACTTTATCCATCTTTATACAAAAAACTGTTCTAAAAATTATTTTCACAAACCCTTATCTAAATATTTCTACGTTCGTATTTACAAGGTATTTGTTTATTTAGTTCTTGCTTGTGAAACAATGCAAGTTGCTAAGTTGGAGAGTTGGAGGAATACTATGGAAAGTCAGAGTTAACGTTGTCCAGATAAATGTAAGAATCAGTAGTTTTAGTGTTGGAAATCACTCATAAAAAGGCAAGTTCCCCTGCTCCGCTGGTGGAAAGTGAATTTGGCACAACTCAATCTTTGTGGTACTTTTAAGAATTGTAGATTGTTTGAAAGATAATGACCAGTTTTGTGTGCGTAAGAAAATGGAGGTAGATGACAAATCAGATATGAGGAAAAATATTTAAATGGTGTGGTTCCTATTTACTTGCCTCCCCACGATGGCAGAGTTAGATACGAGGTCAGTTTTTAATGTGGAGAAAATCCAGCTCCCTAAAAAGGGGCACTTTGGATAAGAACAAAAATAAAAATTCTCTCAGTCATCAAGGACTTCTCTTCCACTGACCGACAACAGAAAAGGTGAAGTGTCGCCTCAGAACAGATACTAGGTTGTCTACAAGTTTTGTCACCACCGTAATACCATTGAAGTACAAGGTGGAGCAGGTATTCGTCTGATTGTATGAGTAAGGAGTGGATGGAATAAGTTCATGGAAATTTTACAATTACTAATCAGTAGAATCAGTTACTGTTGTTGACCGAAGGACAAGTCTATGAAACATGTGTGTGCAGTGTTAGGATGTATAAAAGTCAACTTTATCAGTGAGAATTGAACACATGAAAATAAATCATATTAGAATGATACGATAGCTGTGTAATCTTAGTTTTAATAACAGGATTAGATTTGATGACTGTAGAGGAAGAATAAATCTGGACAGTATAAGGGCATGCGTGCAGAACAGGAGTTTTCATTGGTTTGGCCATATTAAATGAATGGCATCATATTCTAAATTTTATACAGTCGATATCCCAAGGGCTCTTTATAATATATTTATGCTGTATGAGTTATATTAAGGTAACTATTTAAATTTTATATCTTTTATTTACAACTCTATTTGGTTTTCTCCTTGATCTTCACTCTGTAATTTGCTGGCTGGCAAAATCCACGATCTGGCAGGACTTTACCTTCTTGTTATTATGTCTATATTATCGGTCTTCTAACTTGGATGATTTTATCTGTTTGTATGTCTATTAGGATTTTGTGACTTTCATTTTCAAGTGCTGCTGCCGGTTTGTGCTTGTACCGTTTGTCTGGATGTTCAAGATTCAGTTGTCTGCATAATTTCCAGTGCATTTGCCTTCTTCACTTGATCGTGTCTTTTCTTTTGGGGTAGTTTTTTGCATTCACTTGTTATGTGTTGTTTTTGTTTCATTTCTTTTTGTCCACAGAGTCTGCATTTACTGTTTTCGTGTGTCTTGTCGATCTTTGCTTTGATGTGGTTGTATTTGAATTATCTTGTGCGGCTGTTATTAGGATTCAGTTCCCCTGTTTAAGTTTCCTTTTTATAGCCATTTCCAAGTGTTTTCGTTACTCTTATCTTTTGTCATTTTGATGAATCGTCCATGTAGCTGTTTCTCTGCTAATTTTTCTTTTATCGTCCTATCCCTTGTCTTTTCTTTTTCTTTGTTTAGTTGGGTTTTTTTTTAGTGTCTGCACTTAAATTATACTGCAGTAATTATTCTTTTGGTGTTCTGTATTATGTATTTTTCTAATTTTTTTTTTTTTGTGCCATTTACACAGTCTTCTATACAAACTAGTCCTCTTTCCCATCTTTCCTTTTCACATAAAGTCGGTCAATATAATCCTTTGGGTGTTGTGCATTGTGCATTGTCATGAGTTGCCTGGTACTCTTGTTGAGATGCCTCTGTACTTCTTTGGTCCAATCTATAAACGGGCCAGAGTATCTCACTAGTGACACTGTCCATGTGTTTGTAACTTTTATTAGGTTTCTACTATATAGTTTAGTTTCGAAAAGTTTTGATGGTGTCTGCTCCCAGAATTCCTAAATATTTGTAGCTATCATATTCATCTATTGTCTCTATCTTCATTTGGTTGGGTAGTACCATGCCTTCCGTTGTCTCCAGTTTTTCTCTTTATTATTATTATTATTATTATTATTATTATTATTATTATTATTATTATTATTATTATTATTATTATCTCGGTCGTAGTTGGTACACTAGGAGTAGTATCAAATCGTCTGGAAGGACAATTGAAAAACTACAAATCCCCGATGTTTTAGGCGGCCTTCAGACCTTTGCAATTATAAGTACCACCAACATCCTTAGGAAAACCCTTGATCTTTGAAGCTCCTGGTTTGAAGCCGGGATTAAGGGAACTCCTCTGGAAATGAATCCCATCCCTTTCCAGAGAAACGTTGATAAAGGAAATCAGAATTATTATTATTATTATTATTATTATTATTATTATTATTATTATTATTATTATGTCATTACTCCTTTATTGGGAATAACTGTTGCTATGTAGATTCGATAATTAAAATGATCACAGTGACATTTGCAAAACATCTTTTGAACAAAGATGCGTTCACAATTGACCTCTTTACTCTACAACTAAGCAGCAACCAGTGTTGTATGTAAGCAACAGCTTTCGCGTTTCTTTTTATCTCCTCTTTGTATGAAAAAGGGAAAAGAAAAAGCATTGCTATGTTTTAAATCAGTGACATTTTCAGAGAGACCGTGTGTCCTTTTGCAGTTACTCTCACTGTTGTCACGGTGTCACTTCTATTGTGTCTCTTACATTTTATTGATTGATTCATTTATTTTTCTCATCTAACCAAACAAAAAACAAAGGTTGTTTCAGTAAACTTTAAGCTAAACAAGTTGAATAATGATCAGACGTGTACAAATTTATCAGGCCCATCTGCTGATATGGAAACTTTCACAAAATGCCATGGATGGAGATGTGCTTTTTAATATATCGCCAGGCAACCTTTTAATTAAACATCAGCAAGTCAACAACTTAAGTTAAAATTGCATTATTCAGAACACTGTTCTCACCTTAGATGTTATTATCACAATATTTTAGTCAATGTAAACTCTAACCTTCTTCAGGAGCATATGTATGAATGTTGAATTCAGGAATCTATATAGAATTTCAAATTGAACACTTAATTAAATTTACAGGGATAGATTGTTCTCATCCTCGCCGCCATGACCGAATAGAAGTCTTAAATAATTCTGAATCATACTGGCATGACTTGGCAACTTTGTTGAAACCAGAGAATGTTTTAATATTTCATAGATTAAAGAATACCAGTATAAATTCACATGATTTTGCCGATAAATTATTTATGTATTTTTGATTTCGTAAGCATGTAATTCAATGTGGGTCTATTGCTTATTAAAAATCAACATCTATTTTAGGAATTGCGCCATCCATTGAATTTCTGCTTATACTGAGACTTATGAGTAATTTTTTTTTTTATAGAAATTAATGTTGGTCGATATTTGAATTCCAGTAATAACACCATTACGTTAACATAATGATTCTTTCAAATAATATAATTAAGTAGAAAGTAGACTCTAAATACATCTACTATTATTGTGGATAGTGTTGCATATTCCAAAATTGACCATACGAACACATTCTGATATATTATATATCTATCCGGCTATAATTGGCATAAAACATAACTGAAAATCTATTCAAGAGGTGAAATTTTTATATTATTATTATTATTATTATTATTATTATTATTATTATTATTTACTCACCAAGAGTTTTCACATAAATCATTACCAGTGATTGCTCACCGGTAAAAACTGATTGTGTTTCTCTGGAGTGTGAGTCATAATAAAATCTCTTGGATATGCAGTAACTGTTTCAATTCACTTTGCAAATCACACAACAGTCGTTTAACATTGACTTCTCCCTGATAACAAGTGTTGGCTTTCTTTGGAATCGGAAAACATTAAGCCTCCCTAGGGTTCCACTTTTCTCTGTACCCTTCCATTGGCGATTTGAATAGAGCTCTGTTTTTTATTTTTCTAGTTTTTTTTACTATTTACAACCATTACATCCCCTTTCTCACAGAAGACACGTTGATAGTCTCTCTCTACTCTATTGTTATTTCCATGAAATGTGCTCGATTAAAATCAAATCTCTGATCCATCCTTATAAGACATTTATAACAAGAACTTGCCTTTTACCACAACATAAAAAGAACTCTCCTTTTGTTCGCCTGTGTCTAGCATCAGGTGGAATTTCCATAAACTGAGATTTTTGCAAAGGATGCCTGTCTGTAGAACACATTGCCTCAGGACTGTTTCTGTGCAGATTACACTCTCTTCAAATCTAATGTCAACAGATTTCTGTCATAAATCACCTCTGCAAATATTAAGATTCGGTCCATTCCATTAACCATCCTTGATTTTCTCATATTTCATAAAGTTCTTCATCTCTCCACGGAAAACATACCATCTCCAGGGGAGCCGCTGGTCTTGATAAATGGTGAGCCTTTCAGTAAAAAGAAATCACTTTAACTTTTGGGAAGAGTATGAATTTATCTGTTCTCCCTCCAGCTATGGGTGAAATAGGTCTATGTTACTTGGCATGCATTCTCACTATGAATAGTCATCAATTATCTGAGACAGAGTGAGCTTTGACATTCAGAATACACAAACCAATTAAACAATTTACATAGATTTAAACCTTCATTTTAGGTCTTTTAATACATTAGGATTTCCATGCTCATTGCAAAAATGGCATTGAGAGGAATGAGAAGAAAATCAGTTGATACCATCATGGTTGATCCGTCTGAGTGTATGTGTATGTGTGTATGTGTGTATGCATGTGTATGCACGTGTATGAGGATCGATCAAGAAGAACCAACAAATGAAATAACCCCCTTTTGGGAGGAATTCATCACTTTATCTGTATGACTTGAGGCTTAACTACTTTCTTTCTCTCAGAGATTAATTACAATTCTAAAAAGCTTTCTGACTTTCTCTTTGAAAGGAATCAGATGATGATGGGAATTCTTTGTTCGTTTCTAAATTATTCCTTTATGCCTACAGTAGGAATTGATCTATTTCTTTCTTTTCTATATTGAACCAGTTTTTAAGAAATAACCGTTGTATACATGAAGAAATAAGGGAAATAAGCCATGGAATTCCTCTCACGGAATGAAAAGAAAAGCAAATATTCATTAGATTTATGTTGATATACTGAAGACATTCAAGTAATTAACGACATACGACAGGGAAGCAGTACAAGTGATTGAAAGCCAATACAATAAAACTTAATGGTTTTATTCTCTTTTAGTACAGCTGTCCGTATCACTTGGTCATTGAAGATTTTATAAGTAGAGTGAAGAGATTTTTGTTCGGACAATAATGATTAAAGTTCTCTGACTGGAAAAATGAAGCCATTTCGAGTCCAATTTGCAAATTGATAATGAGAGTGGCCGTTCATTGGCATACAATGTGACCAGTGCCGCTGGTGCTATGGATTTATGTCTCCTCTCCCCTTACTCACCACAGAACTACTCTATGTAAACAAACTAAAGTTCATAATTTTAATCACTAAAAATCGCATTCTCATCCAATTTTAATGAAATGTTAAGAATTTATTCAATAATTGATAAATTGTATAAGGAATTATTACAAGTTTCATGGCAAATTTTAAAATGGTGAAAGTTTCATTTAACTTTGAGCATGATAACCACATATTCCAAAAGTATAAAAAACCGAGGGGCCTTCAGGATATGCTGTCGAATATGTTTTTTACCAGGATTTATGATTAAAATATATATTCAGAATATATTTCATAAACTACCTTGTTACATGATAGGTATTCTACTTATAAGTAAAGATAATTTAATCTGGCAGACCTTATTGTGTTTAGATTCCACTGTAACCAAAAGTTATACACACAGATATTAATATATATGCTCAGATATACCAAGTATAGATAACGTTTTATTATTTTAAGATTATTCAATAAACAAGCTAAACTTTAATAATGAAGAATTATGTTGGCATGAAAATAATGCCATTTTCTATCTAAATGTAAATTATTTCAAATAAATGATTTCTATTACATATTATTTTATCTTGAATCTGTTTGTTGTATTAGATGCCGAAAATGCGCACCTGATAATAAAAAACGGACATTTGAATTGTGATAGCAAATAACGAAAACACGAACGTTGTCAATGGAACAACCCGACATAAACAATTCTGTCTGGCTTCCAACACGACTTTTCTCAGATCACAATTTCTATTTTGCTTTGTTTAACTGCCAAAGATGTTGATCACTTTACATAATCACACACCTTCGACCATCCCTTTTGAAATCTGACAATCCCAGGTTTGCCTCCACAGGAACCATCGCCTATTTGCAATGTGCACATGCCAGCCATGACCGCTTATCCTGCACCCTTTCTACGCTATCACCATACATTTTATTTAGATAAACGAAAACTGATTTGTAATAAATATTTATAACTTAATAGATCAAACGATGCCGGTATTTATTTATTTTAAATCATAATATTTTAAAATTAAAACCATCCATTTACTAGCTACTAACTTGAGATTAGTCATTAGTCATCCTTACTATAATAGAGATTGTGTGTCTGCAGGTTCATATGTCAAACTTAGAATATTATGTAAAGGTAATGTTGTCTAAAATAACACTAATCGGTTGTGTCTAATCACATGGGCAAAAACCTAAAACCGTGGAATGTGAGAGCAATTTTGCATTAAACAAAGGTTGAACTTATAAAAGATTATTGCAGTTAGTATGTGTGACTTCAATGATAATTGAGATAGAAAACCTTAGATTCTTGAAATGTAGTCAAAAGGCGCAGAACAAGACTTAAATGAAGAATAGATGCAAAACATTCATAAATTCATAAAGGGCTACAAATACCGCAAGTCAGTAAAATTAAGAAAGTTCTTTTATTAGAAACATTTTTAAATGAACTCATTCGATTTTATTTTAAATCAATAAAATAAATAACGTAAAATATAAATTAAAGTGAATAATCTGTTTTTAATTGAAATATATCTGAAGAGATTTTAATATACTTCATAACATTTTGATGACGATTGATAATTTAAAAAAGGAAGGTAGACCAATATTGCTAGAAGGAAACGGATTTATCTTTGTCGTTTTAATATAAATTGTTTGATGGGTGTATTTAAAAATAGTCGCTGTTTTCTGCATCAGTTTGAATGATATGTGGAGATTTTTAAGTATTCATCGTTATTTAACAATCTATCCATCTTATTAATCATTATCGTCGAGTAGTTTTTAGCCTTGATAAGCGATGACTTCTTAGTGTGTAGTTTTAATCTTATTTTAATTTTTTTTTCCGTTTTTTAAAATACACTTAACATTTGTTTTTAATTTTAGTGAAAAAAAAACCACTGTGGTTTATACATAAAGAACTAAAGTGTTATTCCAATAATGGTTATATATATATATATATATATATATATATATATATATATATATATATATATATATATATATATATATATATATATTTGTGTGTGTATGCGTGCGTGCGTGTGTGTGTGTGTGTGCGTGCGTGCGTGTGTGTGTGTGTGTGTGTGTGTGTGTGTGTGTGTGTGTGTGTGTGTGTGTGTGTGTGTGTGTGTGTGTGTGCGGTGCGTGTGTGTGTGCGTGTGTGTGTGTGCGGTGCGTGTGTGTGTGCGTGTGCGTGTGTGTGTGTGTGTGTGTGTGTGTGTGTGTGTGTGTGTGTGTGTGTGTGTGTGTGTGTGTGTGTGTGTGTGTGTGTGTGTGTGTGTGAAAAATGAAATGAAACTAGAACAAAACAGAAAATGAAAAGGAATAAGTCATGGTAGCTATCCGGATAAATATGGTTTCCATGGTGTGTAGGGTGACATCATTTCTGGACAGTGGCAGTCATTGCTATCCTTGACAAATGAAGTATTAAATACGTCCTTATAAATATAAATTGATAGCTTGAAAAGAATTCCCCAAAAGAATATGGACAATTGTTAGGGATGCAAAGTAATCAGCATCAAGTTATTGGCTCATATAACTCTCAATACGGAAGGGGAATCTAATAGCTATCATTATGCATTCAGACAGATGCTCTTACACATACACATGCAAACACACACATGTCTATGCACACATTTACACACATACATATGAATCCACACATGCAGACAAGCATACAGGTACATATATAGACATTGATTCGCTACTAAACTAATCAACCGATCATTATGAATTTGGAAACACGGCTTCAGGATGTAAGCGGTCAACATCCGGGCTTCATTTTATTCTAGTTTTATGAAACGTGAGTTCATAGGGAGTGCAATCTCTTCATGACAAAAATTCAGATTTTGTGAAATTTTCATAAAAGTATTATAAAATGAATGTTCCCCAAATTTCATTTTTTTTTTCTGAAGTATTTTAAAGGGAATTTAGATGGTGTAATATGGATGCAGTCTTTCATTTGAAAATTCCAATATATTAGATTTACATTTTATTCATAATTATTAGACCCTAATGAAGCAAGATTATCTGAATTTAAATTTTTTCTTAACATTCCTGAAGCTTAAGCCGTAAATTTTAGAAATTTCCTAGAATAATAAAATGTAATGAAATTTCATCAAACAGTAAAAGTATACTTTAGTATCTAAATCTTAATTTTAATATTTTCTCTTCATTCTGTAAAAAGTATTTTTCTACTAGGTTGAAAAGAAAGTTCTTGCAGAATTTCTTATTTTGATTTCAAATGATTTATTTTCTAATGAGTTTTTTTTTTTTGTAATACCCTTACTTTATATATCTAATAAAGAGCGTTTTCGCACTATCTTATTGTTGAAATTACAATCGTTTTAAAACAATTATATCTTCTTTTCAGAACGTTGAGTACAAGATGAAAAAAAAAGCAAATTAGCAAAATTTTCTAGCTATTTTCAAGCTAGGGCACTGCTGGAACAGCTTGCGATATCAACAAAGCGTTTGTTTCATGAACCACTACTGAATGCATAGCACAATGGTGGTTTAAGAAATTTTGTGGCGACGAGGAGAGTCTTGAAGATGATGAGTATGATGGTCGGTCATCAGATGTTGACAACGATCAATTAAGAGGCTTAGACAGAACCAATCAATGCACAACTTTTTGGAAACTTGCTTTTGAATTAGATGACGATTTCCAGCCACTTAAGAGAGATTGAAAATGCAAAAAACTTGATAAATAGGTGCCTCACAAATGTAACAACAACCAAAAGCATCGCTGTTATCACGTGTCATCTTCCTTTCTTTTCGTAACAAGAACTACCCGTTTCTCCACTGAGTTGTGACATGCGATAAAAAGTCGGTTCTTTACGACAACTAACAATGCTCAGCTGAGTAGTTAGATGCCAACGAACTCCACAACACATCCAAAGCCAGAGTTACACCGAAAGAAGATAATGGTGATTGTTTCGTGGTCTGTGACCGGTTTAATTCGCTCAGTTTTATGAATTCAGGCGAAACTATTACAGCAGAAACGTACTGTACAGAAATGGATTAAATGCATCAGAAATAAAAACAGAAAAGCATTTGTCAACAGAAAAGCCCAATTCTTCTTCACGACAATATCCGACTGCACGTTGCTAAACCGACCCTGCATAAGCTGAACGAAATAGGTTACGAAACCCTGCCTCATCGACCATACTCTCACGTTTTCAAGCACCTCGACAACTTTCTGCATGGGAAATGCTTCAAAAACCTAAGCAAGGCCTTCAGCAACTTCATTGCCACCAGAAGGCAAGTTATTTACTTTACTGGCGTAAATACACTTGTTTTGCATTGTTTGAGCCATAATATATTCATCTGAATTTAAATGTTAAAAACCGCAATAACTTTCTTGTCAACCTAATATATATATATATATATATATATATATATATATATATATATATATATATATATATATATATGCATGTTATTAAACTCTTCAATGAAATCTGAGCCAGCCGTCTTTTTCTGTACAAATATTGAAAAATTTCGAAATAATGGGTATAATAGTTGAGGAACTGTAAACAATGATATACCAAAGATGCGGCAGGATAAGGAAGACGACATGATAAAAAGATGCGAGCAATTTATCCATATGATTTACATATTAAACTTAAGAAAAATAGTCTACAAGATTCTGAAAATGTCAGTCGATTATATCCAGCTTTGCTTCGCTACGATATTAGGATAGAACATATGTTAATAGAAACACTAGAGAATCAATTATTTCATGCGAGGAATTCATTAAAAAAACTAAAGATATTAGAATTACCAAAATTTTGAGTCTTTCAATTATATTAGAAAACTCCTTAATCAAACAAGAGTTTTGAAGGAAATAGCATCTAAAATATTATTACAACCGGATTCGATATATAGGAAAGACTACTTCATTACAATGGTATGAATATATTTTGGATATAATCGATACTAAATTATATAAGTCACCCGTGGAAGATATAAAAAATAAACATAGAAATGTCTGTGTAAGCTCCTATGGAAATAAAGGATTTAATGATTAAATTTACCTAAAATATTTAATAATCCAAAAACCATAGAATTTCTACCAACTGAGCTACAAACAAGAGAGCAACAACCAATAGTTACTTATAAACTAGGGTCACCCATAGGTAAGAAGGTGTTAAATTACAAAAAGCGGTAGAATATATAGATATAGATGATATAAATTATAACATAAATATTCCAGAATGTGAATGTACGAGGGGCGTGCAATAAGTAATGCCCCTGACCCACTTCCCATAGCAGTAGAGCAACAACACTTAGCACAGTTATTAGTCTTTCTCTACATAGGAACCACCCAGAGTTATGCATTTCTTCCATCGTTTGATGCAGCTCTGGAGACTGTTTTTGTAAAACACCTCAGGTTGGTCCTCCAACCACGACGTGACTTCAGAAAGCAAGGCTGCATCATCTGGAAAACGCTTTTCTTTCAAAAACAACTTCATGGCTGGGAAGAGGTGAAAGTCAGAGGGTGCAAGGTCAGGAGAGTAGGGAGAATAGGGTAGGATTTCATAATCACATGCCCGTGCTTCTGATCTGGCGACATGCGAGTTGTGGACTGGAGCGTTGTCCTGCAGGAGGAGGGTACCTTTGCTGAGCTTGCCCCGCTTCTTGATTTTGATAGCTTCCCTTAATTTCCTCAAAAGTGAAGCATAATAGGCTCCTGTAATTGTGGTACCCTTTGCCAGGAAATCTGTCATCACTACTCCATCCTGGCCCCAGATGAATGTGAGCATGACCTTGCCAGCGGAGGGCTGCACCCTTGCCTTCTTTGGAGGTGGTGAGTTCAAGTGCTTCCACTGCATTGACAGGGCTTTGGTCTCTGGATCATAGTGATGGACCCAGGTTTCATCCTGTGTAATCATTTTGAAAAAGACTCATCTTTTTGGCACATCTCCAAATTCATCCTCGAGCACACAATGCACTCTCGCTTCTGGAATGGTGTGAACAACCTCAGAATCCATCTGGCAGACACCTTATGCATATGCAAATGGTCATGAATGATAGTTTCCACAGACCCTGTACTAATTTTGACATCTTGGACTATTTGGCGAATAATGATGCGCTGATCTTCCAAAATGGCAGCCTCAACTTGATGGACTGATGCCTCATCAATGGCAGAAGGGGGGCGACCAGGTCTGGGAGCTGTTTCCACAAACTTCCGGCCATGTTTGAATTCACGATGCCAGCGTTTTACAATTATGATGAGGTATTATCCCCATAAGTTTCTTTCATTTTATCAAAAGTCTCCTGTGGTGAGCATCCTTTCAAATACAAAACGGGATCACTGCTCGACATTCAACAGATCAATCAATCTCCCACAATTTCACACCTGACTCAGTTCAAACGCCTGTAAAGCAGAAACCACAATTAGTTCAGAGCTATAATTTTTCACATAACCCGTAGAGATATAAATCATTGCACATGCAAAATTTGAGCTAGATCAGACAACTGGAAGTGGGTCAGGGGCATTACTTATTGCACGCCCCCATAATTTCTCCTCTTCATGTAATAATAAGATAGAACATAATTACAGGTAATCTAAAGATAGTAAAAAATTCTAAATCAAGAAAATTTCATAGTAAAGGTCCAACTTATAGAGTACCTAAATGCCTTAATTATATTAAATGCATTAAAGAAGTAACCAAAGCACTAGATAGTTTTATTATATCTATGGCAAATAAATATAAATTATTGCAGTCTGCGTTTGATGCATGGAAGAAAAATGTACTTGAATTCGTAAATAAAAAAGTTTAAGTATAAAAAAAATCTTGGAAAACTATTTAGTCAGTAAATCTGGCCAGTTTGAATAATTTGCAATCGCTGCATCAACTTACTTTCTGTAATTCACAGTAGTCCTAATGTTATTTCAGTTTTCGACAATGAAACTGGTTCGGAGATGTAAAAACAAAACAGCATATTAAATCATGACTCCCCAGCAGCGTTGATCAAACACCATCTCCCTATATCACAAGAACAAAAAAATGTTCAAAATATTTGATCTAGTTTCTTGCTCCAGATTTATTTGGCTTACCTATTGATATTATAAAAAAAAATGTCTTCCTTACATATTAGACTCTTCCTTGTCTCCAAATCCAAAATGGATATATTCTTTTAATTTACCAGTCTGTTATATTTATACAATTCGGATTAACCCATTATACTACTTATCACCCCCTACTATTTATTTATATATTCACATTCGTATTTACTTATTAAAAATATATAAAATTAAAAAATAATGACATATATATATATATATATATATATATATATATATATATATATATATATATATATATATATATATATATATATATATACATATATATATATACACAATTTTTTTTTATATATTGCTAATGTAGTTTTAGATTTTCTTTATTAATATATTTTGATTAATTTTATACGATTTAAAAGCATCAAGATAACGAACATTTATTTAACTGTTTAAATATTTTGGTTTTCTAACCACCTTGTTTAATCACCGTTATTACTAAGCTAAAACTGGAGGTATAAAATCTATTTATTTCAAGGTAACGCAAGCTATTCTCAAAAACTGAGACATAATGCTTTCGTAAAACATATATACAGAGCAGGTACTATTTTTGTGCGGCATACAAGCTATTTGAAAGGGGAAGGAGCTTCTTTTATCAAATATTTTACAAACAAAAATTCCATCCTCAATTTTTATATCTAAATTCAGAAATATAGCTTATGTTCTTTTATGCTCCTAATTTAATTCTTTGGATATATCAGATGTTTACTTTTTTTTTAATTTCTCGTTATCGTTTATACATATAAGGTCGTCAATAAATCTCCCACAACAATGATAATTATATGTTCTGGATATTTTTTATTAATGATATATATATATATATATATATATATATATATATATATATATATATATATATATATATATATATATATATATATATATATATATATATATATATATATATATACACACACACTTATATAAATAAAGATTTGCCCAAAATGGTACAGGATCTAATCTAAACCCATTGGAATGCCTATAGTTTGAAGTAATATTTTGTTTCTTTTTGGAAAATAACTTTCTTTAATAAGTTCTTAGAAAAACGTTTGTCTTTGTCAGATGCTAACGAAATTACCTCAGGTCCATTGATGATGGTTGGGATAGAGGACTCACGTCTGTTCAAAACCCGGTTTGTTATTCTCCTAAATTTGTGGGGACCAACCTGCTGAACATATGACTCCCTCGCATTCTTTATTACTCTTTTGCAATAGTTGCTGCCAGTCCTAAAGGTGGCTTTAGTTTCAGAACATCTATTTCATTGAACTCAAGAGCTGAGACTGAACTTTAATTTAGATATTTGAGCCGATTTTATAGCATGCACATAACCATATTTATTATTAAATATTCATTGTAAATATTTATATAATATTTACAATAAATATTTTAATAATAAATATGGTCATAATATATAATAAACATATTTATTATTAAAATATTTATTGTATATATATATATATATATATATATATATATATATATATATATATATATATATATATATATATAATTTTTATAATAAATATTTTAATAATAAATTTTAGGTTCAGATATTTGAATTAAAGTTCAGCCTCGGCTCTTTTCATCTTTCTCAGATTAGACATAGTATCCCTTTCCTTTTCTAGAATTTAAATAAATGGTAGACTGAACTTTTCTAGAATTTAAATAAATGGTAGACTAAACTTCCAAGCATTAAATACTTTAAGCAACTAATCTAGGAAAAGGAAATGTCAAGCTATTTTGCAGGTGGAGAATCGTACATCTTCAAAATTGCCTCGGTTTTCTTCGTCATTTGGAAAAGACACTGCGTCAAAGCATTGAACTTGCTGAGCTTAAACTAATCTTCACTTGAAGTGGCCATTGCAAGTGAGAGGAAACCTTTGACAAGCAGGAAGCAAGCCATCACTCAGTATGTTATCAATCATTGATTATATATATATATATATATGTGTGTGTGTGTGTGTGTGTGTGTGTGTGTGTGTGTGTGTGTGTGTGTGTGTGTGTGTGTGTGTGTGTGATTATATATATGTATATGTGATATATGTCATTATTACGTATTCACAAATGCACATTCTTACTATACAAAATATAAATAGATAGGAATAAGTATTTAAAATATTTACATTTAGCAGCATCTTCTCATTTTATTCCTATAAAATCGATAACATTTGTTTATTGATCTTTTTATTCCAGTTTCCAATTCTTCTTTAACCCTGACATTAAAAGACATATTAAAAGGATGGAAATTTTAAATAAAAGGGTAAATAGACAGCAGTTGCTTATTTTGAGTGATTACATTGGTTTGCATATGTATGAATAAAGAGGAGTTTGGTCACATCTTTGAAAACATTTCGTAAGATTAATTTTAAAATATTAGAAAACAAAATAATATTATGAAATATTTTATTAAATGATTAAAATTCTTTTAAGTGTAATACTCATTTTAAAGAAGAGTGTTGATGTTTTCGTTTTTTTTTTTCTTCATCATTTTAGTACTATTAACCCTGAAGAGGCAGCCTCCCGTGGAGAGATAAAAGAATATGTCGGATGTTGTTGACGATTGTTATAAGTCTAAAGTCGATGTGTATGTGTGTGGTTTTATCGAATTTTCGAAAGCATTTCGTAAGGTTAAATGAAAATATAAGAAAAACCAAATAATGTTATGAAATGATTGAAATCATTTTTTTTAGAACTTTCTGTGTAATATACCTTTTTCAAAGAAAAACTGTATTTTGTTTTTATTTTTATTTTTCTGGTGGTATTAACCCTAAGCTTAGCTCCTCATGGAGGGAGAAAAGAAAATGTATGGATAAGTATCTATATAGTGTATTACGTATTGAGCTGCTCGCTTTTATTTTGTACAGTTTAAACTAAACAAACAATTATTTAGTTCGTAGGGATGGATATAAAAATACCTCGAGTTTTTATCTAATTCTTTGTATGGACTTGTGCTAACAATGTCAGAACATCTCGTTGCAGTGAAATATGATAAACGGTTTTATATGTTTGCAATATTTGAAAATTGTTTCTAACAGCATACTGTATCTTATATACTAAACTTTTTTTTTTATTGATTCCATTGTTTCCACAGATAAAATTAATGTTGTGTGGTCCCTTTTCTGATGCGCAGGTTTGAATGCTATATTTTTCAGGTTGGGTTATTCTTTGTTTATATTTAGCCTTCAGACTAAATAAGTACTTGTTTAGTAATATTACTCACACAAGCAATAGCAAAAACAACAAACTAGCGGTGTAATACTGTTGGAAATAAATTTTCAATATTAAAAACATACAAATAAATATAACTAAATCCTAGTAAAACCCATCAAATGAGGTTTTTAATTTAGAAGCGGGTATACGTGCATGATTTTGAGTGACAGGCAGAGATCATAAAGTTCAAGTTATCTCATATCTTAAAAGCGTAGGAATAGAGTTGGGTTTCTCTTTACTATCACATGATTAGATCCTCAGTTAAAATTTGGAATTAAAAGCAGCCTGGAATCGTCATATAATTTCAGGCTAACAAACACAAAAGAAAAAAGAGGAGGATGAGGAGGAAAATAAAAAGAAGAAAAAGAAGAAGAAAAAGGAGAAGGGGAGAGGATAATAATAATAATAATAATAATAATAATAATAATAATAAGAAGAAGAAGAAGAAGAAGAAGAAGAAGAAGAAGAAGAAGAAGAAGAAGAAGAAGAAGAATCATGTTAGCTTTTATTTCTCCTCAATCTGAACTCAGTTCTGAACGCTCTCACACCATTTTCCTGTTTTTGCTTTACCTGTCATAATGATGCAAGAATTGTCTGAAATTCATACTTGGGAAGTTTGATCCAAATATATATTGATTTATATATCTATTAAAAATACATTGATTTATGCCTGTCATCATAAATCCTGAATGTGTGAACATTATCATCTTATATACTTTTCACTTGATGAGAAAACAGTAAATTCAAAACAGGTAAGATAGGAATATAAAGTGCTTAAAATTCGAAATGAAGATATCATGACCAAAATATTACATCAACATGAAACTGCTGGTAACTATTGTATTTTGATATTTATATTTATACTCGTTCGCATTTCTTTTCACACATGCATGTGAATATGATGAGAACAGTTTAGAAACATATTTTCATATGCCTCCAAGCATCTTATAAGTCGTTATGTCTATCATGTCTGAAATAGTATTTTTAGATACTTTCTATGCCTACTAGACACCATCCTGTATAAGGGTTTGTCAGAAATCATAACACGAGAATACTTCTCATTAGAAGTAAACCCTAACTAAATATTAGGAAAAAATGGTGTGCTATCTCCTCAAGCCCTCCAGCATGACCCTAGATTGTAGAGGACTGCTTTTAATAAAAAATAAAAAGCCGTTGACAGTGAGAAAATCATATAACAAAATATGAAAATGAATAATACTGGCAGGTCAGCACCCAGGATAAAAAGGGCCCCTCAATCACTTTATACAGGAGAAGGAAAACAATGGAGTAAATCTTCCTGACTCTGGAAATGAACTCCAGCTCTGACAGAGGACAACCAGAATCAGCCGTCAGGCCTTGATAACAAAGATCCTGCACCTCCCTATCTTCATCATTTTGAGCAGCAAAATATTAAGAAAATACAATGCTTACTGGAAAAACCCAACCACGAAAAAAAAAGTGCTGCTGTTTTGCTACTCAAACACCAAAAGTGAAATAAAACAGCAAATAAAATTCTGATCGAGAAAATAAAAGAAACTGCTTTCCCTAATGAAAAAAAGTGACACACCGGTTGCCTGACTAAGATCTCTGGTTTCCTAGATGAAAATATATGACAGAAAAAAGCACACTCATAAATAAATGCCACCTTAAAGACGGTAGAAAATGACTATCTTCAAGAAAGAAGAAACTATATATGCTAAAGAAAAGTGGATAATCTTATAGGCCATGAAATATGCTCGATAAAACATATTAAACAATAACAAAGGAGAGAAACATGAAGGGAAATACTCTTTCACTTCCGTCCAGGCAAAAGAAAAATAACCTATCAGTGACACAACAATCTGTAGGTTTTTAATGAAGAAGTTTCGGCTCTCATTAGAAAAAACAGAATCTGCTGGAAAACCTCATCAAAATTCCCATCATTGACGAATACAGCACCTCAAAAGCACATCCAGAACCACACCACCATTCACCTGTTGAGTCAGCAGGATTGTCTGTGTGCATGTCTCTTCAACATGGATCTACTTTAACACCAGGATTTCCTTTGTTGAATGACTCCAATGTAAAAAGCTATAACCGTCACTCATTGGACGTTGGCCTTTTCTTGCATCTATTGACAAGTACACTAATGTCAACACCTGTCTCAGTACCACTACCTCAGGAATTGCTGATGAGTATTTGGCCTTGGAGGAAGAACTATGTAAGACTATTGAGGAGGTTCAGAGGATGCGGGTGGAAGAAATATCTAGACTGCTAAAAGTACAAACTACAAGAACTACAAGTGCAGCAATAAAAAGGGTTAATGTTGCTCTCCAGAGACTTTTCCCATAAAACACATATCTCATTGAGCTGAACGAGATATCTTATGCTGTAGAACTCTATACTGTTCAAAACATAGTCCCTAAATTCCAAAAGCAAAAGCAATGGGAGTCCAAAGCAAAACACAGAACACCACACTGGAAACAGAAGCTCCAAAATATCCCTGCAGTGCAGCACTTTCCAAAAGAATAAAAGAAGGGAGAAAAGGAATAGAGAAAAAACCGAAAATAAACGGTTTAATCAAAATGTACAACTATTCTACTGAAACTTAATAACGGACACTATAATGATAGAAAATCCAGCCAAAAAGGAAGAGGTGAAGGATTATTGGAGGCTTCTGTTTAAAAATGAGATTACCTACAATGAAGAATTCAAATGGATCTAAGATGTTTCTAAAAGCAATTAAAACAAACAAGAAATGTCAGAGCCATATATAACATTATTGACATGATAAAACAAAAGCTGAATGGGTCCCAGAGTTACAAAAAGCATAGATAATCTACCCAATTTCTGATAGCATTATATAATCATTATAGCAGTTGCTTCACCAAACTATTGAAGGGTCAAGAGGCCGTACCTGTGTGGCTGTTGAAAGATAATACAACCCTCATACCCAAACCAAGTGAAACAGAAAATGTTAATAAGTACAGACCCATCTGCTGCCTCACTAATACCTACAGCTCTTCACTGCCCTGGTTGTAGGCAGAATCTATCTTCTGGGCATACTTTGAAATGGAACAAGTAGAGTGCAAGAGGAAGTGTTCAGGCACCAAGGACCAGTTATTGATTAATGAGACCATCCTCGAGGACTATAAGAAGAGGCAAAGGAACCTAAGCATGGTTTGGATTGATTACCAAAAGGCATATGTTAGTGTTCTTCACACGTAACTACTGTGGTGCCTAGTATTTTATATAATCAACCCAGTAATCAAACTATGGCTGAACATATGAAACTGTGGCAAACAACTATTGCATTAAATTACACTAATGGAGCTGTAAATACCTCTAATGTCAAGATCAGACAAGGAATGTTCTAAGGAGATAACCTATCTCCTTTATTCTTCTGCCTGGCTATAGATGCATTAAGAAATAACAGCCAGAGTGCCAGAGTGCCAGAGTGCCTACAATCTGAGTCAGGGTCACTAACAAGACCTGACTATCAGATCATCTGCACTTCATGGATGACTTCAAGTTGTATACCAAATCAGATTGTGTTTAATCAACTTTTTCAGGTCATACATCACTTATCCAGAGACATTAGAATTAAGTTTGGTTTGGACAAATGTGCCAAGTGCTTGATCAGAGCTGGGAAGAATGTTCAAATGGAAAGCATACAGCTTGGTGAAGATACTGATATGAAGGTTCTAGAAGAGCAGGAAAAATACAAACACCTCGGCATAAAAAAGAACGATTCAATTTAGCATGACAAGATGAGAGAAAAAATTGTCAGTGAATATATGCACCATGTAAGGAAAATCTGTAAAACAGAACTTACAAACAAAAACAAGGTAACTGTTCAACTATCTTGGTCAGTCATAATATACAGGTTTGGTATTGTTGACTGGCCACAAAGAGTCATAAACAGAATGGACACTAAAATGTAGAAAATATTGTCACTATACGGAATAACACACAGAAACCAGTGTCTGCCAGATGAACAGGAGGGATCGATCTCTCAGAAATTGACCATCAGCATCGTTCCACGATTGTAAGCACCAGGCAATATCTAATGAGCTCCCAAAATTCAAACCTCAAAAATGGTACACCAACATCATGCAACAAGAGCCAGTAGAACAATCTCCATCACAAACTGGCCAATATCAGAGAACAAAACTGCAACAGAAATAGCCCAACAGCATGCCAAGTATTTTCTGGGTAAATTCGGCCAATTTTTGCGTGAATGTATCGAATTAATAGGTGGCCTAGAGTATTTTCCTTTTTTATTTTAGGTGTTGGATTAGATTAAGTTTTTATTTTATTACTAGTTTTTTATGTATTATTAGCCTAAAGCAAAGTTTATTCTGTGTATACAGTTGTTTACAATTTCATTTTTACTGTGCAGTAGGTTTGGGTTCTTTTTAAGTTAAAAATTTCAAATATTTTATTCAGACATAATCTCTAAATGTCATTTCAATTTCTACATGTGCTGGCCTGTCATACCATTTTCCACTGGACTATTGGTGAGCATCCACTGATTTTGAGTTCCAAGTGATGGGTTGTTAATGATGTTTTTATTCTGTGTTTTTAACAGCACTGGCGATTCATGTAGCTGAATTGCCATATATATATTTTCATAACTTATGTGTGCATAAAATACATGTCCTAGGAGTAGCAAAATAATTCTCTGGATAAAACAGTTTTGCACCAAGTTTATGTCTTTTTACGAAAATCAAAATCAATATATTATAATGATAAACCTCATGCCTAGAATCGTTATTCTTATTTTTTTCAAAATCAGTTACATGATTTTGATTCTAGAAAATATTTAAAATTTATGGCTAAAGTTTAAGGAGTCTTTAAAAGAAATTGCATTTCAGGAAATCTTGCTTAATTATTGTCTAATGACTATTGATAAAATTCAGCACCAATCCGATATATTTGAATGCTTAAATTGAACGTTTATATTATTACTCCTAAAACATTTTTAAAATACTCCAAAGAAAATGAACTTAGAGGAATATTTATGAATAAATGTCGAATACTTATTGTTAAACTATTTACACATAGCAGCTGTTTTCTAAAATTTATACTGATCAGTTAATCAGTATAAGAATTAATCTTGAATATACAAATATTCAAGCACATAAACAAAATTACATTTTATATATAAATATTTCTCCCGAGGTATACTGTGTTTCTGTATCACTGCTCTTTATTGTAGCAAGACGAGCAAGTACCTGATGCTAAAAATGAAACTCGACTGTGCAATCAATACAAGCTTAAGACAGTGATTGAAATCTATAATTTCTATATTTTTACACTGAAAAATTTTAACAGCTTAGAGTGATCTGTTCTTTCAGAAAAAACCATACATATATGTACAAAAAAATAATACTAATTGGGTATTATAGACTAATATCCAAATATATTTAAATTACCATATACATAATAATACAGCCACACAGACACACATATATATATGTAAATGTGTGTGCAAATCTGTAAATATGAATGCACACACACACATACACACACACAAACACACACAAACACACACACACACAAACACAAACACATATATATATATATATATATATATATATATATATTTAAATATATATATATATTTAAATAAGTGTATACACACCACAATATCTGTCTGTGTCTAATGTAATTCATACTTTTGCATGAACAAAATTGAGAAATATGTCTAATTATGGGTATTATCCCGAATAAAAGTGAACAATGTCTTGCATGGATCAAAGAAGTTGTACCTCATTAATTAAGCAGATATGTATCTATGTTGTGAATATATCTGCTCTACTAATTATTAAGAGTAACTGTTTACGATTGAAGGACATTTGGCTAATTTAGATTCATCTGACAATGCTATTCAAGTAATAACACACAAAAGAGATACATTCTGATACAATATCTATTCACAGATGCAACTTGTTAACGTTTTAAATTGGGTGTGTCGTGAAACATCTGTAAATCATGTTGATCATTTCCTGTGCATTGAACAAGCAAAAACAAAGAAACAAATAGTTTTTAAATTCCATCCATAGCCTTGAGTCCCTGGGGGGGGAGCATAGGCCATCTACAACTAAAATGCTTTTGTAGCAAGGATTTTTTTTACAGGGTGAGGGTGCTGGCTCCATGCCCAACCTTTGCAAAAGGTACATACAGCGCCTAGCCTTCCCGAATGGTCACCTATGTGCCGTACTAGTTTTTAAATTGATACTATAATTTCATTCAATAAACATCAGTGATGACGCAATTCAAAATAAATTGATCGTCTATCATAAATAACAATGCAGACAAAAATTGTTATAAAAGTTTTAGTCAGTTATTTCTAAATTTTTTTTTTCTTCTTCATTGGTCTTTTTTTTTATTAAGGTATAGATTAGGGGTGTCACCGAGACTGGTGAACCCCTATCCAGATACTTGGATAGCTGCATGCATGCAACTATCCACAAACATTTATTTCAAGCAAAGAATGCACTTCCTTGCTCAACACTGTTTCGTACTCAGTACAAAGTGTGATACCAATCAAGATCAACAGCTTGCACTCGATCGTCTATTAGTTAACTTTTGTGGTGGCTAACATCCACTAAGTTAAAAAATTTGGTATATGTAGGTGCTTAATGGAGATATATATGAATAGAACATATCAATCTGCAAAGACTCTATATCTAGCATATCTATCTGCAAAGTTAATCTGAGACGGCTTATTGGGTATTTGCAGCTAACTTCCATATCTGAAGATCGTTACTCTATCCCCCAGAAGTAGAGTTACAATATACTAATGAGTGAAGATATGCTTCATAAAAACCTTCCAAGTAGCTTTCTTTAATCCATGATTACATTTCGTTTTTGAAAGAGGAGATGAGTTATTCTCCATTGCTCCCCTAAAAAATAAATCAAACATAATTTATCCTTCACTTCTCCTATTTATGTTCGAAATGTCATTAAATATTAGTTCAGTAAATTTTGAATCCATGAGTTTGTTCATTTTTAAGGTGTTCTTTCCTCTTTGTCCTTTATACATAAACATAAATGTAACTAAATATATCCCACATCACTCACCGTTACGACTAGTAACTATCTTCAGAAATGATTGGTTAATTAAAGCAGATATATCAGTTTGAAACTTGGATTTCCTAGAAATTAAGAAATTAACTAAAATATGAAAGAGCATAATAACTGGGAGCTTGCATATATCTGATACCCCCTTATACGCCCATAAAATGCACAGATGATCTTGAAATTTTTTCAATCATTCTTAATTGATCACTGATATCTATGCTTTTTATTCTATACAATCTGAGATATTTTAATTTGGGATTTGAATAATTTTATAATCCATCCCTTTAAAAAAACATTACCTTTATAGACAGGCTTAATTTTCTTTTATGCCAACAAATGAAATGCAATTTAAAACGGAATAAACATATTAATCTTGCTCAATTTGGAGAGGGAGGAGAAAAAGGATCACCATCAGTAGCATCAGCAGCATATTCAGTTTAACGTCCATTTTCCGTGTAGGCATATGTAGGACAGCTTAAGAAATTTAATTTCAGACAAACCCATCTCAGGGAATGTTTCTGTTTATTTATCCCTCTTTCTCTCAAGCCTATCCTTATTGCTTCATCCCTAGTTTCCTTGACGTTCTTCTATTAACATGCTGATTGCAAATACACATATGTACATGCTTTGCTCTCTCTCTCTCTCTCTCTCTCTCTCTCTCTCTCTCTCTCTCTCTCACACACCATATATATATATATATATATATATATATATATATATATATATATATATATATATATACTGCATATCAAATTATTAACAAGTTTACATTTTTTTTAAATGTTTAAAGAACGAATGAATATGAATAAAAATCCATGAAATTTTAAGAAAGTACTTACAATACTATTCAGCTACTCCAGTCAGAAAATAAAAGTATTTAAAGCAGTATTAGCGAAACTATGTCAGAAGATAGGAATATCTGTTGATTTCAGTGTGTCAAGTTATTAACGAGGTTAAGAAAAAAAACACAATATACCCATAACTTGGTTATTGAAATAATATTCAAACATTACATAAACTAGGAAAAATCCTTAGAACACAATAACTACATAGCAATTTCTACGTTGACATAATTAGTAGGGCATATGCGATCCTTTTTTTATGAATGACTTGTAAAAGACGTTGGTCTACAGAATTAGTCAAATTTGTGATTTTATCAACAGTTATTCTTCACGATACCTCTTGGAGACCATCCCACAATTCATCTTTGTTCTTAAATTGGCATCCACTTGCATAGAGGCGTCGCTTCCTGATACTCCAAAGGTTCTCAATTGGGTTCCACTCCATGTTCCGTCGCCCAGAGAACCCCAGTTGTTGCAAATACTCTTTGCTTTTGTTTGTTGCATGCAAGGGAGCATTATCTTGCATAAAACTAATGATTCTTCTGAACGTCAACCTTTGCTTCTTCAACAATGGTTCAAAGTGTTCCTTCAGAAAAGCTATGCAAGCATTTGACGTCATTTTTACGCCTTCTGAGACTCTCCATGGGCCAACTAAAATACCTCCGATAATCCCAGCCCAAATCATTATCCCACCACCACCTTGTTGGTGTCTTAAATGCTGATGACGATGCCATCTATCTAGGACCCATCCCTTGCTCCAGCCATCTGGGCCATCAAGAGTGACACGCACTTCATCTGTGAACAAAACTTTGGAAAAATCCGTTTTCATGTTGTCCTCTGCCCATTTCAATCGGTTTTATATGTGATGTTGCTTTAATGGAGGTCTTGTCACAGGATAAACAGATTTTGCCACTTATTTCAGAAGGCGATATCGAGTAGTTTTTGAGACATTCTTTAATCCGGCTTGGGCAAAGACTTGTCTGCCCAGAGTTCTTAACAACTTCACATTTAATTTGGAGTAGAGAACGTCGTGCAACAACTTTAGATTTACCGTTATCAGCTCTCTTACATACCTTTGTAGGGTACTTGACAAAGTTCTTCATAGTTTGATGGTACTTTCCTATCATGTTCGATATTTTGTGGGTAGTTTTAACTTTTGCTAGCTGTACTGTAATAGGACTCTTCAATCCAACTTTACGACCCATTTTATTGACGAAACAAACTGCCTTGTTAATAATTTAACACACCTCAAATACAATGGATTCAGCAATTATGATGGCAAGTTGTTTACATTGCGCAGAACAGTATGAAAATTTCACAGTACGTGCAGCTCAGCATTGCCAATGGTTCCAAAGCTTTTCATACGAAACTACGGGTAAGTTTCTGAAACTGGTAAAAAAAAATGTTATCTCGTTAATAATTTGACATGCAGTGTATATGTGTGTGTGTGTGTGTGTGTGTGTGTGTGTGTGTGTGTGTGTGTGTGTGTGTCTTCCCCCAAAACCTCTGGCCTTGATGGAGGGAGGATTAAAACTTGCTGCTATGGTTTCAAATGATTTGAAATAACAGCATATTGATTATAACTATTTCCCATAAGTTATGTCTCCCCTCTTTTAGAAATAGAGTACGATTATGAATATCTCCAGTATTAAATCATCATTATATACTGTGAAATTTATATTATGCATGAAAATCAAAAAGGGAAGATATAACGTATGAGAAATTATTAGAATCAAGTCTCTTCTTGCTGTTATTTCAGATCATTTGAAACCATAGCAGCAAGTTTTAGTCTCTCCGCCATCAAGGCCAGAGGTTTTGGGGAAATATCAGATATTTTGTAATTCATATGCAAAACTAGGGACACAAATGACTATGATTGAAATATTGGTAAAGGTGCACTATCTTTCCACCCACAAAAATCCTTTAAAATTACAACTATTATAGGTTTTCGAAGGTGCTGAAAAACAAAATAACAGATAAAACCCCAGGAAACCAGTAGTTTCCAAGATATAAAGAAATCATAGTTTTTAAAAGTGGGGGATCACTTTTCTATATTATTTTAAGGTAAAATGAACATCCACTTTTTAGACATCGTTTTTGGCGGAGCAGGCGTCTGTTATTTTTCTTAGAGATTGGTTTATTTGGTAAACCTACCTTAAAAAACTTGTTTTCTATAAGTTTCGGGTGTGCTGAAAACGAATATCGTATTCACATTTTCTGAAAATAAGTATATTTCCGAGTATTAAACAATGTAATGTTTATGTTATAAATGGTGGCCACTGTTGTATGCACAATCGCACACATATTTTTGCTTAATACCTGGGAAAATACTCATTTACAGAAAATTTAAATGCTATATTCGTTTTTAGTACACCTAAAAATCTATAGAAAACAAGTTTTTTAATGTAGGTTTTGCGTTGGTCTACTAGGCATAATAAACACCATTCCTAAAAAAAAATAACAGACTCCCTCTAAAAGCTGGCCATAAAGTGGGTGCTCATTTTATGTTAAATTAGAATAGAAAAGTAATTCCCCACTTTTTGGAACAATAATGTGCGACCTTAAGGGCAAATGTCACATAGCCCACTACATAATTCAGATTATTAGCTTTCTAACAAGCCTTCATTTGTTAAAATCTGATCAATAGTTGCTGAGATTTCGAACTTATGAAATTGCCAAAAGGCATGGTATATCTATATATGAATATATCTATACTCGTAGCCAAATTGAACATTAAAATGCTCATATCTTTGGTTTTATGGGATGAAACTACATTTAAATTTGCAGGTTTATTGAAGACTATAATACTATTCTATTGTTAAAATTTTATGACAATTATTAAAAAAGAACCTATATTTTTAAACCAATAAAATATGCCCAAATTTGCCTACATTTGTATATATTGTGTCCTGGCAGGCAGATTCGGTTTTGCTGCTTCACTTGTCTGCTCTACATTTGTATATATAGTGTCCTGGAAGACAGCTTCGGTTTTACTACTTCGGTTGTCTCCCCTGTGGCCTTGCTAAGCCACTAATATATATATATATAATCTGTAAGCAAATTATATCAAATTTTACAAATTTTCAAAGGTAGAGCCAACTTCACTTAATATTACATCCCTTAAAGTTAAAAATCTATTTAAGCCAATTACTTAAATCATATAACGTCTGTTTTCACACATTTACGTTGCATTTTACTTATTTAATGGTCATATAATGGTCATATAATGGAAATATAAATCCTATATCTATACTTATAATTGAAGTATGTAAAGACCGCATAAGATAAGTTATTTTTATCATTCTTATTTTTTGTTCATAACTTTCTTGTTCTAAGAGTAAAAATTTTCTTGTTCACTTCACCATGTTTCATTTCAGCTGAATAATTTTCCTTCCTATAAGAAAATCTGTTACAATCTCAATTTTTGAATTATATAATACTTGTGATGAACCATAATGTTCTCAGACTTTGTGATCATTACTTACATGATCAGGTCTAGATGTAATTTGAACTGAATTGCTTCATATTTTTTAAAATGTTCTGTTTGACATTAAGATATCTTCTTTCATTTGCACTTTCCATATGATATTCTTATATCTCTAATTCCTACAGACGATCGATAAAGTTAATAGAAAACTCTAAGAATTATAAATAAAAGAATTTCATGGGGACAACTGTTCAAAATGTTGAATTTACTTTAGTCTGATTATCATTCTTGCTAAAATATCTTTCTTTAATTTTCTAAGAAGGTTAGATAAGATTTACGATTCAGTAAAATGTCCTGTTAATTCTAGTCAATTCAGACGATTCTATTCAAAGACTAACTCAATGAGTCAGTTGCCTTATTTAATAAAATCAAGAATTTGCACTATTTTGGTATGGAAGTGGATTATTTTTGTGGGAGTGTTATGGTTAATGAGCTTTAGTTGTCCAGCTCTGAAGATTAAGCTACAGATTTTAAATCTTCTAATCCTCTTCCATAATCTATATACTTCTTCTGTGATTATGAAAGAAGCACTTTATTCTGAAATATTTTGAAGAAGACCAAAGGTAGAAAAGTAATAACCCCCCCCCCCAAAAAAAAGTAAATAAAACAAATAATGGTAAAGCGCTGATTTTGTTCTGCTGATTTGAAAACAGACACCATAATCTGATTGCTGAAGGCATTTCCATTTTTGGAAATGAGGAATGGTCAAAGTAATAGATTTCGATTGGAATCAGCAAATAACCTAATGAACATTAGACATGCAGTGAGGCGGATACTCTGCCTTCCTTTCTACAAAAGGAACATCGACTATTTTTCCTGTTATTTCTTTTGTCTGGTTGGAATGCACAGATTTTTTCATAGAATATTTACTCACATCTCCACCAGAGTAAAGTTTACCAACAAGGTCATTTTAATGTAGAATGCCGAATAACGTATGACAGTCAGGACAGTTATAAGAAATTACTTCACACCTTCCCACTCGCGGAATTTCATTACATATATGAAAGACAGAGGCATTTGGGATTGACCATGATGTTTCTTAGAGCCATCAGAGAAGCAGAGTAATATCCTGTAGCTGGGGAATGTGATGTTTTATTAAGCGCATGTATGAAGGGATGTGATTGAAGGTGGCTGTATAAAATTACATACTGCACAAGTGAAGTGATAAGAATGGAAAAACATAGAAAAATGACCATGTTATTATAAAGTATCCTGAACAAGAAGAGAAAAATAGTTCCAATTTCGTTAAACACAAATTCTTCAAAGTAAACATATAAACAACGCAACCAGATGAAAATCTCTATATATAAAAGGCAAAATGTGTGTGTGTGTGTGTGTGTGTGTGTGTGTGTGTGTGTGTGGGTGTGGGTGTGTGTGTGTGTGTGTGCATTTTTCTGTATGTCCGCAAAAGACTTTTTTCGCCGGCCTTCCTGGTCGGCTCACTCCTTCTTAAAACTTTTTATATGATGTCTAAATCATAATATCTATGACTTAAGAACGGGGGTCGTGGCTACCCGACTTTTACAAGCTATTTTCAAGAAAAAGCGAATGATGGGGCGGGGGAAACAGAAACTGGCTTCCAGCGCAAAACTAGGTCAAACATCATGCGACTTAACTTTTTCGCACCTATAAATTTCGCTTATCACTTTCTCTCCCCTCGTTTTTTTTTAAAACAGGGTTGTTTTGACCCCCCCCCCCCCAACAAACACACCTCCAAACACTCAGGCAACGCCGGTTACCCCCTCCCCCACGCTAGTGAAATATAAATTACAGCTATGCACAATTGCCAGTATATTTAACTTAACATTGTTTCAAATTATTCGCAAACACAAGATTTCTTTACTTGTGTTGAGAAATGTTTATATGTTTATATCTGTTAGGAATGTCATTTTAAAATTGCATTTCATTTGTTTGCATAAAAAGAAGTCCAACTTGTCTGCAATAATAAAAAAGAATTGTATAATCATCAGTATTTTTAAAACAAATATCAAGATAGTTTCAGCTTCTTTTAGTTTATTTTGATTAATGTTCATCTTAATGGTTTTTAAAGTTGGCTTAATGTCTGAGAAAATTGCACTCAAAACAAATAAATGTCGAGTAAACAGAAGTGAAAGTGTTCCAATCCACCAGCATGAATTCACCTGTGTGATTGATTGTAAGTTTTGTCTGAGTAAGATTCAGTCATCTAGGTTAACCATTTATTAGTTATGGTTTGTGTTAGGGTTAGCATTGATGGTGTTGATCATGTTTGCAGGACCTGCAGTACGAAAGATCTAAAGACACATCTCAGAGTGTATTTTAGGGAGTTGAGTTAGTGCTTTTCGGGCACTCCCTAATAAAATAAATTATTCAACACAAGCTACTGAATAAACGAATAAACAACTTCGTAAAACTTAACAAGGAAAAGGTTTATTAAAGCAAGTCAGGGTAAGATGCCCAAAAGATATAACTCGGATAAACCTTGTCTGCCTTTGCCCGGTAGTTATCCCCAAGTGGGAATCGTCGATACCGGTGTAGGCAGAGAGGGAGAGTGAGAAAACAGGTCTGCTCTCTTTGGCGTCTGGCTGGAAAAGGATGGAGTTTTTTCTCGTCCGGAACGGAAGCAGTTAGAGTTCCTTAGGGGGTAAGGAAGGTCACTGTGCTATGCCTCTCATTGGTCAGTATGTGCCATATCGCACAGTCAGGGGAGGCACTGACGCACAAGAAAAAGAGTTTTATTTGTTTCTGCTACATAACCCCCTGCTTAGGCTGAAAGCCGACAGAGAAAAAGGTAGCAGACCAAATAGCAAAAAAAAAAAAAAATATTAAATAAAAATGTCAATTTATTTAAGTTATTTTTTTGTTTTACGAAAAAAAAAAAGTTCTTAGTTTTCTGTAAAAAGTTGGGAAATATTTGCGTTTTTTTTTGTTTTTTTTATATAAAACGTTCTTTTTGTAGAACGGAGAGAAAGAAAAGTTTCTTTTTTAACAGAAATATACAGTTGTACATAGTTTCTTTGGCCAATGTACCCGTCGGCCACTATGTGTAGTGGTCACATAACTGTTCTCACGTGGAGCATTTACCTCAGGTGTATGATGATGCTGTGTGTATGTTGGAGGAATGTGTGGCTCATGTATTAATGTGTCCAGAAAGGCTCTTTTTACCCTATCTATGGAAACTGTCTCTTTTTTACCACTAATGTCAAGAATAAAGGTTTTATCCGTGCGCGAAAGCATGCGATAAGGGCCAGTGTAGGGTGGAGTTAGGGGAGCTTTTACTTCGTCCTTTCTAAGGAACACGTGAGTCCATGTTGATATGTCGTTCGGGACCAAAGATTTTATGGTCTGTTCCCTAGGGTGCATCGGTGGTAGCTTACTGAGATAGGCTCGTAGTCTGTTAACATACAGAGATGAGTCAGTTGTTGTATCCTCTATCGGGGTCAGTATCTGACCTGGCAACGATAGAGGTGCTCCATAGTTCGGCTGCAGAATATCTCAAGTCCTCTTTGATTTACAACCATGCAACGAGGAAGCAAAATCCTCTATATGTGGGATTGGGTAATGATCAGGTACCACCATGGCATTGAGTCGTCAGTAGTCCCCAGTCGGACACCAATCTCCATCACATTTTGGGACCATATGCAAAGAGGAAGCCTATGGACTGGACGAGGGGCGTATTATTCCCAACTGTAGCATATGATTGAATTCAGCCTTTGCTGCTTTAAGTTTATCAGCAGGGAGGGCGTGAGAACATAGGAGCACCTGTGGTCTCGATGTGGTGTTTTGTGGTGCATGTGGGTTTGCTCACCACAAAATTTAGGTTTGTTAATTCCGGGTAGGAGTGTAGCAACTCGTGGTAAGGATCATTTGAAGCGGCAATGAAAAATATCGGACTGATAGATGGGACATTTGGCATTATGTCAGGGACGGAAAGTTCCATACTAGCGTCTATCAGCCAGCGTCTGCGCATGTCTACCATTAAATTAAAATGATGCAGGAAGTCCGTGCCTAGGATGGGGTAAGGTAAATCCGCTACGGTAAAAACTCATGTAAAGTCTCTCCGTAATTCCAAGTCCAGAGAACGTGAAATTTGACCGTACGTGGGAATGGGGGAGTGATTTACCACCTGCAGTGTGATGGACGACACTGGAGGCTTCTCTGTGAGAAGTTTCAGTGGCCAAATATTGCAGGTCGCTCCGGTATCAACCAAGCAACGTGCTTGGGATAAGGAGTCTGTGATGAAATAGGCACGGTTATTGAAAATATCCCGTGGAGAGCCTGCTGTGCTCAGCTCCCCAGACTTTAGTTTCCCTGGTTCATGTATGAACAGGGTTTTTTGCATTTCCACGCCTCCATACCAAAACGACTGTGATAAAAGCACAGGCTTGTTTGAATGGCGGCGGTGGCGACAGTAGTGGCTTGAATATAAGGAGTTAGCCTGGAGTCGGTGCCTGCACAACTGTGGCTCCAGTTTGCCAAATTTTTTACCTCGTGAGTGAGTCTCTGAATGGCTTTTAAAATAGCCATGATGTCCTTAGGTTGTGACATCATTGCGAAGGCTTGCGGCAACTATTTTATATACTCGTATATAAAAAGAAAGCGACAACAGACCAAAAAAAAAAAAATTAACTATCCGAATAAATATAGATAGGACATTGTCGAAGGACCACATGCGGACAAAAGGGTAATATTTGGGGAAAATATTTAGACAGAGGCAAAAATAAGAAAAATATTTAACAGGCTAAAAAGAGAGAAAAAACATTTTACAAGAAAATAAACTAGAAAAATGATTCAACAGAGCAGTGGTAAAAAAAATGGACAATATGTGGGTGTTTGTTTTTTTTGTTTTTTCTTTTTGTGTGCCTGTGTGTGTAACCTATAACCTGGAGATAAATGAATTCTTTAAACGGGTACTTACGTTTTGGCCGATACGTGAAAGCAAGTTTTTTTTTTAGTAAAAGTTCTCTCTTTTGTTTCGCGGAATTAACTGTCCTTTGAATTACTTGTCTCCTGTTCGCATGTGTATGCGTTCTGGCGTCGTTTTCCCCAAGAAGAGGGGAAAAAAACTTTTAGTCACTTCTTTTTTTTTTTTTTGGTTTTCAAGTCATTTACGACGAACTGCTATCTGTGTCTCTCGCGTTCTTTTTCCTAGGATATCCACCACGCGGGTCAAAAGAGTCTGGTTTAGGAAATAATGTCTTCTTTTTTCGTTTTTTTTTTTTTTTTTTTGTATATATCCTTGTCAGAGGTATGAAGTTTGTCCATATAGTATTACTTTTTTTGAGAAAAGTATTTCACAGGAATTTCTGTTCGCCGCCTTTTCCTTGCTTAAACTGGGAAGAAGTCAGACTCGCCATTCAGTAAACTTGTGTACACGTCCGGTCACCATTTTAGGGAGTTGAGTTAGTGCTTTTCGGGCACTCCCTAATAAAATAAATTATTCAACACAAGCTACTGAATAAACGAACAAACAACTTCGTAAAACTTAACAAGGAAAAGGTTTATTGAAGCGAGTCAGGGTAAGATGCCCAAAAGATATAACTCGGATAAAACCTGTCTGCCTTTGCCCGGTAGTTATTCCCAAGTGGGAATCGTCGATACCGGTGTAGGCAGAGAGGGAGAGTGAGAAAACAGGTCTGCTCTCTTTGGCGTCTGGCTGGAAAAGGATGGAGTTTTTTCTCGTCCGGAACGGAAGCAGTTAGAGTTCCTTAGGGGGTAAGGAAGGTCCTTGCGCTATGTCTCTGATTAGTCAGTATGTGCCATATTTCACAGTCAGGGGAGGCACTGACGCACAAGAAAAAGAGTTTTATTTGTTTCTGCTACAGTATTGTTATGTCAAATATCACAAACTGATGAACCGTGAGACTTGAAAATTGGTAGCAGACACTGTAACGTATCCATTCTTTGCACCACTGAAAATTTTGAACTTGCCAGTGAAAACGTTTCTTAAATCAAGGCAGCACTATTATATTTAATTGTAGATTATTTAAATGAGTAATGAAAAGCAATGAAAAGATAAACCATTTTCTTTTAGCATCACATCTTTTAATGGAAATTACCCGAGACAAAGCGTGAAGCCACTTGATGTAAGGGACTAACAAGAATGAAAGATGATAATCGCAAAGACAGGAGATGCCTATTGACCTTGGTCTTGAAAAAATCATGGCTACAGGTAGTAGGAACCAATCATCAGGAATAGAGTTCCAGAAACTTGCAGTTCTTAGAAAGAAGCTACTGGAATAAGAGGTTGTATTACAATCGGATATCAAAACAGCGAATTGATGGAGACTACGAGACCAAAAATTTAAACAAGCTTTAACAAAGGAAGCAGGGAATAGATTGTTTGTGAAACGAATGCCACAGATCACAGTATGTTGTACTTACCTACATATGTTTCAAACTGAATGAGACATGTGGTTGCAGGTGGGGGGCACAAAAATAGAAGAATTAAAACACAAACTTAGAGAGAAGAATGGAGTGATAGATTTGGAATCATAAGTCCATTTCCAATTCTGAACACGATGAAGACCAAGATTTCAAAACATAATGTCTAAAAGTATACTTAAAAAAAAAACAGAAAAAAAATGATTCCAAAGAAAACCAAAATGTTATGAAGAATAGTTTTCACATGAGAAAACAGATATAGTAAGCAAATTGAATGAAAAGGGAGAGGTAACTGGTGAAAAAAGCCACAACTAAACCATCTTTTCACTGATAATAGATGACACATTTTTTTCTAAATTATTGCTAGATGTCTGAAAAAAAAAAACCGACAACCTACACAAGCAATGACCTTACAAAACCATCAGTTCACCATCGCATTTGCTTGGAATATATAATTTCTTTGGTTGTCTTTGGTTGTTCACAAATATTTCATGCTTGACATGAGTTTAGATCTTGCATGCGGAAAGTAGTCAACAAATGCCGGCTGTTGTTCCAATTAGACAAAAGCTGCAGAAATAATAAACAAAAGAAAAGAACATAAGAGATTACAAAAGAAACTCTAGGTTTTGTTTGTCTATGTCTTTAGAAAAAAAAAAAACGACAAACGGCTGATACATAAGTGGAAATCATATCATTGCTACAGAAATTAGAAAAATGTTGGAATCTGCTTATTATAGTCTTATCAGTAAAAGAACAATGAGGTACTGTGGCAGACTATCTACATAATAGTGTAAATACTAGAGTATAAAACATTCTTTTTATGTGAAAATGACTTTATTTTGTTCATATGTTTCAATATACTGTATGTCTTCTTCAGACATACAGGCGAAAAGGAGATGTTTTCACATGAGCTATAATAATGCAAATGAATAGGGAATATTATTAAAACGGAATACATCAGAAAGCAAAAAAGAAAAAGAAAAATATAAAGAAGAGGAAAGTGAAATAGATTTGGGTTATCTCTGAGAAAACATACTTCAAAATGACTTTTATGTAATTAACTTAAATTTATGATGTATTAGCGTAAAAATTAGTTAAACGCAAGGTTATTTTCTTTTTAACAAATGTTATTGAAACCAATCATAGAATGAAATAGTATTTGGTTAGAAATGGTAAACAGCTTTTTTGGGGGGGGGATGGCTTTTTATTTAAAATTTCTTGTTTACTTGCTTTAAAATAATTGAGTCTGAATTTTGTAAGATCGGCTTATGGTTCATTCCAGTTAATGTATTCTAACATAAAAGCATAACATTGAGCTTCAATATTCACAGCAAGAACTTATATCTCTGCCACAACCATAAATAATGTTTGTTCTTCTTTTGTAAACCTAACATCAAACAAAATTTCCATGAATAATTTATTTTCAAGAACGTCTTATCTATGAAACATATTATCACAAGATAGTTTTCTTGAGGACTACAACATAGTCATCTTCACATCGATAAAGTCAATAAACACTTGTCACAATCCGTCCTCATAATTCATAAAACTTTATTCATTTCCTTAATTATTTTCAATCATCTCATAATATCCATCGCATACAGTTCGCAATCTATCCATCCAATTGACTCTATATGTTCACATGGCCTTTAGCATTGATAAGTAATGATTATTTAGTTAAAAACAAAACAAAACCAAAACTTCTACAGATATTTTTCTAGAAAATGTAGATGAAAAATTTACTTAACTAAAACTTCTTCCTCGAGCAAACCCATTAGGAAAATGGCAATTGCACTTACGGTTTACAAAAGTGTAGTAAAATACAATCTGAAATTGAAAGCTTAAACAATAACACCAAAACACTTGTTAGTAACAGCTATGAAAGAAATGATTTGCAATAAAATCATTACATGTTTCCAAAAAATTCACTCGTTGTAACGAGGAAATGAAAATATCTTCACTGTTGATAGCGTTCTGGGCCTCACAAATGATAGATTCTTCACACAATCGATAGATCAGGTTAAGAGTACATTCAGAAAGAAATATCCTGTTCAAGTTATAGCTGTTAATGCTGTGGATTGCGATGGAAAGAAAATGACTAGAAAATTCTATAAAGTTGGTGAAAAAAATTAATGTCAGTATTACAACAAGACTCTGAGATACCAGGTATTCGCATGGCTTAAAGCAAACTACCCAGAGGAATTAGGTATGGACATAGAATGGTGCTTCAATTCACCCAGCTAGAAAAATACAAGATTTCCCCAAATCATCATCATCATCATCATCATCATCATCATCATCATCATCATCATCATCATCATCATCATCATCATCATCATCATCATCATCGCCATCATCATCATCATCATCATCATCATCATCATCATCATCATCATCATCATCATCGTCATCATCATCGACATCATCATCATCATCATCATCATCATCATCATCGCCATCGCCATCACCATCATCGTCACCATCATCGTCATCGTCATCATCATCGCAATCATCATCATCATCATCATCATCATCATCATCATCATTGGTTTGATGTACATTTTACATGCTGGCATGCATTAGACGACTTTCAGAAACTGACTTCCAATCTAACCTATAACCTTGTTCATATGTTTATGCTTTTCTAATCAATTCACTTGCTCATACGTTTACCTTTGGCTTTTCCTGTGAAAAAACTCTGCTGCTCCAACTGTTCTACATTTACTAATCCAAGAATTTTCATACATAAAACTTGCTTCTAAAATTGTTGTGGCGGAACTACCTACGAATGAATTGATTCAGACCCAATAAATACCGGAAGACAAAGTCGTAAGGGGGGAAATCAGTATCCAGTGAACCAACCAAATTTGTTTGTTGGATAAACAACCCTCACTGTTGTATATTCTTGTTAATACATTTTGCTAATCTATTCCCGTGTTCTGTTTTCCTTGTAACCCCTTAAATAGGGTTATAACAAAAATCACATTCATTACTAAGTGATATTATGTTTTAGTTTCAAATGTGTAACATAGCAAGTTGTTTAAAACTCTAACAATTGTTGATATAAATCTTGCATTTAGTCTAAATTTCTAAAACTATTCTTTTACATAAAATAACATTTATAAAAGCAACAATATTTTCATGATTCTCAGAGATTTCAAGTCTTTAAAAATTTTTATTGCGATTTTTTCTCCAATTTAAAGTTAATTTATCTTAATTGATAGATCATTATAAAAGCTTTTTGAAAATTCATGAATTGCAAGATAATTTCTTCCTTTTTTATCTTTGTAAATTTGTATTCGTAATTTATTTTCCTGATTGATTGGTAATACACATACACATGCTCACGCACACGCACACACATAATATAATTATAATAAGCAGACACAACTAATATATATGTGTGTGTGTGTGTGTGTGTGTGTGTGTGTGTGTGTGTGTGTGGTTGTATCTGTTTATTATAATTGCAAATAATGTTATCAATCAAATATTGTTACCGAATTCAATCAGTCTCAGAAAATGTCCATTAAAATGTTATAAAAATAATCTGTTTATAATAATTATGAATATAAGCGATAAATTCATTTTGAAAATCATTTTATATTAAATTTCACATGGAAACTATTTTGAAGATTCATACAATTAAATTTATAAGTGGATTTATCAGAAACTTTATATTCATAATGTCTGTTTTCTGAATTAGTGTTACTGATAATTATCTTAAGAACTGCATACTTACAGACGTGCATGTATTTATTTGAAAAATATTTATTTATGAAAATCAGACATTTCTAGATATGTATGACCAAAATAACGAAAAAATACCCTTCTCTCATAACATTAAATTAGCAGGTACAGTGACAGTATAGGCGTAAAATATCAAATCTTATTATTTATGTTGAATAAGTGACATCAAATGAAGATGGAGAAAAATACTGCAAAAAATGTAAAAGTTAAAATAACTAAAATATTACATTGAAAGCAATTCATTCTGTATATTAAGCTTTCATCTCTAAAGAGTTGTTTAGTGATCCTTCACTATACATACAAAGAAACACGTGTAAGACATAATATAGATAGAGTGTAGATTGATTCCATTTTTTGGCTTTTGGAATGATGGTCTTTGTTTATTATGTGTTAAGTTTATTTTTGCCATATTATCTTTTTCTCTCTCTCATATATTTATATATATATATATATATATATATATATATATATATATATATATACACACACTTGATAAAAGAGAGAGTGAGTGGAAGTGTGACTCTGCGAATCTGACAAAATACAAAGAAGAAAGGGATAACAAAGTACCACAGATATTATAAAAAAACTATCTATAAAGTCTATTCCGTATTGACAAATTCGAGAAGGCTTTACAATCTCTTTTTTTTCAAAATTTATTTATTTATTTTGCTTACTTTTTGGCATAGATGCATTTTTATAAGCGCTATTAATGAGTTGTGTAAAGAGGCGGGGTAACGCTGGTTAAGATGATTGCATTTCTTTGTCAAATTAGCACCTTACGTTATTTTAAAACCACAGTGATACATGCAGCACTTTATGATTTGCATAGCATAAGAAAATCTTTCTTTTAATTAAAATACCTTCAAGTGAAAACGTGTTTGTTTTATTTTACATTTCCTGCTTGCCCTCTCTTCATAGCAGCTGTTTTCCTTTCAGAATTAAATGAAGAATCAACTGTAAAGACAAAAGTTTCAGATTCTTACAATTGCGTTAATTTATATTGACAGATAAAGCAACAGGTTTATTTCATTATCTATATAGAATTGGAGAGATATATTTGATGTAGATTTTCAAAGTATTTTCCCATTTATCTAATAAGTCTGGATCTTTTATTACAGTTTTGGTAATTGCTCTTTGGCGCTTCCAGTCAGTTAAACAATGAGCTGCTTGTTTAATGTTCGCTTTCCCTCCACCGACATTGGACATTTTAAATGCTCCTCATTTTTATCTGTTTGCTTTTTCTGTTCAGAGACACAATTTTAATCTTGACTCTCCTATGTTCTTTAAATAAAGTTAATCTCACCAACAAGATTATATGATTTCTGTTAGATGCACCACTGTCCTATTAATCATCCATATTTCACCCTTTTCCATCTCAGAAGATATGGGAAGTTTGTCATTCAAGAAGCTGAATACTTTAAGATGTGTTAAAATTTAAAATTAGATTTCCTAACATTATGAACAATTATTCCTTGTGCAATATTTACCGTCTTCATAACATGAATGATGCATATGTCGTCTGTACATGTAATAAGAAAGCCAATTTATCCCAGATCAGGTTCATAGTATTTGAGATCTGCAAGAAACCAAATTCACCACAAATACTTAAAAGCCATTAAAAATATATTATGATGGTAAAATTAAAGATTACATAACTGAGTAAGTTGCTGGAATCCATACTAAATAGAGAAATAGTCAACCACCTCGCAGAAATAACCTCCTTAGTGACACGCAATATGGTTTCCGTTGTGCCAGATCTACAGCAGATGTGCTAACGGTTATATCTCATAGGATTAGCGAATCTCTTCCTTTCTAGGGCAATTGCTCTTGACATATCAAAGGCCTTCGACAAGGTATGGCATAAAGGCCTACTTCACAAGATTTCCAGCTACGGTATAACTGGAAATGTTTTCTCAATCATTAAATCATTTCTCTCTAATAGGCTCATAAGAGTAGTGGTCGATAGACAAAAATCAGAGGCCTGCAGTATTAATGCTGGAGTCCCTCAGGAGTCCATCCTGGGCCCAACTCTCTTCCTGATCTACATCAATGATCTCCCTAAACACATACTTAAATCATTCATTGACATTTATACTGATGACACGACCATCTAGGGCAACACATCAAAGGCTGTAAATGACAAAGTTCTCTCTGATTCTCTCTCCTCTGATCTCGAGCGTGTAGTTCAGTGGGGGAAGACGTGGCTGTTTACCTTTAATGCATTTAAAACCAAACTCCTATCTTTACATCATCAACGTTCTGATCCCCATCTGGCATCAATTGTAATGGATGGCTCTTGCCTAGGAAAAGCTCAATGTTTTCACAAGCTTCTGGGCTTGACCTTTACTCCTGATATGAAATGGAACACGTACATCAAGTCTGCTTCCAGGATCGCTGGAAAGATGGTGGGATCCTTCTACCGCTCCAGAAGATATCTCACTACTGATGCAATTCTCTATCTATATAAAAGCCAAGTACGTCCAAGGATGGAATGCTGCTGCCATATCTGGGCAGGAGCTGCTAAAAACAGCCTATCCTGCCTTGACAGAGTACAAAATAGGCTTTGTGGCTTAGTGGGATATGCCCTTTTCTCTTCCCTGCAACCTCTCTCCCACAGAAGAGACGTTGCTAGCCTGTCTTTGTTTTACCGTTATTTCCATGGCAAGTGCTTGTCTGAGCTCCAATCTCTGGTCCTCCCTCGCCAATCTTTCACGAAAAACACCCGTCTAGCTGAATCCACTGTCAAAAATTTCCCCCACTCTCTATCTGTGCCTAAATCAAAACGTAGATGCCACGAACACAGCTTCTTTCTTAGAACAGCACGCCAGTGGAACTCTGTTCTATCTGCCTGTTTCCCACCTGACTACAACTTGGATGTCTTCAAATCCAACGTAAACAAATTCCTGTTGAACCGCCCCCTTAAGTAGACACTTTATGAAATCTCCACACTAACGTACAACGTACTGTACATGCAATAACCCTTATCCCTGAGTGGCTTCCGGGCCTTGATAAATGGTGACCTCCTTGTAAAAATAAAACAAAAAAAAACTAAACTCTTGGGTTGAAATTTTTGTAATTATGTAGTGTTTTTTTGTTTTTTTTTTGTTTTTTTTACAAAGAAATCATCAAAAGTCGACAGGACAATGTCATAGTAACCATTAGAAGTGTAACTTTGGTAAATTGGATTGCTGAAGGGGAACGGCTCATTAAGAACTTGTTTACATTGGACTTGAAGATGGCCATATTGTAGTCAGCTGTAAAGCAAATAAACGGAAGAGAATCCACATGTGTGCAGTTCTAAGAAAGAAGCTTTGTTCATGGAATCTACGTTTAGATTAAGGCACACAAAGAGTGAGGGAAATTATTTATAGTGTTAACAATCAAACGAGTGTTTCTTGTGAATGTTTGGCGAGGGGGAGCATATATTTCAGCTTAGACGAGCACTTGCCATGAAAATAATGATAAAACAGAGACAGGCTCGCAACGTCTTTTCTGTGAGAAAGAGGTTGCAGGGAAGAGAAAGACCCCCCCCCCCCGCTAAGCTATGAAGTCTATTCTGAACTCTGTCAAGGCAGGATAAGCTCTTCCTTTAGCAGCCTTTCGGAGGTCAGTCAGCATAAATGTCAATCTGTTACGTATACTCAAAATATGTATCTATGATGTGTGTAGTTCATCGCGCACCTTTAAAAAGTGTAAAAAAAGTGGGAAAGTGGTTACACAACTAGATTATGGGTTCAGAAAGATTTTAATATTGTTAGATTGTTTAATAATTATAACAATATCCGCGATTTTAAAAATCTATTAAACTTTGTATGGGGAAATTATGGTTAAAATATTAAAATTGTAGAGGAAAAATATGTTTAGGTAGAAAGTTTCATGCTCTATTAGGTATTTGTTTAAAGAAAAAATGTGCATAATCGTGGTATCAGTTCCAGTTCATGGTTTTAGTAACCTAACAGTAGTTTATATATACATATATAGACTGACAGATGATTTATAACTTTTATATAGAGAGATGTATTTTTATATATCCTTTTTACTACAAAAGTACAATAATCTATATAGTTGAGTTTTTCTCGCTCTAACATTGATATTAAAAGCCTACTTTTTCTGTTTAAAATTATTAAAACGACCTTCTAAATATATTCAGTCATGGCTATGCTAGCGACTACATGAAGGTTAGCGAATTTGCATATTCCTTAAAAATGAGCGTTAACTAATTACTTATTCATTTTTATGTTTTCTTATTATATGAGTGATTTTATTTCATTATTACACTGAATTCTATTTATACATAGTTTCTACATTCTGCATAATTGCATAAAGTTTAAGATGAAAGCATACAACGACACGGATATATATATATATATATATATATATATATATATATATATATATATATATATATATATATATATATATATAATGATTACATCATCATATAATGATTAAATCACTCTGACAGACGTTAAAAAGCATTTTAAAAAATAAATGTTTAAATTCAACAGCATTTCTTATGGTTAACGGTAGCCAAATGGATTAGGTCCTTGCTAATGAAGCCAGGGATGGTTTCTGTCGCCGGGTTCAAATCTATCAACTGGTTTTAATCGTGAGACCTTGCACTGATGATTTCCAAAAGGATAATACACTAGTGTCTTTGGGTATTTAATAATTATTTTAGTAAATAATTATATACATATATATATATACACATATATATATATATATATATATATATATATATATATATATATATATACTAGCAAAAGTACCCATCGTTGACTGGGTTCAAAAGCAGCCTACAGAAAATGGACTCTGATTTAAAAAAGTATGATAGGTTATGAAAAGGAAGGGTTGTAAAGAGATAAATAAAAAGGTTATGTAAATGTTTTTAAAAAGACACGTACTCACATGAGCAGGATTTTTGCCTTCTTTTGACATGATGACAAGTAACGTTCTTATTTTTTATTATTTATCTATTTATCTATTTTCGAAAGAGTGCCACGTGCAAGTGGAGAAGGAAAAAAAACAGAGTTATGCAAAATTTGTGTCAAGAATTGTCTAAAGTTCCAACTTTTTTTTTACTTTCACTTTAATAAGAACGTGAATTTATGAGGTGAATTTATTCGACACAATATGATTCAACTCAAAAAAATAAATAAAAGCTAACGTGAATTAAGATTAAAGTTAAGGTGTTATTATGGACCCTCGCCCCTTTTAAAAAACCTTGTTAAACTTTGTGACATATTTACATTCTATGGAGGTCAGGCGCAAACGAACACCCAATAATTATTATATTTCTTTAAACTGAAACATAATTATCAAAGTATACTTACGCAAATAGATATGAAAAGTCTTTGTTAAAGTTTGTGCCATATTTCCATGGAGTACAGGTGCGAACGCAGACCCCACAATTTTATTATACCATCCCTATTTAAGTTAAAACATACTTATCAAAGTACATCTATATCAAAAACCCTTGTAAACGTTTTTTTTTTTTTTCATTTTTTATTTCCATACTTTGTGATCCAGGCGCGAATGCAGACCCCACAATTTTTATGAACCACCGTTCTGCCAGATCAAACATACCCATTCCTGATCCTCGATACATCTTCTATCATTATATGTAATCAGTTTTTTTAAAATAGTCAACCATATAGGAGCCTATTCGTGACCACACACACACACACACACAGACGTTCAGCTTTATATATATATATATATATATATATATATATATATATATATATATATATATGTTATCTTGTTGGTGTGTGTGCAAAAAGTCTCTACCAATCTCCTCTATGAATATTTTGTCTGCAGAGTTGAAATTGTATATATAAGGGATTTGGACCTGTAGCATACTCCTCTTATACCAGCTGACTCCTGCATCGCTAGCTCCAGCTGGTCTCCCTACATCTCCTGCAGTCCTGTACCTTCCGGCATCCTTCAGTTCCTGACGTCTTCCTCGTCGTGTTTCTGCATTTACTGACGTCCTCTTGAACCTGCTGCCGCATTACTTCATCTGGCAACATCCCATTTTTCCAATTTCTGTAAACGACTACCTGTTTTAATTCCTGAGGACTTTCTCCGTCTCCTGCGTTTGGCAATATCCTTTTACTGAACAACTCTTGGTCACATCTATATATACAGGACTTGCCACAGGAACGTTCATATCAATCTCTTTGACACCATCTTTGTCATCCAGTATCCTGCTCTTTTAGCCTATTCTTATATCCAGTCCCCAATGGTGCCCTCCAGAATTTCCAGCTTTTTTCAGTAACTTTTGCAACATGATATTTATTTTTATGTTTTTTACTTGCATTTTCCATTTCATCCTTGCTATTCTCATATTTTTGTCTGTGCCTATTTCTTAGTTGACTGACCCCTGCAACAAAACTTTTGACTAGGACAAATTATTTTCGATATTCAATGATCTTAATAATTATTTAATAATTCACATTAATAGTACTTGGCAGCTTGAATGTACAATATCTTCTCTCATTATTCCTCCATTACAAGCAATGATTTCTTCTACAACAAATTTCAAAGCCTGTCAGTTAAGATTTCTACACATGAGCAAATACATTCGAAAAAGCATTGCAGAGTTGACAGTAGATATTTAAAGAATGTCTTCCTCTTTTATTATTGCTAAAAGTGATGTTGACCTTTCTTGATATTTCAATTATTTGCAGAATATCATTTTTGGACATGATGTGCTTCTAAAATCAGAATTAAATTTAGGAAATGAAATTTAGAAAAGAAAGACCTTCAAATGTTTGTATATTCAAAAGCAAATGATGAATGCAATAGAATTCTCTGGAAAAAGCATGTTTTTTTTTAAAATAGACTTTTAATCCAATTTTATTTCTCAGATAAATCTGTATCTCTTCAAAGATGCCTCTTTATTGGATTACCTTGCAGAAATTACATACATGGAGAATACAGTTGGTTTTCTTTTTGTAACATTCACATGAAATTCGTCGTCTATTCAAAATGAAAGACAAAAAAAGATATTCTTGTCTTGTTTTGACTAATATTTCAGTGAGATATTATGCATGCATTCGTGTTTGGTCTTACTTTAAAGATTTAGCGGGAAAATATTCAGGTAGAAAATAATAAAATAAACGAGAATAAAAATTATAAATATTTTTGTTAATACAGAAGTCAAAATTGTCCAAAGAACTATTTGGTTTTAAGTAGAATAAGTATTTATGGAGTATTACTGCATAAATTTTGATGTGAAAAGAATGTTGAGAATGTAGCTCTAATTTTCCATGTTTAGCCACAGGTTGATTCTTCAACAGTTTAGTGTGGATTTGACAAAGATGAACATATTTTCCTCTTTCTTCCTGAATCTCCCTTCTCTTGACCAATCAAAATACATCAAGTTAGCACTACAAACATCATATGTGCAACCAGAATAAAGGCAGATGCATTTTGGCATTCATCACTTCAGAGCTTGGTCCTAAACGATTGATGTCAAGAAATATGGTAATCGATGATAATTGCAGGAACACTTAACAGCAACTCCATTTATGCTACCAGCGCCAGCACCGACCCAAAGACAACAGTAGCAGTACAGTCGACTTTCCAAAGACAGGCGACATACCAACACTGCTGCTAGGGAAATCATCATTATCTTTTTTTAGATTACATTTACTTGTGAGAGTTTTTCTTATTTTTTCTATTTTTAAATTCTTAAATGCTGATACTTTGGGGTAGAATTTCATCAAATTTGTCATAATTAATTCATACTATTCTTAAAAACTCAATAGTCCTTCACATGTAAGTAAGTAAAATCCATAATAAAAGCTAGAAAAGAAGACATCTGTGTTAAAAAAAAATGACACGCTACAATACAGAGGCAAAAAGAAAAGTGTGAGAAAAAGGCAAGTAAAAAGTTTGAGAATTTAAAGTGTTTGATCATGTTGAACATTAGCTATGCATGGTTTCGGATGAGAACAAAAATTCCCACTATCTCTCTCTTTCTCAATCTCTTTCAAAGATCTGAAGGTTGTGAGGCTTGCAAAAATGTTATATGTACATGTATTCATTGATATAGCATATATAAAAATATTACACTAATGAATTATGAAATTCCAAACAGATTTAAAAAAGGAGTTTGCTATTCGCCAACAATTATTGGACAACCTGCAATGTGGATGGGAAGCATTTATTGACGTTGGGTTTGAAAACAACTATGTTGTAGCATGCAGGGAAACAACAACGTTGTAATGTGTTCTGCTCATAAGAAGTTTTCTAATTTAATAACTTTTTTAGAATTAATAAACTAAATCAATTAATTGATAAAATTTATGTAAACATCTCATAAGCATGGTGTCACTGCCTTGTATGGTATGAAATTCCTCGCTTCTTTCTATTTGTTCTTAATTCACTGACTGTCATTTTCTGGATTGAGGATTGGAAAAATTCCGTTTGCGTCTTGTTGACGAGTATTTTCTTAGTGTAAAATTAATTACTTGATAAAAAAAAACGATCAGATTAAACTGGTTGTTTTCGATTTTCCCCATTTGCTTTATTGATTTGCTAATATGTGTGCTATATTATTGGTAAATATAAGGAAAATATAACTTGAGATTTATATAAAAATAAATAAAGTTTGCATTTATGAGGCTAAAAATGCATTTAAGATCCTTTCTTGGTTGACTTAAAAGATAAGAGCTAATTTTTCTTTATCACAAACATTTTTTTTTTTACCTTTCTTTGCTAATCTAATTAATAGTGAGAATTCTTTTGTTGGGAGGACATTTGCAAAACGATGAAATAAATCATTTCCCTTCTGTCACTGTAAGATGAATAGAATCGTAATCAGCAGCATCATCATCAGCAGCAGCAGCAGGAAAAATTCCCGCTATCTCTCTCTGAGACAACAAATAACCAATCTTGGTTTAATTCACTTGAATTCTGTCAAATCAAAATACCATCTACAGAGGTTGTGGTGGTGCTGACAGCTTCTCCTCTCAATGTAAAACCATTTCCTATCTATCTTTCCGTTTTCTATACCTTTTTACCATTTTTCTTTTCTTTGCTTTTAAACTACCATTTTCTTGTGTGTGCTCTTAAGCTTGATTACGCCAAAAGAACACTTGTCAGCAAGAGACAAACGGAATTTTTTCCAATCCTCAATCCAGAAAATGACAGTCTGCGGATAAAGAACAAACAGAAACAAGCCAGGAACATGATGCCGTACAAGCCAGTGACAACATGCTTACGGGATGTTCACATAAATTTGATCAAATAACAAGACATCAATTTCATGTCAGCATGTCAGACCTTGATGGCATCGGCACAACTCATTCTCCTTCAGGCAATAAGTAATTAGTCGCTCCCTTTGTATACACAATTAATTTGCACTCACTAACTTGCTAAATAATAATAATAATAATAATAATAATAATAATAATAATAATAACAATAATAATAATAATATAAAGAAGAAAAAGAGAAGAGGAGAGATAGCGAGATAGAAAAAAACAACGGTGTTAAACAGTTGGTTATAGTAATCACACACAAAAAAAAAATATATATATATATATATATATATATATATATATATATATATATATATATATATATATATATAGTGAAGCTGAACATTCGCTTACAGCAATTGGTAAACAAAACTACATGGAAGATTAAAACTGTAAACTAGATGACAAGATAGAGACATGAAAAGGAATGTGCAAAAAGGGCTTTATTTATTGTGGTTTATTTTGCAGTGACTTCAACAAATTGGAGGATTAACATACTTGTGAAATTTTTATAGGTTTAAATCACTCTCTCTCTCTCGCTTTCTCTCTCTCTCTCTCTCTCTCTCTCTATATATATATATATATATATATATATATATATATATATATATATATATATAGTAATCCACAGACAAACTGATTTATTGTACACCAGCTTTTCAATGTAGCTAGACCAACAACTGCCTCAAACCGGAATCGAAACAGAACTACCTAGACGACAGTCCCTATATATATATATATATATATATATATATATATATATATATATATATATATATATATATATATATATACTAGCAAGCTGTTCGATTGTAAAATACACTTAAATATGATATTTTTATTCACACAGATTTTGTATTAATTATTATAGAAACAATCCTGTATTAATTATTATATTGTACAAAATATATGATAGTGGCTCTCTGACATGGCTCGACCATTAACATGTTTAGATATGATGTTTTAGTACATGCAGATTTCGTATTTATTATAACAGATTTCGTATTTATTATAACAGATTTCGTATTTATTATAACAGAGCCAATTATCGATTGATTGTACCCAATATATAGTAACAATTTCAAAAGTTAAAGAAATGACTTGTGTGCTATCAGCTAGAATCGAAACCAAGACATTTAGTGCTCCAGCCTTGGTCACTAGCATTTGAGCTATCGTGAGATTGATAAGAGAAATGAAAAATTAAGTGAGTTCAACCTATGAATGTATATTTTTGTATGTGTGGTAAATAATGGGGTTTATCGACTTACTCTTGCCAAGGTCAGCTATATTTATTTTTAATTTTCATCCCATTTGCAGCTATTTTACCAGCTAAAAATCAAACCAAAATTGTTTCACAAGTTCAAATTCCCTATATATCAAGTTTCAAATCTGTAGACAAAAGATTCAGAGCGGAGCTTGGTAGACACGTTTCATACACACACACACACACACACACACACACACACACACACATATATATATATATATATATATATATATATATACACTAGCAGGTTGCCTGGTGTTGCCCAGTCGTAAAATATGCATAAATATCATATTTTAATTCATGCAAATTACTTATTTATTATTATATAGTCAATTCTCTATTGATTGTTATCCGATATATAGAAATGATTTCAAAAGTTATAAAAAATTTGTCTTAGGTACCATCCACTAGAATGGAAACCAGAACATTCAACATTGCAACCTTAGTAATTATTTACCTCTCCAGTGTCATTACCATCTGAGCTACCAACAGATGAATATGAAATTTCGAAAATTGTGTGACTTTGACCTATGAATAGTATAAAAAGGAAGTAGAAACTGGTTTTCAAAATTCAGATACCTTACATTTTTGTTAAAGTTAAACAATAGATGTTTGACACATAAATAAATATTCCAGAACTTGTACTTTTTTTAGTATTTTAAAGAGCTTTTAAGTGGTATAATTTGGATACATGTGAAATTCATCTAGTTAATATTTGCTCTGAATTCTATCCATAATCATTAGACATAAAGCAAGATTTCCTGAATTTCAATTTCTTCTTAAGCTTAAATTTTAGACATTCTTTGATTGATTTTGTATGATTAGAATGAGGGTTCTTGATATACTATCTGAATTTTAATCTTTCTAAAGCGGCATAAAGTTGTATAAAACTACTCTGTGTGGGGAATAATTTTATCCCTTCTAGAACGGGTACTCTTCGAGTAAAATATATAAAACCCAAATTCAAAACTAACTTACCCAATTCCATTCATCTTCTAAGTGTTTCTACTCTTATTTTTTTGCATACAAATATGTATGATAGATTGTATGTTCTAATAACAGAGATTGAAATGCAACAAACTGTGTAGGATTGGATACTGAAGTGAAGCAATGTTGACCCTCCACAGTACCAGATTGGTGTCCATTTGGGAATACAATGTGCTGGATGTAGGAGGATGCTGACACCTCTCTACAAGAATTGCAAAACCCTAACGTTGTTATGTCGCAAAACACTTGTGAAGCTTCTTAAGTAATCAAAGACTTTTTCAATTATCGTTTCCAATCCTCTTATCAAGTTTATCACCATCTAACATAAGAATCTCATTAACCAATTATTATCCTCAAGTGACTTTTTGTTGTAACTGATCTGCATAAAACAGCAAACATACAAGCTAAATATAAATGTCCACATCTTTGGAAATGGAAAGGAATGTACAAACATTTTCATAGATGCAAAATGTAAAAAATCCCGGGCAATGCTGGGAGAGTACAGTTATTTTTTCCTTACCAAATGCTAACACTAATAAAATAAATTAAGAGCTTGCAAAGTAATAAAGTGGATTTATTTTCGACTGCACATCTACATTCATTGGAGATATTTCCTTCTTTCGCTAATCTATATTTATTTATAAGTTTCTACCTACTCAATATGTATAAGTATTACTTTTATACAACATAATGACGATTGTTTATAAAACAATTCTCTTTCTTATTTTGTATATCGTATTTTTTCAGCATTCATAACGTTCTGCAGACGTTTTATTATAGCAAACAAAGCAATGTCTGCAGAGGCTACTATTGGAATGATGGTCGCATTAAAACTAGTTTGTTTTGAGGAACTTCAATCATACCTTTTTGCAAATCAATATGGCAGAGAATTGCATTTAGTAGATTTTGTATGTAAATAATGGCATGCTTGTGAATAGGTGCATTCACAATGAAGTCTGGAATGCTAGAAAAGATGGCATTAAAAAGTAAATGTAACAATAGGCAAACATTCAATTTCATGCACTGTCGAAACGTGTAAACTATTCAGATTTATTTATACACGTTTTTCAGTGAAAGATTTTTACATATACGCATAGATGGTTTCGATTACAAAAATAAACTTTGAGAAATTTTTAGAAAATAAAAATATGTATTTGTTTATAATATTTACGTCCAATTAATTATTTTATACTCTAGAGATAAATTGAAATTTAATATGGCCAACGAGATTGTATGTCAAGTTGTTTGGATAATAAGTCCTCCAAAATTGTTCCTTTGATTTCAAATTATTGTCTTAGTGAATAATTTTATATATAGAGCATGTTTTTAAACCACATTGTGTATAGTAATCTTTGTCATCGCAATATCACACAAGCAATATCATACAAGCAATATCATACAAGCAATATATAAATGAAAAGTAAAGTGGTCGAGCATAGTTGAGGAGAACCAAAAGCCTCTTTTCATCAGTTACTACATAAGGTTCTAGAGGAGGTTGCCCCTCCTTTCCCAAACTTACTCTACTTGCTCTTGATCCTAACCTTATAATGTTGAGTGGTTAACAAGGAGGCATTAAGTACTATTTTTAAATCTTTGGTATGATTCGACTGAGGATTTTTTTGTCAAGCTTATTGTAAAGGATAAAGAGAGAAAATATATATCAACTATTACAAAATATATACTCCTGAAATAATTGACCCTCTCATCATTGACCGTTTTTAGCTATTTCACTCCTGAAAAAAGCCTCTTTTTGTCGTGGGGTTTATATCCTTTTATTATTCATATATATATATATATATATATATATATATATATATATATATATATATATATATAAAGCTGAACGTATGTGTGTGTGTCTGGTCACGAATAGGCTATTATATGGTTGACTATTATAGAAAACTGATCACATATAATGATAGACGATGTATCGAGACACAGGAATGGATATGCTTGATCTGGCATAATGATGATTTATTAAAATTGTGGGGTCTGTGTACGCGCCTGGTCCACAAAGTATGGAAATAAAAAATTTAAGAATTAAAAAAAAACGTTTACAAGTATTTTTGATATAGATGTACATAATAATACTTTGATAAGTATGTTTTAACTTTAATAGGGATGGTATAATAAAATTGTGGGGTCTGCGTTCGCGCCTGGCCTCCATAGAATGGAAATAGGCACAAACTTTAATAAAGACTTTTCATATCTATCTGCGTTAGTATACTTTGATAATTATGTTTCAGTTTGGAGAAATGTGGTATAATAAAATTATGGGGTGTTCGTTCACGCCTGACCTCCATAGAATGTAAATATGTCACAAAGTTTAACAAGGTTTTTTAATATAGATCCACAGAATATTGTGATAAGTGTTTCAGTGTGAACAGGTATGGTATAATAAATCATGGGGTTTATCTATTTTATTTTTACTTTCATCATATTTTGCTTTGGTTTTGATACCCCCAAATTCGAAGCTATCTCTTTGTTTTCATAACCTATCATACTTTCATAAGTCCATTTTCTGTAGGCTGTTTTTGAATCCAGTCAACGACGGGTACTTTTGCAAGTATATATATATATATATATATATATATATATATATATAAATATATATATATATATATATATATATATATATATATACCCACTTCTAATCTGTTTTCATAGTGAAACTTTGAAAACTATGTTTTCTTTTCTTTTTCTGCTATAATACTCGATTAATACTTTTTTTAACTTTCCAGCTTGAGACGTTTTGTTTTCTCTCTTATTTTTTTAATTTAACTTATTCAGACATTAAATTATGCTCCGCCACTGTTCACATTGATATTGATATTTATATAAATATCAATATCAATGTGAACAGTGGCGGAGCATAATTTTATTTTTCGTAAACTCGTACATAATATTTTGACTCTGTATTAATTGTTTGAATTTATCTAATGAGATTCCAAAAGGCCAAAGTGAAGAATAAATAGAAACAAAGAAAACAGAATCAGAAAAAGGGAAAACGAGAAGAATTGTGAGTTGGGGGGGGGGTCAAACGAAGAAAAAGGTAAATAGATAAGATTAACGAAAGGGGAGACCAACGAAAAAGGGAAATTGAAAGAAGGAGAAGAAATAAAAAAACAAAAATGAAGGGAAAAAATGTCTTCGTCTTATCATACATATCAAAGTTTTTTGGGCTCTCCAATGCTAAAATACAATGATTCATTGTATACGAGTAATTGAATGTAAGCTGCCATTTTTATTTATGATTGATGAGAAATTCTGAATTTGTAGCATGGATCCTGACTAGACAGCCACGACTTTAAAATGTATACCACGATGCATGCTAACTGTAACAATATTATATAAATGTTGAAAATGGATATAAATGTGCATATCGATTAAAAGAGATAAAACATGGCTCACAGATACAACATATTTATATGAGTACAGATTTACAAAACTATCTTAATAATTTGTTTGTTAGAAAAATTAAATGCCTATATTTATTTTCTGTCAGTGTGTATAAGCATTTGACAAAGTCTGCGTGAGTTTGGGAAAAAGTGTAGACATTGTGCTTATGTCACTTTGATAGTGTGTGAATATTTGTCAGTTTCGATGGGGGTACTCTCTTTTGTTAGTGCATGAGTTGAAAATAGTTGCTTTGTAGAAAAATCTAATCTTTTATACTTGGTGACTGGATCAAAGAGTGAATTTATTTTCGTGTGCAAAAAACGATTCTGATGTGTGAACGTAATCATAAGCACATCACATTACAGTTATCTTCCGCTTTTTAATCAAATAGCTCGAAGCCTCTTTTTGCACAAAATTTCTATTTTTAGAGTGTTTTTGAATGTGACTTGTATGTTTTTGTACATACCGTTATTCAATTAATATATGATTGATGTACATACCAAACTTATAGATTCATACCTTTTCCATTTGTAATAATGCATGAATAATTACAATAGATCAGGTAGAATTTGAACTCGGCATGGCTGATTTCATAGTTTGATACTGTACAGCATTAATTATCCATCCAAGAAGAAGAAGAAAAAAAGCAACAACAACAACAACAACAACAACAACAACACCACCAGCAAATAAACGTAAACAAATGAAAAAGAAATTCAAAAGAGCTAACAATTCAAAAGAACAACAATAACATAAATAATAATAAAATGAATAAGATTGAATAAAATGAAGAAGAAATAAAGAAATACAAAGTGATAGCCTGAGAAGCAGAAAAATGAAAGGTGATAATTGATTAAAATTACAAAGAAGAAGAAGAAGAAGAAGAAGAAGAAGAAGAAGAAGAAGAAGAAGAAGAAGAAGAAGAAATTAGAGTTTTAAGTATTTGACTGAATTCCTTTTCTTCTTCTTATGATCCGCCATTTGTCTGCGTTTCATTTCCCTGTCCAAATGTGGTCATTGCATTGAAAATTATCTATGCATAATAGAGTTTGGGTGTAAACCTTTTACATTAGAGACATTTTTCTCCTTTCACTATTGAAGCAGTAATAAGTTCTATGAAAGAAAGTGAAACAATGGACAACTAGGTTAATGCAACAGGTTTGGGATTTTTATCTGTGGGTGAGGTCATAATAAATGTCCAGCCGAGCGGAAAGAGGATCATGACGTGACTTTAATGCAGTAAACATCAGTACAGAATTCACACAACAATAGTTCATCCATGTTAACTTTCTAGCCAAATAAATTCAAAGCAGCTTTTCTTTTTCCGGCAGAGACTGCCGCGAGTTGGACTTTCAAGTTTAAATGGGGAGAATTTCTGTAATATGGGATTTTCTTCGGGACAAGAAATGCATGCATGACTTACACGGATGAATTTCAATAACGTTTATAAATCCTGGACAACTTGATCGTTTTTCTTTTTTGTTGTTATAGCTATTAATAAGTATCGACTTATTTATTACTAAGCTTTTCAGTGAATGTCTATAAGAAGACATTAAGGGTATCTGAGCAGGCACGTAGCTATTATCTAATAAGGCATTCATTGTCTATGCAAAACATTTTATAGGAATAAAAATAGAACATAGCAGAATACATTGTAATATATATTTATGGGAATGAAAATATGCCTACATAACAATAACAAAACTAGTATTATTTCGTAATGAACAAGCATTTAATCATGAAAATTAGACATTTAATAATAATAATAATAATAATAATAATAATAATAATAATAATAACCTATACATTTGTACAATTTTTTTTTTTTTCTCTCCTACACATTAGTCTGGTCTAATAATACTCAACAAGAAGGCTTAGATGTACCATGGCCATTGGCCTTTGAAGGATTATCCCTCATTTAAGCTAGGGGATCCGATTTTACTGTATATCATCCTCAATAGGAGTTTTTTTCACCTCAGCATCAATTCATGGCCTCCAAGAGACCAAAACAACATGGACAGAACATGCTTTTCTTCTATTAGACGAAAAACATCTTCTGTCCGTGTTGTTTATTTGCAGTTTTTGTTTTTTGTTTTTTTGGTTAAATCATTCCTATCTTGTGAATCACTCATATTTAAGCTCCATATTTGTGATGAGCCCATGATTTCAATAAGCATTCTTTTACTAGTTCAAACTCATGTTCCTCAGATTTTGGGCCCAAACATTGATTTTTATGTCTCTAAGTTTTGAAGTAATTTTTTAAAAAAATATACTCCATCTTGTTTAATTTAACAAAACTCAAAAAGATATCTATATTTGAATCCAGAGTTCTCCTTAGGGTTTCATTGTTAACAAATCAGTAATTATTATACAGTTATAATATAAATACTTCATTGGTTCTTATATCAAAAAGGAATATATTCATGATAAAGGAGACAATAACAATTTTAACTTAAACCAGACTCTAAATATTTATACCATGGCGTTCTGTTTTCTGCTTCTAAAATATGAAGCTGTAAATTCACTAAAAATCATGCTAGCAAATAGAATCTAACTTGAAATACATCCTTTGCCACCTCAGTAAGATAACCAATTAACTATCTATGTTTCGTATGTAACCGATACTGAAATTACTAAGATTATAAAAAACACTCGCATCTATACTTGATTTTAAAGGTATAGAATGAACCCTCTAAAATGCCAGCCATTCAATCATTGATAACATTCACAATCTGTTCTGTAATTCAACTATGTTTGCTATGAACACATTTTATCTATGCCTGATTTGTCCACCGAGTTTCCTTTATCAATGTCCAACAGTCTTTCTTTTATCATTGTTCAATAATAAGCACATTATTATATTGCATGAAAAATTGACAATAACTTTGACACATTTCTCCCTCGGCACTACATAATTTGAGTTGTGATGGCCTTGTACAGTTTAGGAATAGTTTGGGGAATGTTTTATCTTGGTGATAACTCCTATATAAAATAAAACTCTAAGGATTTGATCAGTGTGACACTTCTTACCAACGAGATGATCACTAACTGCTGCTCATGTCAATGAATGGTGATCAAAGACTAAAATCGGATGGATGTCAATCATAGATTGACGTTTATTTGTACGAAATATGATGGCATTACAGAAAAGATTTTGAGTTTTATTAACGGTAGAACTGTCTTTTTCCTTTGGGTGGGAGTCACCCTTAATATCACTGCCAAGAAACAATCAAATAAAAAACAAAGATATATCAACGTAAGGATATTCTTTAAAATAAAATTAAATGAAATATAAGAACTATGTTAGCATAAATAAATATTTTCAAACCATCTTTTCAACGCGAATAAAAGACAGACATCCTTTCATATTGTTTGGATTATTTGGACCACGGTTCTTATCCGGAGTATTATTTTCACAATATTTTGGCCTATGTAACCTGCAACCTTCTTTAGGTGTATCTTATCAAACTTGCAAATATTTCTATCAAACTCAAGAATCTACATGAAATTTGCAGAAGAAAGCACAAGCTCTCATTGTGTAACCGATAAAGCACAAGGTAAACCTCAGTTCTAAGTGACATTCTTCTAGAGGTTGAAGGATGGAACAAGAGCGTTCGACCGACGTGAATTAAATAAAATTGAACCAATTAAATTCTGTACAAATTACCGTGTTCAACAATATACAGTTGAAGAATGTCGGGGACTACGACGGCCGAAATGTTGTGAAAATAACGTCAAGATGAGAACAGTAGAGTAAATAATACAACTAATGCAAATTATTAATCTTAAAATTTCAGAAACATAAAAAACATATGCATCATGCATATGAAAAAAAACAAAAAAAACAGTATCAACATCTATCTATCTATCTATCAATCTTTCTCTTTCTCTTTCTCTTTCTGTCTGTCTGTCTGTCTGTCTCTCTCTCTCGCTCTCTCTCTCTCTCTCTCTCTCTCTCTATATATATATATATATATATATATATATATATATATATATAAAGCTGAACGTATGTGTGTGTGTGTGGTCACGAATAGGCTCCTATATGGTTGACTATTATAGAAAACTGATCGCATATAATGATAGAAGGTGTACCGAGACACAGGAATGGGTATTTTTTGATCTGGCATAATGATGATTTATTAAAATTATGGGGTCTGCATACGCGCCTGGTCCACAAAGTATGGAAATAAAAAATTAAAAAATTAAAAAAAACAACGTTTCCAAGTGTTTTTGATATAGATGTACATAATAATACTTTGATAAGTATGTTTTAACTTAAATAGGGATGGTATAATAAAATTGTGGGGTCTGCGTTCGCGCCTGGCCTCCATAGAATGGAAATAGGCACAAACTTTAATAAAAACTTTTCATATCTATCTGCGTTAGTATACTTTGATAATTATGTTTTAGTTTGAAGAAATATGGTATAATAAAATTATGGGGTGTTCGTTCACGCCTGCCCTCCATAGAATGTAAATATGTCACAAAGTTTAACAAGGTTTTTTAATATAGATCCACAGAATATTGTGATAAGTGTTTCAGTGTGAACAGGTATGGTATAATAAATTATTGGGTTTATCTATTTTATTTTTACTTTCCTCATATTTTGCTTTGGTTTTGGTACCCCCAAATTCGAAGCTATCTCTTTACAACCCTTTGTTTTCATAACCTATCATACTTTCATAAATCAGAGTCCATTTTCTGTAGGCTGTTTTTGAACCCAGTCAACGACGGGTACTTTTGCTAATATATATATATATGTTTTCTAGTAAGGCAACATTTGGTCAGTCAATCATATTCCACTAAATAAAATAGCTATTATAAGTCCATTTGCTTATTATGTTTAATATTTTAACAAACTAGATTTCTCTTTAGTTTCCAGTTTTCATTTCTTGAGCTTCTCACTAACTTTAGTAATATTCTTGAAAAATTGTAAGCATATAGTCTAATTAAATAGAAAATACTATTTTTATTATAGGATAGATAGAAAAAAATTGTCAGTCAAAGAGATTGCATGACATAATTCAGTTAAAATGTTAAAAATCTTAATATAATTATATTTATAATTCTACTTTTTCTCGCTTATAATTGTGATTGATTGAATTATGGTAAGATAAACTGTATTTGTTGATAAACTCACATTTGTGAAGTAAATATTAATAAGGGGTTGTTAATGTTGCTAATTTTTATAACACAAATTGTGATGGTCAATAAAATGACTAACTTTTTGAAGTGTGTATATATATATATATATATATATATATATATATATATATATATATATATATATATATATATATATATGAAATAAAATAAAATTTATTCTATTTATATTTAACTCCATCACCATTTTTTCTCCTCTTTTTCTTCCTTGATCTTTCTTATTTATATTTATATCTCGGCAGTAGAATAAAAAGCATATCTTATTTTTCTTTTATTAATATTATTGGAATTTTTTCCTTTTTTCCTTGTACACATTTTTGTGAATTTTTCCATTGATTTCTGCCTTTGGATTATTATGGACCATCTTCTTCCAATTACGGGATTTTTGGATTTTACTTGTGCAAATGGAAATTCAATTAACTTTCTTGAAGTTATATACTTGGATTTTACCGTCACTGGATTATTTATCTTCCACCAGATTATCCATTCATGTGTAATCACCTTTTTCTTCACCATATTCCCTCTGCTTCACTTTTTTTGTTTTCAAGCAAGATCTTTGACTTACTCGTTGTTTCCTCAAATACTTTTGCATGCAAAATCCGATCCCGCATTTTGCTAATTCCTACCCTCTGATGAGAAGGAAAGTATTTCTTCGAAACTCTGCGGATTAAGGACTATCCACTTATCTAGTGTTTCCTTTTCAGATTAAATATGTTTTTAACTCATTTCAAAGTGTTTTAAACATGCTTTATTAACCGTTTGTTCGTATATATATATATATATATATATATATATATATATATATATATATATATATATATATATATATACATATATATATATATATATATATATATATATATATAAAACTCAAATGACCTTGTAACGATGTATGTAACTCACTTTCCGGTTTACGACATCCGGTTGCGCATGCGCACATAAACATTAATCCATAACAACATAAACAAATAAACACAAATGGCTTTTTTGTAGATTTAAACCTGCGCACTGAAATATTAACGTTATTATTTTGAAATCATTATTTAACATGGGAAGAGTGAGGTTTAGAATAACTTACACGTAATACAGAAATGAACGATGTAAAAAAAAGCAGACAGTATTAACAAGAGTTTATTTGGATAATTTAAACGCGAAAAAAAAAGAACAATTGGGACGCTGACATATTAACGTTATTATTTCGAAATTATTATTTAACATGGGAAGAGTGGGATTTAAAATAAACAAAAAACAAAAGAACAATTGGGACGCTGAAATAGTTACGTTATTATTTCGAAATTATTATTTAATATGGGAAGAGTGGGGTTAAAATAACTTAAACGTAATACAGAAATGAACGATGTAAAAAAAAAGCAGATATATCAAAATTTGAATTTAACTATAATAAGTATTATGGTATCTGTTCAGTGCACATTTACCTATAAGTATGGGCAAGCACTTATAATTCAGCAACTGTAAATTTTTTGTTAAAAAATAATTAATTATAATAAACAGAACGACTCATAGAAATCTATCTATATTATTTTTTCATTTTAATATACTTTCATAGAAATGTTTCTGTTATGTCAAAAAAGACTATTTTTTTTACATCACAAGTGTCACGCTCATACATGAATTCCATACCTAATATAACATACTGATCTAACGGGTCACGGGTAGTCTAGTATATATATATATATATATATATATATATATATATATATATATATATATATATATATATATATATAAGTGAACGTGTCTGTGTGTGTGTGTGTACATTTCCCTACGCAATAACTCTGTAAATTTTTAGTCTACACACAATAAATTTTAAGGGGTCAAAAAAGGGGTCAGAGTTAAAAAAAAATTACCTCTGCGGTCCCTTCCAAATTACTCAGACAATTTCTGCTCTAAATATTTGAAATTTTACATAAAGGATATTCAAAGATAGGGCAAGCTTTTTCATCAGTTTGGGTCGAAAATTTTTAGTTACCAATATATAAATGTATGTACGTATATCTGTTTGCATGTCTGCCTTAAACTTTCAATAGAGGCTACGCATTTTACCAAGATCAGTATCGTTTTAAAGTTCGACCTTTCATACGACAAATATCGAAAAATTGGCTAAAAACATTAATATTTACCTCTTTAACTAGGCACTTTTGTACAGGGGGGGGTCACTTTTTTCGCCGATATTTTTGAAAGTTATTCTCTCCTTTAGATTGTCTAACCTTAATTTTAAAAAATGTCGCTTCCGGTTTGGCGGTGGTCGTAACAGCATAAACGTTAGGTTTTATCCCGTTCTTAGCCTCCTTTGCGGTACGGGTTCGAGACTGCCTTCCTACTACCACTTTTTTTTTTGCTCACCATACACATCCAAACACCCGTGTATCATTGTGTATCTGCGTTTTTGATAAGTAAGCGAAATGCTGTATGTAAATTATAATTTTATATTGTAAAAAGTAAATAATATGATGTGCCCGAAGAATATTTTCTTTGGTTAAATTTATTTGAAATCGACACTGCAAATGTTTTCCCGTGTTCGAACACACAAACATTTTCTCTGAAGAACGACTGATTCTGATGTTAATGTGTACATCGGATAGTTGATTGCCGGCTTTTCTGTCATTTTATTAAACTAAGAATGAAAGGAGGACGTTTGTTAATTAAAGTTTTAGACAAACATAATACGTATGAAATTAATGCATTTAAGAACGCGAATAATGTTTCAGCGCATTGTGACTATCTATGGTTATGAAAAAAGTCTCGATGATTTTTAGGTTCAGTGGGAGGACTTAATTTAAAGAGGATGAAATATTTACTACTACCTGTGTGGGATTACGTAGTTTAGAGAGTAAGGTGAAGATAAATCGTAACATTTATTAAACAGTGACGAAATGCGCGTATTCTTGCATGAAAATATGTTGCAGTATTAGCTGGAAATGGTGAAAGATTTGCATAAGCATTGCTGCGTTGTTTTCATATAGTGTCGGAAGTCGCACAGGAAAATTAACTTCTTTTTATTAAGTATAGAGAAGATAAGTAAAAATGAAAGTGTCATTTTCCCCCCATTACGAATACACCAATTTCATTATAAAGATATATATACATACACGCACGTACTTACACGCATACATATATACATATGTTTAAGAAAATGAGACACCCGTTATAAATTTTGAAAAGCGTAATAAAAATGGAAAAAAAATGTGCTGTTTATCAAATGTTTATACTTTTAGACTTTAGGTGGCGGTATTCGTCATCGCGTCTACTCTCAATTGCTTACATAAAAAAGCGATATTATTCCTTAATATAATAGAAGTTAGTCAATAAATTTCTATTGTAATTCTTCAGGGAATCATTAATTTAAATCAATGATAACTAGTACTATTAAATGCGATTTCCTATTACTTAATGATTAAGTATATTAGTATAAATGAGCTTAAAAATCCTAACTGCATTGAAGATAAGAGATTAATATTTATATTTATTACTAAAACACTAAAAATAATTTAATTATTTAAGCAACGTATTTACAATATCTAATAGGGTTTTCGTTTATTTTTAATATTTATAATCATAATTCCATTATAAAACGTTGCACTGTTATCCTTTGGCTAATTCTATACTCATGCAAGGTAATGTGTTTGAAGTTCCCACAACTTCTCTCTTTTGGGTCAGCAGAGAAACGTAATTCGTTTGGTCAACTGTGAACGAAACGACCTGTAAAAATATATCGTAGTTTTGAATATAATGAGGAATATGATGAACAAAGTCTTGGTCACTAAAATATAACCTAATATTTTTTTATTTATATTTGCTCTGTTGTTAAATGTTAGCAATCTTTTACTTCGAAATGGTTGGTTTTGGGACAAAAAAGAAATTATATGCATAAATATATTTTTTACTACATAGCTTTTCATCTCTCTGTCTTTAACTCAATCTCTGTCTCTATCTGTCGGTCTGTCTGTCTACCTGTCGGTCTCCCTTTCTCTCTCGCGCTCCTTCTCTCTCTTTCCCTCTCTCTCTCTCTATCTCTGTCTGTCTGTCTGTCTTTGTCTGTCTGTCTGTCTGTCTCTCTCTCTTTCTCTCTCTCTCTCTCTCTCTCTATATATATATATATATATATGAAAGTGAAATTGTCTGTGTGTATATTTCCCTACTAAACTACTCTGTCAATTCTCAGTCAACAGACTAGAATACTAGTTACAGAGATTTGATATAAGGGGTACTGAGATACGGGGAAATCATTTTAATCCGTTTTCGGCAAGAAATTTGGCTGTCGAGGTGTCAAAGTTCAACGATTTGGTCTTTGAAAACTCTACCAAACTCCTCCACCAATTTTGAATCTAAACACTTGAAATTTTAGATGTAGGTTACTTGGGCATGGACCACGCATTTTAATTTAATTTGAGCCCCAAACAATAAATGTTAAGGATCAAAATTGGGATCAAAGTTTAAAATATTTGATTGCGGTCTCTACCAAATTACTCAGCCTTTTGGTCTAAACATTTGAAATTTTACATAAAGTGTATTCAGCAAGCAAGCGTTTTAATCGATTTTGAGCCGAAAATTTAGTTGCCAAGTGGTCAAAGTTTAAAGCTTTGATCATTGCGGTCTCTAGCAAACTATTCAGCCAATTTTGGGTCTAAACATTTAAAATTTTACATAAAGGGTATTCGGACATGCAGCAAGCTTTTTAATCAGTTTTTGGACGAAAATTTGGAAAAGTTGAAAGCATTGACCTTTGCAGACTCTACCAAACTATGCCGCCAATTTTGGGTCCAAACACTTGAAATTTTAGATATAGGTTACCTGGACATGAGTAAAATTTAACTGCCAGTATATAACATGCACACACACACACACACACACACACACACACATACACACACACGCACACGCACACACACACATACATGTATATATATATATATATATATATTTATATATATATATATATATATTTATATATATATATATATATATATATATATATATATATATATATATATGACAAACACCTCTACTACAAGAAATGTTAATAATTTCAATCTCTGATATATAGTACTGATAAACTGGAATTGACAAGATAAGTTACAATCACATCAGATCTATTATGCTTATGACGCACAGATATCATAGGTATTAACCCCTATACACCCTTTAATTATTAGTAAAATAGCAGCTTGTGTACAAGGATTCATGTATAATGAATCATTAACAATAGGTATTGTGTTTTGCGGCATAAATTACGTTCACACGGATTGCTATGCGTGAACCATAAACCAAGCCAAACCTTAATTTCTATGACATAAAAGAAAACAAATACATTCATCTTGACGATAAAAGAATCTCATTAATTCACTTTTTTTTTAAACTTATGAAAGTTGAGACGTCATTTGTTGTCATGGAAACAAAATTCCTAATCATTGTGGTGACATTCTATCCCAGAGATTGTATGTTTCTCTCTGTCTATTGTTGTTTTTCGTACAAGGAGTTTAGTCAGGTGGAACAAAACTTAATATTTGCCCCATTCATTGACACTGGGCTGTTCCTCCTTAGTAAATGAAATAATAGCCTGCTCTCTGCTTAGGTTGATGAATTACGAGTCACTTAAAAGAATTAAAACTCTTTGTTCACTTGGGCAGAAGAAACTGGTGATAAAATTTTGTCAAATTCAGAAAACACTTGGAAATATCTATAAGTATGGCGTTTTTTTTTTAGGGGGGGGGGTACGAAAATTCAGATGCAGGCAGATAGATGGAGAGATATATGGACATACAGACATTCAAACGTGTATGAGGATAAAGGGTTGGGAATCAATGCGTAAATATTCGACAAAAGTTAAATTAATATCACGAAAACGTAGAGGAATGTCATCAAAAATAGAAGAGCGTTTTACGATCGTCTAGTGACTTCATCTGAACAGCACGTGTGACCAGCATTCTGTGTCATCATCTTAATCCAATGTTTTTACTTACAAATGCATGAATAAAACAATATAAATTCAATTTATTCACTTGAACGCCGATGGTTAGAAGGAAAAGGTGCTATAAGCCGAAAAAAAAAAATAACCAAATAACTCTAAAAGAATAGGGTTGCTTTCTTTGGCAGACAAAACGAATCAAGATGGCGGACTCGCATTATTTACAAAAATCGTTCTATTATTATCATTTTTTTTCTCTTGTTAATTAATAATTTCATGCTCATATGAAATGTTTCTGCTAATTATTATAACCATCAACAAATGACATCATTGTTTTGGACACAACGAAAGGTTTATTACAAAGAGAATACTAGTTACAGAGAGCATCAGAAGGACGCGTTACATGCATGCGGGAGAGAAAAAAAGCAGACAGATAGACGAATAGCTAACCATAGTTAAATCATGCATGCCTGCCCCATTGAGAATACAGCGGCCTAAACACATATTTCCTGCATGAAGTATCAAAAGACAAGAGACAGAAAATATCAGATTGGAAGTTACAAGGTTTCCTCGACGTCCATTTAGGGTCACCTCTAACCCTTAAGTGTCATTCAAACTTCTGCATTTAAACAACGGTCCTCATTATGTAACATTGGTTTTGCTGTAATTTTGCTTAAGTAAATGGTGTAGAATATTTATACTATGATTCTATTCAAATTTGCGACACTACTTACTGATTACATAATTCCTTTGATTATCATTTCATTTCTAAGTGAATCCGGTGATATAGGTTCGACAGGAGCATCTGTAGACAATAGCTGATACTTACCAACTAATTGAACTAACAGTTGACTATTTCCAAACTTTTCTCTCTCTTCTTCTGAGAATTTATTTTTATTGACCAATCAGAGCCTTCGTTATATCTTAAGCCTTCTTGATTCTATTTAGTAAAAGTTAATTCAGCAATAAATCGACAATGTGCGACATTTTTGTTTGACTTAATTCTATTTTTGGCATTGGTTTCTGTTATGATGGATAGTCAATGAAAAATAACACAGACGCCAAAACCTCAACATGAAACATCTCCAGGAAAAAAACTCGAATAAACCTAGAACCCCATCTTCCAACGTAGACCCCTACTACCATGTCTCCTTCTCCAACATCAGGGGTCTACGTTCCAACCTTCCAGAGGTTGAAACCCAATTACAGGAGACGACACCGGACATATTCTTTCTAAGTGAAACTGGAATAGGGCCGACCACTTCCCGAGATGAGTTCATAATTAACAGATACTCTAACTTAACATCTAAATCTGACCCCCAAGATCGCCATGGGCATGGAATATGTGTCTACATTAAAGATGGCTTCCCATGTGGCAGGGATATCTCTAGAAAAGATCCTAATTTATCTTATATGTGCTTGCGGGTTGCAAGTGCTTACACCACTGCATTTATATTTGCCCTCTATCGACCCCACATCAGCGGAGTTACTATCTTTAAGAGCATATCTGAGAAAATAGACCACATCCTGTCTGCACATCCCTCAGCTAACATCCACATCTGTGGTGACTTCAACGTCAATAATGTGGAATGGCTGACCCACTCAAATGAGATGGATGATGAGGGGAGGTTCTGTCATGATTTTGCCATTGCTTATGACCTCACTCAGATTGTTCGTGAGCCCACCCGTGTGCCCGAAACTACAGGTCAATATGCAAGCCTCCTAGACCTTTTTCTCTCAACTTCCTCTGAGCTATGTTCATGTTCCATTCTTTCTCCTCTAGGATCCTCCGACCACGCCGTCATATCAGTTAAGATAAAAATGAAAAGTAATAAGGCCCCAGACGTACCCCTCCACTGTACTGTATACCGATACTCCATGGCTGACTGGGATAGCTTCCGTACATTTATATCTGATCTACCCCTGCATTCCATGTTTAAAAAGGATGTGTCCTCTATAATATCAGACCTGACCGAATGGTTAATTGTAGGCATAGACCGATTCATATATCTCAAAAATTCCAACAAAACCCTACCAGCCAGCCATGGTTCTCCCCAGAATGTGCTGCTGCGATCCCGCACAGAAATCACTTTTTCCATAGCTACCAACGTAATAGATGCACTGTGACTAAAGCTGCTTTCAGGAACGCCAGCAACCACTGTAAAAGAGTAATAAAAAATGCAAGAGAGCTATATGCCCAGCCTGTTAAATCCAAAGTAGCTGATCAGCGGCTTGGTTCCCACCAGTTTTGGCAAATAACAAATAGGATCCTAAACAGAAGTGTGCGTTCTATCCCAACCATTATCAACGGACCAGAGGTCATCTTGTCAGCTTCAGACAAGGCAAAACTATTTGCCAAGAACTTTGCAACTAATTCTACCCTATGCGACGAAGGCCATGAACTCCCCATATATCCTCCTATAACACAAAACACGCTAGGTAACATACAAATATCTGTGCATGAGGTCGCCAAGCTAATCAAGAACCTTGATTCCAGTAAAGCTACTTGCCCTGACGGCATCCCAATTATAGTGTTAAAAAAGCTTCAACCAGAACTTGCTCCCATACTTATGAAACTGTTTAAACGTTGCCTTAAAGAGAAGTGCTTTCCAACACCCTGAAAAACCTCATCAGTATGCCCTGTATTTAAAAACTCAGGTGATAAGTCATCTCCCTCTCAGTACAGACGAATAAGTCTCCTGTGTGTCATGAGAAAGTTGCTGGAATCCATATTAAATAGAGAAATAGTCAACCACCTCAGCAGAAATAACCTTTATAGTGACACACAATATGGTTTCCGTTCTGCAAGATCTACCGCAGATGTGCTAGCGGTTATATCTCATAGGATTAGTGAATCTCTTGAAAAAGACTTCCTTTCCAGGGCAATTGCTCTTGACATATCAAAGGCCTTCGACAAGGTATGGCATAAAGGCCTACTTCACAAGATTTCCAGCTACGGTATAACTGGAAATATTCACTCTATCATTAAATCATTTCTCTCTGATAGGCTCATAAAAGTAGTGGTTGAAGGACAAAAATCAGAGGCCTGCAATATTAATGCTGGAGTCCCTCAAGGGTCCATCCTAGGCCCAACTCTCTTCCTGATCTACATCAATGATCTCCCTAAACACATACTTAAATCATTTGTTGACATCTATGCTGATGACACGACAATCTACGGCAACACATCAAAGGCTGTAAATGACAAAGTTCTCTCTGATTCTCTCTCCTCTGATCTCGAGCTTGTAGTTCAGTGGGGGAAGACGTGGCTGGTTACCTTTAATGCATTTAAAACCAAACTCCTATCTTTACACCATCAACGCTCTGATCCTCATCTGGCATCAATTGTAATGGATGGCTCTTGCCTAGGAAAAGCTCAATGTTTTGACAAGCTTCTGGGCTTGACCTTTACTCCTGATATGAAATGGAACATGTACATCAAGTCTGTTGCCAAGGTCACTGGAAAGATGGTGCGATCCTTCTACCGCTCCAGAAGATATCTCACTACTGATGCAATTCTCTATCTATATAAAAGCCAAGTACGTCCAAGGATGGAATACTGCGGCTATATCTGGGCAGGAGCTGCTAAAAACAGCCTATCCTGCCTTGACAGAGTACAAAATAGACTTTGTGGTTTAGTGGGGGATGCTCTTTTTTCTTCCCTGCAACCTCTCTCCCACAGAAGTGACGTTGCGAGCCTATCCTTGTTTTATCGTTATTTCCATGGCAGGTGCTCGTCTGAACTCCACTCTCTGGTCCCCCCTTGCCAATCTTTCACGAAAAACACCCGTCTAGCTGAATCCACTGTCAAAAATTTTCCCCACTCTTTATCTGTGCCTAAATCAAAACGTAGATTCCATGAACAAAGCTTCTTTCTTAGAACTGCACGCCTGTGGAACTCTGTTCCGTCTGCCTGCTTCCCACCTGACTACAACTTTGATGTCTTCAAGTACAATGTAAACAAATTCCTGATGAACCGCCCCCTGAAGTAAACACTTTATGAAATCTCCACACTAACGTACTGTACATGTAATAACCCTTATCCCTGAGTGGCTTCCGGGCCTTGATAAGTGGTGACCACCTTGTAAAAAAAAAACAAAAAAATTTTAAGTCGAATATTGTGTTCGTGGTAAAACGTAGTACAGTGATAACTAAGTAACGGATAGTCCTTCCTTTTGCACACGTTCTGACTCACTCAGTCAATCACTCTATGGCCATCACTTTCTTGTTCTGAGTTGGTAGCAGTATTCATACGGTGTAGAAGAGTTCATTTGTAGGTATGTCTCCCATACATCCCCTCCCAAGCTTTATGCTTTGTAAAAGGATTTCTTGTTTCCCTTTAATATCTTTTTGGATTTTGAAATTAATTGTTGAGGGCTCTTTTTAATAGACCTTCATTGTTCAGGCATATGTTAAAAGGGGATCACGGTCAAACATCTCATAGATGATCTCGATGGGTCCTTCCATTTTAGCTTGTGTGTTCATAGGATCCATTTCATACCGTTTTTTTTTTAAATTGGTAAAAATGTCTCTTATGGGTATGTCTTTGCCTTTGTATTCTTTTAATGATCGTACCCTCCTCCCAATACGGATATTCTTTTGAAAACTTTCTAAAAAGATTTTTTGACATGGGAGAAATCATTTTACTCAAATTTTCCTGGTCTTACTTGTTTATTACTGCTTGGGAATTAATTTGCCATGAATCTCATTTTTCTGACAAATATGGTTTCTATCGGTGATCCAGTTGGTGTATATGAGTTACAGTGAATTTTTGAGACGGTTTCCTTGAAATTAATTTAGGAGTGTTTTGAGAAATAACTTTGAGAGTTTTTTTTATTATTAAAACTAAGTGAGTGTTGCCTTGGATGCAGACTTTTGTGATGTAACCTCTAACTCTATAGAAAAGTCTATAGAATTTTTCTTTAACAATGGCCTTTTACCTGCAATGCAACCTCTAGAAGGTGTAACACCTTTCCTTACAGTTGTTGCCGAGGGTAAAGTTCGATAAAATTGCTTTAGACTAAGTTGTGGTCCAAAAGATACGTTTTTATATTTAGCACTTGGCATATGTAATCTAGTTGAGAATTTCTTTTTTGACTCTCGGAATCTTTTTTAGAATCTGTTACACGTCTATCATTAAGCATAAGTAACAAGGTTCCACCAATGAGTTCAGCACCTTTTGGCTTTTCAGATTGCAAGCTCTTTTTAACAGAAAGTACAGAGTAGTTACGAGTAGCATTAACTCATCTTCAAATTTGATTTTTTTTTCTCCTGTTACTGCAAGGGTTGTTTTGTCTGTCTTTTTCATAATTGTTTTTTTTATTTTTAAATTTTCTCCATGTGTGAAAATTAATGATTAAACGGTTCAAACCAGAATCTATTTGCAGTTTTACTGTTTTATTGAGGATGTTGACTACAATGTGTTTTCATAGACTCTTATCTGCTGTTTGATCTGATCTAACTTGCCTGACTCTGTTTTTATTGTTGTTTTTGTTTCTACAGTAGACCGCTTTGTGTCTGTTCTGGAGTAGTTAACACTCCTATATCCATGGACGATGTGGATTCGTCTGGCTTATATAATGCCAAACATTTCTACTTTCAAGCAGACAGTGCACTCATAGGTTAACCGCTCGCAGTGGACCCCAGAACTCTTTCACCTTATAATTGTGACCCCTTAAACAGGAGCACAACAGTGGCCAATTTTGCCACAATTATTACATATCTTGTTTCGGTAGAAATAGTTTGTCACTCAATGTTCGCCCTCGCAATGACTGCATCAGTTTGGGGAGAAGTTTTGTTTTTGAAAGAGTTGACTACTTTTTGCTTGTGAATAGACATACTAATTGCTTTCTTTATCTTTCCCAAGGATGTATTTGATTCTTCTAACATATGATACACCAGACTTTTCGATATTTTTGGAATCACTTTTAACACTTTTTAAAAAAATTTTTTTATTACATTTTCACCCCAAACAAGGCACATTGCCACTTTGGTGTAGGGGGCTACTATTAGGGGTAACAACTACTGAGGTACTATGTAGAGATTTGGGCAGCAAGATGTCGGTTCACGTTGCACTTGAACTTCTGTACGCCAGTACAGTTGGGGAAGCAGGGACCTGGAATGGAATTCCAAAGTCTAGCGGTTCTGGAGAAGAAATTACTGGAGTAGAAAGATCTTTTACATCTAGGGATCTCCACAGTGTGGGGGTGGGATTTAGCAACCTGTCGGGTTTGTTGAGGGTGTTCACGTCGTGGGGGCACAAGTGCTTGCAGTTCGTCAGAGCATTCACCATTAAAATACTTGTAGAACAGGCAGAGGGATGCAACGTTTCGTCGATGGGACAGAGGCTGAAGCTTAGATGCCAGTTCAGGGCCTATCAGATTTGAGACTCGCTTTTGAACCTATCAAGGAGTGAGAGACTAGTAGCAGATGCACCAGCCAAAATATGACAGCAATACTCCATACATGGGCAAATGGTGGCCTTATAGAGGTACAGGATACTTTCAAGTGTTAGTAGTTTTCTAACACGGTAGAGAGAGCCCACCTTCATTGCAGCAGCCCTGGCAATGCCTTTAATGTAATTGTTCCAACTCACGTTTTCTGTGAACGTTAGGCCAAGGAGTTTGAAAGATGTACTCTCAGATAAAGAGTTGTTGGCCATTGCTATAGGTGGTAGAGAAGGTTTCTTGTAATTATTGAATGAAACTAGTTTAGTCTTGGCGGCATTGAACGTGACCATCCATTTTTGTCCCCATTCCACTACAGATTGGAGGTCATCCTCTAGTGTTTCTGCCATTTCTTTAGATATATGTTCATTTATTTTCCTGCCGTGCCTGTTATAGAGTGTAGTGTCATCAGCATATATACGCATCTCACAGGCAATTTTGTTGAGGAGGGAAAACAGCGTTCATTGCCCTAGGATAGACCCCTCGGGCACTCCCACATTTATATCATATTGTTTAGATGTACAACCATCGAGGACAACCTGGATTTTTCTCTTATCTAAGAAGGATTTAATTATGTTAAGTATTCTACCAGTGATACCATATGATCTAATCTTCCTGAGGAGACCCTCATGCCATACCCTGTCAAAAGCCTTAGATATATCTAGAGCTACTGCTCTGCCCTCCCCCCGCTTTATCCAGTGAATGGTATATATGTTCAGAGATTACAGTTAGGATGTCTGCTGTGGAACGGGCTTGTCTAAATCCATATTGTTGGTCAGTCAGAAGTTTAGTATCTGTAAGGTGATGGACTAGAGCATGGTTAATTAAGGTCTCAAATATTTTGGCAAAAAGTAGGAGGAGGCTAATGGGGCGATAATTTGATGGGTCAGTTCTTTCGCCAGAATTCTTGAATACTGGTACCACAGAAACAGTTTTCCAGCAGCCCGGAAAGCAGGATCCATTAAGGCATTTGTTGTAGAGTTTGGAGAGAACTGGAGCTACTTCGGCTGAGCACTTTTTTAATAGCACAGCTGAGATGAGCTTGGGTCCACATGCTTTTGAAATGTCAAGGTTTTTTATGATAGCATTGGTGATTTTCAGATCGTCTAGCGTGGCGTCTGTCTGCATAGGAAATTCAGGTAGGGGGTGATGGAAGAGTCCAATGTGGAGTTTGAGACAAACTGACTGACAAGTATGTTAGCCTTCTCGGTTGATAAGCAAACAACCTCGTGATTTTTGGTTCGTGGGGGAATTGTTGATTGCCCATTATTTACTATACTGTTGTAGGTTTTCCAGAAGTCACAAGTTCCTAGTTTTTGTGCTTCAATGCATTTTTTAGTGGTTTCCGTAAATTCTCTCTTAGCTGTCGCTATTTCTTTCTTAACATTACTTCTAGCTTCTATGTACTTCTGTCTGTTTGAACTGGACTTATGTCGGTTAAATCTGCAGTATGCATGCTGCCTTTGAGCAATGGCAGTTGCGCAAATCAGAGTAAACCATTGGGGAGAGTGGGGCTTGCTATAAAATTTCCGCATGGGAACATGCACTTCGATTGCAGTTTTGAACCATTCAGTGGTCTCGTTTGCGCGCTGTTCAGCAAGAAGAGAAAAAATATTTTCCCATGGGGCATCTCTGATAAGATCTCTGATGGCTTCCCAGTCAGCCTTTTTATAATATCTCGTTGCTTTGAGCACTGGCTCTTCAGTTTTGGCTCTAGAGTTTAGGGCGATTTTGACCATTATCACTGCATGATCAGCGTTCCCATGTGGGCTGTCGGAATTCGTTATACAATCATCAGGAACTGTGGTCAAAAACAGATCTAGAAGTGATGCATGTTGTTCTTCCTGGTCAGGGAAACAGGTTGGAAACGTAACAATTTGTGATAGGGAGTGAGATATAGTGAAGCTATGAGTTGTGCTTCCCATGCTGTCAGAGACTTTGTTTATCATGGTGCAGTCCTGGGTCGAGGGAGAGTGGTAGAAAAAGTAAAAGTAGCTAATGTTGTGTTGCAAGTTTAGTCTAAAGCACATAAAGGCTTGATCATCCGATTCTAGGTTTGTTTCTCTAGTCAAGAAGAGGGTATTACGAATGTAAACTCTAAGTCCGTGCATGTGTCTGTCAGAATCCTTACGGCAGAGTGGGAGATATCCAGGCATGTTAAAGTAGTTAGAGAGGATTGAGGAGCGTTGGTTAGTCTCACTTAGTGCTACGATATCCGGGGTAATTGTTAGGAGAAATGCTTCAACATCAGCTAAATTAGTTCTAAGCCCACGGATATTTGTGAATGCAAGCCTCAAGGGAGGAGGCAAGTTGGATTTGTTTGACCCTAAACCTGGTTTAAGCTTATTTTTAGATTGTACTGTCGTCATATTTTTTAAAGAGTTTCAGTTTAGGTAAGTGGGAGCTGAACAAGAGGTTATGCAGAGCATCAGACATGTATCACAAGTAGACCATCAGCTGACATTTCTTCAATTAGGATTGTGGCCTCAGGAAAGCCCACCGGGGATGAGTGCAGGGTCCCTTTCCATGCACAACATGGCACTACAAACATCCCGATATTTTACAACTGTTGATGGAGTAGCCGCTCTAAGTGCTACCAAAGAGTTAGGGTACCTGTACTACCAGTCGGAAACAGCAGCCAGGAATTTTCAATCCGGTACCCTCAACCCATCAGAGGAAGGTCAACCCAATCTAATTGCTCAGGCATATATGGTACTCAAGTACTCTCAAGTGCCCAGTTTTAGGTGTGGGGTGTGTCGGGAATGGGGAAAACGGCGTTCATTGCCCTAGACAAGAAACAAGATCTACCACTGAGTGTTTCTGTCGAATCACTGTGATAGCATCCCTGCACCTGACTAATAGGCAAAGAAGAAGTATGGAAGCTGAGCGATAGACAGAGCCTATCTACTCCTTAAGCAGTTTAGGTTTGCAACCCGGTAATTTGTTTTAGTCACCAGCTCTAGGAAGGTTGTCATCCAAGACTGAAGAGGCCTCCCTCCCCTTTGGTTTAGTGTCAGAGTTTTCCTTTTCCTAGACGGATGATCTGGAAAGATCTACTGCTTCCGTCAGCACTGAGAGGGTTTTCTCCGTGCCTGGGTTCTAATCCAAGTATTTCTGCGACTCCGCGTCGTTAGTTAATGTTACTGAGTTAGTTTCTAGAGGTTATATATCTGCTGAATAGTTACACTCCTCAATGTGGTTTAGGGACATTGCTATTTCATTGTTACTGGATAAAGGGGGTGAGTAGAGCTCATGCAGTGTCAGCAACTAAGATTGTAAAAAGGAGATAATGTGGTTTGAGGCTTTCCCTTTATATTTTTTTGATTTTATTTATGTTAGCTTAGGTCTAGGATAACGTTACAGTATGAGTAGGTATTAAGAATTAAACTACGAGTTGTGCCCAAACTATATTTTAAATGACAGGAGGGTTGAAATGTTCAGTTTCGTATTAATCGTTGCAAAATTATCTAGGAGGAGACATAGTTATGTAATGCAGATCGCTTTGCTTCCGAGTACATACTTTGGCTGTTAAATACATAACTGAATAGGAATGAACTCTAATCCATGTCTAAGAGGTAGAAATGTATAGATGTTTAGTGATGACTAAGCAGTTAGCATGTGAGGGTTAGGGGCATGAAGTTAAAGATTCCACTACAAATGCTGCCACTTAACTCCTATATTGCAATATAGGAGTTAAGTGGCGGCTTGGTGATAAGGAACAGATTGTTGGCATTCAAGAGACAGGGGTTATTTACTTACAAATAACAGTAGATTTCCATTAGGATTAGAGTTTCAGGTAAGGTTTAGTTTGAAGAAAAAAAATAAAAGACTTTTGTTTTTTTTATTACCCACTGGCAATTTCTTGTCTTGATAGAACTTCTCATCTTATCTCCGTTTTTTTTTCTGCAGAGATATGTCCTTGAGTGAATATTAAGCATTTGAAGTCATTAGCTGACGATTCTACCAATCGAAAATCGTCACAATGCTTATTTACAATCGATGTGAATGTAAGATGTACTCGTCATCTTGTTTTGACAACTTTCATCTTTTGTGAAATAATGTTGTATTTGGGCTAAATAATTCAGACCAAACTTAAAGTGCTTCAGAAAATTCTAGTTTGCTTTTTCTTCAGTAGGATGTAGTTGACAAACTTACTATGTTCTGATGTTCCTAAAAGTAAACAAACCTTTATAGCACATAACCAGCTCTCTCAGTCTACCGTAAAAGATATATTCTATAGAAAGTTTCAAATGTTTTATCTGCATCTAGAAAATAAGGGAATTTTAAATTATGTTATGGGAAAATTAAGTATTATTTTCACTAAGTAAATTTTTACTTAATATCTTAAGTAGTTCTTGTTTTTCGAATTGAAAGAAAAGTTGTTGCTGTTCATTTGCTGTTGTTGTTGTTTTTTTCCTGCTCTTTTGTTGTTGAAAAAGCAATTTTTCTTCCAACATTTATTATTGCTATAGCACATGTCCCTAAGTTTTCTGTTAATAATCAAGTTATGCCTTCATTATGTGGCACTAACTGCTTTAAAATTCCCCATAAAATCTTCTAAGAGACAAAACGAAATTTAGGCAAAACCTTTTCTTTTTTGTTTTTGGTAAAAATGGGAAGGGGAGAAAAAATCCTTCTCCATATTTTTTTCTCATGGCAAAAGAATCTTTTTTACAGATATTAAAGCTTTTTTTTGGTGCATGTGGGAGGGGGGACAATAAAATACTTTGGTTATAGCAACTAGGAAGAAAGTTTTACTTACAATTTTTAGTAAGTATTTTCAAGTTAATGGTTTGAAGATTTTCTTTCTTTTCTAATAATCCAACATCCGAATCTGCTTTGTTTTTTAAATTTCTTTTAGCAATGCTATGTGGAACCTTAAGGGCCTTTTAAATTCTGATTTTTGTCATAAATTCTCAAATCCTCGTTTGCCAGTTGTTATGGCCGGTGGTTAAGGAAAAATAACACAGACACAAATATCAAGTTGTATAATATATTTGCTGTAAAACGGAGTACATGAATAACAAAGTACTTTCCCTCGTTCTCGTTCTGACCCACTCAATCACCCGTTCTGTGCCCACTCACATTTCTTCTGAGTGGCTAGCAGTAGAGATATTTTTCAAGAATTAGTTACAACATGAAAGTGACCAACATCATTATCCACTTGCTCATGTCCACCTCCCTATCTAATAAGAATACTATGTTTGATGCATCTTATTTTGTATATAATTCCATTGAAATAACACATTTTATTTTGAAAGCAATAACGCTAACCCAAAACAGGTAAGTTAAAATACAATATATATATATATATATATATATATATATATATATATATATATATATATATATATATATATATATATATATATATATATATCCAAAGAACCTGTGGCCTTGATGGAGAGGAGATTAAAACATTGCTAATATGATTTCAAATGATCTGAAATAACAGCAAGGAGAGACTTAATTCCAAACTTTCATTATATTATTTTCAATGTTTTTATATTATTCTTTTTTATATTTATATCAGATATATATCAATGGTAAATATTTCTCATATGTTATATCTCCTCTCTTTAGAAATAGAGTACGATTATGAATATCTCCAGTATTAAATAATCCTTATACACTGTGAGATTTACTTTATGTATGAAAATCAAAGAGAGGAGATACAAGCAATATTTACCATTGATATGTATCTGATATAAATATAAAAAGAATAATATAAAGAGATTTTAAAAAATATAATGGAAGTTTGGAATCAAGTCCCCCTTGCTGTTATTTCAGATCATTTGAAATCATATTAGCAAGTTTTAGTCTCTCCTCCATCAATGCCAAAGATTGTGGGGGAAATATCAAATATTGTGTAATTCATATGCAAAACTAGGAAAAGAAATGACTATGATTGAAACATTTACACTGTGAAATGAAGTATATAAATTTTACAAAAATTGGCAAAAGATTAGGAAAAATGGACGTTCCTCTTAATATGCGACATAAAGGTTTACACTTACTATTATATAAATTAATTAGTTTGTAAATATCTAATTATTGGTTTGTAAATATCTAATTATTGGTTGCTTATTTCTAAAAGGATCATAAAGTGCCAAAAATAGGCTCTGGATAATGGATGATCCCCTTAATGTGAAACCTTAAAGGCAAATGTCACAGCAATTACACAACTTAGTTCATTACCTTTCCAGCAAGCTTTCATTTGTTAAATTCTGACCAACAACCGCTGAGATTTTGAACTTACAAAATTGCTAAAAGAAGAGGTGGTATATCTATGGATGGATATATTTGGTACCCGATTTCGAATCTCGTTAGATTCAGCCCCTCTGATGAGTCGTAGATGAGGAAATACGTATCAGTGGATAATTATATATATATATATATATATATATATATATATATATATATATATATATATATATATATATATATATGTACGCCGCTCCCCATATGAATGTACCAAATTGGTGAAAGGAAAAATTATTCCCAACTCGCATTTAGGTAAAAATGTACTTCTGTAAATAAATAATTGAATTCATTCAAAGCGTATCACAAAAACAAAAACAAACAACATCTAAGTAAATCGCGATATATCCAAACAGTTGTGCAAGATGGACGAGCGGTAAAAGTTTAGGCTTCTTACCGTGGGGTCCCGATTTCGAATCTCACTAGATTCAGCCACTTTGATGAGTTGTAAAAGTTTCCGAGATATGAAGAAGTTATATTTAAAAATGGGATCACTTTTCTATATTACCTTAACATAAAATGGACACCCACTTAATAGCTAATATTTTGGGGGAAGGTGTTTATTTGGTAAATATGGCCTGGTAGACCAACACAAAACCTACCTTAAAAAACTTGTTTTCTATAGGTTTCGAGTGTGCTGAAAACGAATATCGCATTTAAATTTTCCGCAAATAAGTATTTTTCTGGGTATTAAGCAATGTAATTCTTTATGTTATAAATGCTCAAGCACACATTTTTTTACTTAATACCTTCAAAAATACTTATTTGCGGAAAATTTAAAAGCGATATTCGTTTTCAACACACCCGAAAACCTACAGAAAACAGGTTTTTTTAAGCTAGGTTTTGTGTTGGTCTACCAGACCATAATAAACACCACCCCTAAAAAAAATAAATAACAGACGCCACCAAAAGAAAATGATCATCAAGTGAGTGCTCATGTTATGTTAAATTAATATAGAAAAGTGATCCCCTCTTTTGAAATTATAATTTTTTCGGATCTTGGAAACTACTTTGTTCCTGGAATTTTAAACTTTACTTTCGTTTTCAGTACCCTCGAGAACCTATAGTATAGAAAAGTGGTAATTTTTAAGGATTTTTTGAGGGTTGAAAGATAATGCACCTTTACTGAAACATTTGATGGCTGTAAAAAGTGTCAAACATAGACTCCAGAGGATGGATGATTCCCTTATAAATAAATAACACATAGCCCACTACTCAATCCAGGTCATTACCTTTCCAACGAGACTTTATTTGCTAAATTCTCGTCAATAGTCACTGAGATTTGGAGCTTATAAAATTGTAAAAAAAGTGGTCTATCTATCTACCTATCTATCTATCTATCTATCTACCCATATATATATATATATATATATATATATATATATATATATATATATATATATATATGGATATATCTATACTCATAGCCAAATTGAATATTGAAATTTGAAATGCTGATATCTTTGGTTCTATGGAACGAAACTACATGAAAATTAGCAGGCTTTTTGAAGATTATAATACTACTCTATGGTTAATATTTTATGACAATTGGTGAAAAAGAATCTTCATTTTTACAACAATAAAATATACCCAAATTTGCCTACATTTGTATATATTGTGTCCTGGCAGGCCAGCTTTAGTTTTGCTGATTTTGCTTTGGGATGAATTTTGTTCAGGTTTTTTGCTTGGTTGTCTCCTCTGTGGCCTTGCCAGGCCACTAATATATATATATATACTAGCATGGGTGCCCGGCGTTGCCCGGGTATTTGGAGGTGTATGTTGAGCAAAAAAAAAAGAAAAAAGAAAGCGGTCAATTTTTTAAAAGTTTTACCCCTATTATGTCCCCTTAAAATTTATTGTTTTGGGCTTAAATCAAGTTATTACGTTAGTTCCATGTCTGTAGACCCCAAATTGTCGGTGGAGTTTGGTAGAGTGCTCAAAGGTCAAATCGTTGAACTTTGACCCCTTAATCGCCAAATTTCTGGCCAAAAACCGATCACATCGATTTTCCCAAATCTCAGTACCCTGTATATCAAATTTCGAGCCTGTAGACTTAAAATTGACAGAGTTATTGCGTAGGAAATGTACACGCACACACACTTTTATAGGTATATAGATATATACAAAGAGAGAAAGAACATCAAACAAGCAAAAAGAAATGAAACTGGCTGAAATCTCATACGTTATCGCCCTTTCCCACAAACAAAAGGAAAATAAATAAATTGCATTAACCAGGGCTGAAAAAAACAAAATGATTGCCAAAGATCAAGGAGGATAGAAAAATCGAGATGTCCACTGAAACTATGGAGAGTTATTACGAGTAAAATTTCAGAGAAGGTCAACTGTCGCTTCTAGCGAGAAACCAATGGTAAAAGGCCTTTTCAGTAATGTAATATGATTTGCAGCGGTTATCAGAAGATGTGGGTAGTGCTAGAAATCTCGGAAGACTTTTTGTCATTCAAACTCCATGACAAAAGCACTTGTTATTACTAGTGAACAATTACTGATAATAAATTGTGATAAAATTCCTAATGAGAAAATAATAATAAAGATGATGATGACAATGATGATTTCTTTTCTTGTGCTACTAGGAGATACTCCAATAAAATAAGCATATAAATATCAAAGAAACAATTCCTAATAATAATTAAAAAAGAGAATGCATTTGAATATTTGTTCATACCAACACATTTGTTGTGCATTCATGCTACTTATTAGAGCTGGATTTTCATTAAAAAACTCTCTTGAAATTTCCCAAATGCTTTGCTGCTGCTGTTATTCGAAGCTGTTACAAGACGATTCTACTCAACCAATCTGAAAATCTTCACAGTCTTAATATCTTTTAGTCAATAGTCAATATCTGAAAGAATCTCTGAGAATATTGAGACTAAATTTGGAAGTTTTTAAAATCTTTAATGCCTTCCATTGCTAATAGGATCATGGCACTATGAAGATTGCTGGCAGGAAGCTGGGGAGAAGAAAATGAACAGACAAAGAAAAGGAAGAATAATTATAAGAAAAGAAAGAAAAACTGAAGAAAGTAAATTTGAAGAAAAGTACAAAATGAAAACTAAAAAAAAAGTATGTATATTATTAAGGAAAATATTACTACTACTACTACTACTACTACTACTGTTACTAATATTACTACTACTAATAATAATATTACTAATAATACTAATAATAACAAGAACAAGAAAAAAGAATCATAATAATTAGAAGATAAACAATCTTTCAAGATAAAAAATATGGAAGAAAATGAGAAAAAGGAAGAAAGAAAATCAAAGAAAATCGGTAAGATTAAAACTCACCCAATATTGCAAGAATAGGCAGAAAAGTGCATTAGTTTAAATTTGCCAAAATACAAAAAGTGCAAAAGAACTTACAGATGAGGAATCATTGTAAGTGAATAATTTGTTCAGACGAATATTTTCATGTTTGTCATTTTGTTTTTCACATTTTTGATCAGGTTTTTGTTCTTAAAACCTTCTTTGATAGCAACAAAACATTAGAAACATTCACGCACTTATAAATGAAGAAGACTCGAAATCTTGCTCAGTGTCTGTTAGATGTTTGTGTTCCCTGAATAAGAAACATTTAATGATATTTTACTGGTGGTTAGTTAATATAAAATCAATGTTATCATGGTTAAAATGGTATTATGAAAGAGTTGGAAAAATAATTTTCATTATTTTTGGAAAGTTGAATTAAAACCTGAATTAGCAAATGATGAAGGGTCTTTTAATATATTATTATTTCAAGTGTGTGTGCATTCAGTTTCTTGATCCAACGAGGGGATGTGATGCATCTAGTGTGTTAAGTACAAGTTAGTGTTAAGTTCATGCTTCATGCATAAGTCTTCCCTGCCAGTACATAGCCTCTCCATCATCAAGACTCTTACAGTGCCTCCATGTTGGCCACACATGGTAACTGGGTGCCTTGCGGCCCCAGGCTAAACTTGTAGGATATCTCAGAGTAGTAGGGGACTCCAGAGGTAATGCATTATGGCCCACCGATGTGTGGACATGCCCTGGCACACTACCAACCCCTATCCCACTGTTTTGTGGGTGCCCTTCGTTGGGCGAAGACTAGGGGAACCAACCCCAAAATCAAACACCACTGCCTTGTGGGCTTTATCACAGCAAAAGACTAAGAGATAGGAACTCTGATTTCAAATCTTACTGCTGCCTTGCAGTTTTCCTTAAAAGGCTATGGAACCTTATCCAGAAAGAAAAGGCATAGTAACGGACACGATAGGGCGACTGTCAACCTCACTGAGATTACTTTCGGCCAGAAGCTGCAGCCTCCTCTGCTGCCAGTTGTTGCGGGTTTGCTCCACTGGACATGAGCATTGGAGGTTCAGAGGATGTCTATCTGATGCGCAACAGATACTACACCTAAACTGTGCAAGCAAGTTAGGAGCCAAGGTGGAAAGTCCTGTGGCGATGGGGTGAGGATAACGGTGGCAGGTGTGAGAGCTGGGAGTCACTAGTCCAACCTCTGCACATAGGCGGCCTTGTGTGAAGGTCGCAGGTGTACCGAGATGACGACGATACCCTGAGGCAGCTGCACAAATGACCAAGCAGCCCTGTTCAGGGATAGCACTACTTGCCCTGGAAGGGGACGTCTCTATAAAAGGTGAGGTAAACAAAGCTCATCCAAAAACCATCTGACTGTCAAACCGCGGGCAGTGAATCTCCAATCCAGCGGTAACAACAGAAGAAATAACAACACTCAAGGCTTCAACATCGCTACATGGAACGTCAGAAGCATGCTCAATACGGACTTGGGTGACAGACCACATAGAAGAGCAGCACTCATAGATCTGAAGCTCGAAAATACAAATATCGACATAGCTGCATTGCAAGAGACAAGACTCAGCGGGGAGGGCCAACTGATAGAAGCAAGAAGAACCTATTTCTGGAAGGCTGTTCTGTAGATCAACTAAAAAGAGCTGGAGTCACTTTTGCGATCAGAAATGACCTAGCCAGTAGACTCGCAGAGAGCCCCAGAGGAGTCTCTGAAAGAATAATGACACTGCAAATCACTACATCCCATAACTGTAACATCATCATCATCAATGTCTATGCACCGACAATGACCTACACAAACGAGGAGAAGGAGGCATTTTATTCTCAGCTGAAAGACACCATAGCAAACGTCCTTGCAGTGGATAAGCTAGTTCTCCTTGGTGACTTCAATGCTAGAGTGGGCCATGACTACAATACATGATGCCCTGTTCTCGGAAAGTTTGGAAAGGGAAATTCCAATTCAAATGGATAACTGCTGCTCTGTTTGTGCATAGAGTTTGAACTGGCAATTACGAACACTTACTTCCAACATTCGGATAACCATTACTACTCCTGAGAACATCTAAGGTCAAAGAGAAGCCATCTCCTGGACTACGTTATCACAAGAAGGAAGGACCTCAAAGATGCCAAGAACACAAGAGCTATGAGAGGCCAGATTGCCAAACAGACCACTACCTAATCAAGACTTTTTTTTCCATGGGGGTCACCACTTATCAAGGCCCAGAGGCCACTCAGGGATAAGGGTTATTGCGTGTACAATAATCAATGAAATAGTATTGTAGTAATCATTAATATTGGAGATTTGATAGAGTGTCTTACTTAAGGGGGCGGTTTGTCAGGAATTTGTTTATGTTGGATTTGAAGACATCCAAGTTGTAGTCAGGTGGGAAACAGGCAAACGGAAGAGAGTTCCACAGTCGTGCACTTCTGAGAAAGAAGCTCTGCCCATGGAATCTACGTCTGGATTTAGGCACAGATAAAGAGACTACCTTCAAGTTCTCCATAAAACCTGTGTACGAGGGGCGTGCAATAAGTAATGCCCCTGACCCACTTCCCATAGCAGTAGAGCAATGAAACACAGTTATTAGTCTTTCTCTACATAGAAACCACCCAGAGTTATGCATTTCTCCCATCGTTTGATGCAACTCTGGAGACCGTTTTTGTAGAACACCTGAGGTTGGTCCTCCAAAACGCTTTCCTTTCAAAAACAACTTCATGGCTTGGAAGAGGTGAACGTCAGAGGGTGCAAGGTCAGGAGAGTAAGGAGGATGGGGAAAGAATTTCATAACCACATGCCTGTGCTTCTAATCTGGCGACATGCAAGTTGTGGACTGGAGCTTTGTCCTGCAGGAAGAGGGTACGTTTGCTGATCTTGACCCATCTCTTGATTTTAATAGCTTCCCTTAATTTCCTCAACAGTGAAGCATAATAGGCTCCTGTAATTGTGCTACCCTTTGCCAGGAAATCTGTCATCACTACTCCATCCTGGTCCCAGAAGACTGTGAGCATGACCTTGCCAGCAGAGGGCTGCACCCTTGCTTTCTTTGGAGGTGGTGAGCCCAAATTCTTCCACTGCATTGACTGGGCCTTTGGTCTCTAGATCATAGTGATGGACCTAGGTTTCATCCTGTGTAATCAGTCTTTTGAAAAACTTTGACTCATCTTCTTGGCACATCTCCAAATTCATCCTCGAGCACTCAACGTGTTCTTGCTTCTGGAATGGTGTGAGCAACCTGGGAATCCATCTGGCGGACACCTTATTCATATGCAAATGATCATGGAAGATAGTTTCCATAGATCCTGTGCTAATCTTGACATCTTGGGCTATTTGGCGAATAGTAATGTGCAGATCTTCCAAAATGGCAACCTCAACTTGACAGACAGATGCCTCATCAATGGCAGAAGGTGGGCGACCAGGTCTGGGAGCTGTTTCCACAGACTTCTAGCCATGTTTGAATTCACGATGCAAGCGTTTTACAAGATCATATGATAGACCATTATCACCATAAGTTTATTTTATTTCATCAAAAGTCTCCTGTGGTGTGCGTCCTTTCAAATACAAAAACCGGATCACTGCTCGACATTCAACAGGCTCCATTTCACACCTGACTCAGTTCAAACACCTGTAAAACAGAAACCACAATTAGTTCAGAGCTGTAATTTGCCACATAACCCGAAGAGATATAAATCATTGCGCATGCACAATTTCAGCTAGATCAGCCAACTAAAAGTGAGTCAGGGGCATTACTTATTGCACGCCCCTCGTACAACAGGGCGACAACGAAGCGCAAGAGAAGGCTAGACACATCAAAGCTCGGAGATAGAAAATGGCAAGATAGACTACAACTTGCAATCAACTCAGCATTAGAAGAAATCATTGATGATTCTGATTCACAACAAACGTGGGACTTGTTAAGCAGGCCTGTATTCTCCGCTGCGGCAGAGGTACTTGGTTACACAAAAAAGCGGAATGCGGACTGGTTCAATGAGAATGACCAAGAGATTAGAGATGTAATAAATGAAAGAAACCAAGTATTAAAATCAAAGCTAAGCAACCCGACTAGAGCAAACCAGAAGAAGCTGAAACAAGTGAGGGAAGAAGTCCAGAAAAAACTAAGAGAAATGGAAAACACCTGGTGGCTGAAAAAGGCTTAAGATACGCAAAAGCAAGCCGAGGAAAATAATTCTGTAGGTTTCTTCAGATCACTGCAGGAAGTGTATGGCCCTAGAGCCCAGTTGACTAACACCCTCTTATCACAAGATGGAAACACCATACTGACCCAACCAAAACAGATAATTCAAAGATGGCAAGAGTACTTCGGCACCCTACTGAATGTACAATCCAATACGGATGAGGAGATCTTAAGCCACATAACAGTCTTCCCTCAGCAGATGAACCTGAATGACACACCAACTCTTGGGGAAGTAAGAAAAACAATTGACAAAACTAAAATGAACAAATCTCCAGGAATTGACGGCATACTACCTGAAGTATACAAGTTCGGTGGAGAACAACTCATGAGAAAACTTCACCGACTAATAGCAAAATGCTGGCAACAAGAAACGCTGCCACAAGAATTCAAAGATGTCATGATCATCCCAATCTACAAAAACAAAGGTGATCACAAAGACTGCAGCAATTACCAAGGTATATCTTTGCTGACCATTGCTGGGAAAATAATGGCTAAAGTGGTGCAAGCATGGCTAGCCAGACTGGCAGAAAGGGTCCTAACCGAATCACAGTCTGGATTCAGATATGAAAGATCTACAATAGATATGATCTTCAGCTTACGGCAGATTTAAGAAAAAGTCATTGAACAGTACCAAGAGCTCTACATAGTCTTTGTAGACTTCTGTAAAGCATTTGATACAGTTGATCGAAAAATGCTGTGGAAGGTCCTTTAAGTGTTTGGATGCCCCGATCACTTTGTGGAAATTATCAAACAATTTCACGAAGGAACAAAAGGGAGAGTTGTAGTAGAGAATCTAGAAAGTGAACTCTTGGAAGTAAACCACGGCACCAAACAAGGGTGCGTATTGGCCCCAACACTGTTCACCCTATATCTGACAGCCGTCCTAATGCTGCTTCATCAAAGCATCGAAGAAGGTGTCTTCATCCACACACGCTCTCATGGGAAACTGTTCAACCTTGCAAGACTGAAGGCCAAGACCAAGACAAGGAAGGAGCTGATAACAGAACTACTGTTTGCAGACGACACTGCTCTGATTGCTCACAATCAAGCTCAGATGCAAAGGATAGTTGATACCTTCTCTCAAACAGCTAGGAAGATAGGCCTACAAATCAACGTAGAGAAGACTGAAGTGATGTATCAGCCCTCACCAGATAACAATGACCCGCAACAGCCTATAATAACAATCAACGACAAGGTGCTAAAAGTTGTTGAAAATTTCAAATACCTTGGAAGCACTCTAAGCACTGATAATCGTGCTGAAAAAGAAATAAGCTGCCGAATTCAAAGCTCATGTGCCTCCTTTGGCAAGCTAGAAAAGAGACCCTGGACAAGGGCTGGTATCCGGTTAGAGCAGAGTCTACAAAGCCATCATCCTGCCAGCCCTGCTGTACTCAGCAGAGACCTACACTCTGTATAGAGAACACGTAAGGAGATTGGAAGCCATCCAACAGAGACACCTGAGAAGGATCATGAAGATCAAATGGAGTGATTTTATACCAAACACAGAAGTCCTCAGAAAATCAAACCTAAATAGTGTGGAAGCTACCCTTGCTACTATGCAACTACGATGAACCGGGCACATTACTAGAATTGAAGGAAACCCAATTCTAAAGATGACCTTCTACGGGGAACTGGAAAATGGAACCCGAAAGTTAGGAGGTCAGAAGCTTCACTGTAAAGATGTAACAAAGCGGAACCTGAAGGCAATGAACATCAATGTCGAGAGTTGGGAGGAACACTGCTGCGAAACAACATTGTTTTGTTTTGCTTTTAACGCACAGTGAGTTGGAGTTGTACATATTAGAAGTTAGACCTTACAATGATCTCGGATTTAGTGATCTTTATTTATGTAAAAGTAGTTATATCAATTTGGGGCGGGGGACATACACTAAAAAAATATTTATACCCAAACAATAAACTATTTGCATCACCAGTTATTTCTTGGATATTGTTTTATGAAATTTGTTTTTGGATGTGATTGAAGAGAAAATGAAAATGTGTTGACCTGTGTAGAGATTGAACTCACAGCCAACAGATTATTTTATGCATCCCCTTTCCTGAACATCAATCCTCTCGTCACTTCTCGTTTCACTCATACTTCATTGTCACCTGTTATGGACAAAGAGAAAGGCACACAGACATGCACACACATCTCATCATGATGATTCTTAATCATTGTATGTCAAAGGAAATTGTGCACCTCTTCTTTTTCGTGCCCAGAGGGCGTGTGTCAAGTGCTATCTTCTCCTAGCTGTTTAAATGGGAGAAAGTAAGCATAGAAGTTGTACAACATCCATCCTCACTCTTTCCCAACTTCAAACAAAGGGAGCTTAGAACATAATTATTTCTTAAAAATTCAGTTCCATAAAAAATGCGTCATATTATCTTTAAAATCATTTTTATTCAATAAGATTTTTTTATCAATGAAAACTGATGCGTGTGTTTGGAAATAAATACTCGCCTTACATACTTTTTGGAAGTGCGAGTGGGGAGCTTTCTTAAAAGATTAATGGTTTTGCTTATTTTTTATTATATTTTGCTATTTTTTGCCCAAACAAGGCTGTGATAGGGAAAGATTTATAGGGGTGCAACCTGGGTGAGGAGTTGGGAAGGTAGATCTTTGTTCACATTACATTTAAATTTTTGTATAGTGGTGCAGTTGTGAAACTAGTAGTAGAGAAGGAATTCCAAGGGCTAACAGGCCGAAGAAAGTTATTAGAATATAAAATCTTTCAGCATCTAGGGACATTTAAAAAGAAGAGGTGGGTCATGGATATTCAGACTGAGAGGTACACATACAAAAATTTTGGGGGACGTGCCTGTTGCATCCCTGTGGTTATTTTACAAATCAAACACAGGAGTTCAACATTGTGTGTATGTGACAGGAAGAGTCCTTGTCTTTAAACACTGACTATTAAAAATTAGTGACTAGGGCGCCGAAAATATCTACATATGGATTTAGGCTAGCCTGTTCCACAGCAGATATCCTAACTATAATCTCTGAACGTATATATCGTTCACTGGACAAAACAGGGAAGAGTGGAGCGGTAGCCCTCAATATATCTAAGGCTTTTGACAGGGTATGACACGATGGTCTTCTAAGGATCATATGGTATCACTGGAAGAATACATGTAATTAAATCCTTCTTATGTAAGAGAAAAATCCAAGTTGTCCTTGACGGTCGTACATCTAAACAATATGATATAAATGCGGGAGTACCTCAAGGGTCTACCCTTGGAACTTGATTATTCCTGATATTCATAAATGACCTCCCTGATAAAATTGTTTCTTAAATGGGTATATTTGCTGATAACACCACTCTCTATAACAGGCATGAGGAGAAAAAATGAACAAATATCTAAGGAAATGGCAGAAATACTAGAGGAAGACTTCAGATCTGTAGTAGAATGGGGACAAAAATGGATGGTCACATTCAATGCTGCCAAGACTAAACTTGTTTCCTTCAATAATTACAAGAACCTTCTCTACCACTAATAGCAATAGCCAAGAACACATTACCCAAAAGTACTTCCTTTAAACTCCTCGGCCTAATGTTTACAGGAAACATGAACTGGAATAGATACATTGAGAGCATTGCCAAGGCTGCTGCAAAGAAGGTGGGCTCTCTCTACTGTGCTAGAAAACTACTTACGCTTGAAAGTATCCTGTACCTCTCTAAATCCACCATTCGCCCATGTATGGAGTACTGTTGTCACATTTGGGCTGATGCAGCTACTACTTGTCTCTCACTCCTTGACAGGGTTCAAAAGAGAGTCGCCAACCTGATAGGTCCTGAACTGTCATCTAAGCTTCAGCCTCTGTCCCATCGACGAAATGTTGCATCCCTCTGCCTGTTCTACAAGTATTTTAATGGTGAATGCTTTGACGAACTGCAAGCACTTGTACTCCCTTGACATGAATACCCCCGACAAACCTGACAAGCAGCTAAATCCCACCCCTTCACAGTAGAGATCCCTAGGTGTAAGAAAGCCTTCTACTCCAATAGTCTCTCCCCAGAACTGCTAGATTTTGAACCCCCTTCCGGGATTCTGCTTTCCCAACTGTACTGACATGCAGAAGTTCAAGTGTAATGCGAACAGACATCTTCCTACTCATTTCTCTTCATAATATCCCTGCAGCTTATGTCCCTGATAGTAGCCTCCTACTTAAAAAGTGGCACTGTACCTTGTTTGGGGTGAAAATTGAATAAAAAAAAAAGATTACTATTCTAGACTGCATTCTGAATTTCAACTATTTATTAACAAGATTATTTGTATTGACAAATGTATAAACAAATATTCACAATGATAATGAAAGCTGATAAAGATAATTTATTTCAGAAATTTGGAGATGACAATTGGTCATTTGTATTATTTTGATTATTCGGACTACTATTCTCATCTTGAGTGTTGTTTTCACAACGTTTTGACCAATGCAACCTCCGACCTTCTTCAGGTGTATTTTGTCGAACTCGATAATTATTCTGTTGAACTCGGGAATCTTGAATGGAATTTTGAACGTGATTTCATTTCATTCACTTGGTAGCATGCTCTTGTTTCGTTAGTTTTGCGCAGAAGTCTCAAGTAATTTGCAATTGTATTTGTAGTATCGCCCGCACTGAAGATTGACCTTTTAACCTCTAGAAGAGTGTCACTTACAACTGATTTTTACTAAGCACTTATCTGTTACGCAAAATTTTCAACATGTAAATCGTAAAATTATTTTTTTTTTATTTCTCTTCACATAAAAGATAGCAATTAATAAAAAAAAATGTAATACAGAGAATTAAAATCTGGTTGTGATTAAAGATATGTCGACAGTTTTGTAATAAATTATGGAGATAAAAACTAGAGAAAGAGATGAAAATAAAAATGTAATTATGAAACGCCATGTTAAATGGATTTTTTTGTGAGTCATTTTGATAAAATGAATACAACCTAATGAATATACTGGTTTAACATGAAAGAAGAGAATAGCCAATCCCAGATGAAATTGTGACTTTTAATAAATATTACATAAATTAATAGCCCGACAAATTCACTTCATTTGTTTTCTTTTAATATATTCCCAATTGTGCATGCATAGACTAAAAGAATACTCGTTCCTCAATGGGTTCATATTATAAATTTTTATTAGCTTTATTTATTTGTTTACATAAAGTCAAACAAATTCATACATCCAGTTGCCTAATCTAGAGAGCTTCTTCATATACTTGGGAGCAAAATTGTTTTGTGTCATCACATGTAATTTAGCAGATTATATTGAAATAATTGCTTAAGGCATTGCTAGGGCTGGACAAGTATATAGATATTAAAACGGTTCTCTATTCACTGGTGTTGTGCATCCTACCATTTTCAAGAATACTTTTCCACAGAAGTTTTATATTATTTCTGTCAAAGCATTCATTTGTCAATCATCGCCACAAGAGTTGTTTACTCCTCTAGATCCGTCGTGTTTTCTTTATGCTCATGACAGACTTACCTCATAGTGAACATGGGTCTTTCCCATGCATGAATGATTATCAGTAAGGAGAATCCATACTGTGTTAATCACATAGCTGTGGGATGCATGTAGACCAAGTGAGGATAAATTGAGGATTGAATAAGCCATCTAGGAAAATTATGTTCAATTATGTCATTAATTTAATGTTACTGGCTTTTATGTGAACAATTAGTTCATAAATAAAATAATTTTTTAAAATTTTAATGTTTTTGATAAAAATATTTTCCTTCTTTTAAGATACAAAAATATTTATATGCATTTTTGTTAAGAAAAATGATTACACATGTTTTTTATTTCTTATTATATATTTATATAATGCTTTTTTATTTCTCAATATATATTTATATAATTCTTTTTTATTTCTAAATATATATTTATATAATTCTTTTTTTATTTCTCAATATATATTTATATAATTCTTTTTTATTTCTCAATATATATTTATATAATGGTTTTTATTTCTCAATATATATTTATATAATGCTTTTTTATTTCTCAATATATATTTATATAATGCTTTTTTATTTCTCAATATATATTTATATAATGCTTTTTTATTTCTCAATATATGTTTATATAAAGCGTTTTCATTTCTTAATATATATTTATATAATGCTTTTTTTTATTTCTCAATATATATTTATATAATGCTTTTTTTATTTCTTATTATATATTTATATAAAGCTTTTTTATTTCTCAATATATACTTATATAATGCTTTTTATTTCTTATTATATATTTATATAAAGCTTTTTTTTTATTTCTTAACATATATTTATATAATGCTTTTTTATTTCTTAATATATATTTATATAATGCTTTTTTTTATTTCTCAATATATATTTATATAATGCTTTTTTTATTTCTTAATATATATTTATATAAAGCTTTTTTTATTTCTCAATATATATTTATATAATGCTTTTTATTTCTTATTATATATTTATATAAAGTTTTTTTTATTTCTTAACATATATTTATATAATGCTTTTTTATTTCTTAATATATATTTATATAATGCTTTTTTATTTCTCAATATATATTTATATAATGCTTTTTTTTATTTCTCAATATATATTTATATAATGCTTTTTTATTTCTCAATATATATTTATATAAAACTTTTTTATTTCTCAATATATATTTATATAATGCTTTTTTATTTCTCAATATATATTTATATAATGCTTTTTTATTTCTCAATATATATTTATATAATGCTTTTTTATTTCTCAATATATATTTATATAATGCTTTTTTATTTCTCAATATATGTTTATATAAAGCGTTTTTATTTCTTAATATATATTTATATAATGCTTTTTTTTATTTCTCAATATATATTTATATAATGCTTTTTTTATTTCTTATTATATATTTATATAAAGCTTTTTTATTTCTCAATATATACTTATATAATGCTTTTTATTTCTTATTATATATTTATATAAAGCTTTTTTTTATTTCTTAACATATATTTATATAATGCTTTTTTATTTCTTAATATATATTTATATAATGCTTTTTTTATTTCTCAATATATATTTATATAATGCTTTTTTTATTTCTTAATATATATTTATATAAAGCTTTTTTTATTTCTCAATATATATTTATATAATGCTTTTTATTTCTTATTATATATTTATATAAAGTTTTTTTTATTTCTTAACATATATTTATATAATGCTTTTTTATTTCTTAATATATATTTATATAATGCTTTTTTATTTCTCAATATACATTTATATAATGCTTTTTTTTATTTCTCAATATATATTTATATAAAACTTTTTTATTTCTCAATATATATTTATATAATGCTTTTTTATTTCTCAATATATATTTATATAATTCTTTTTTATTTCTCAATATATATTTATATAATGCTTTTTTATTTCTCAATATATATTTATATAATGCTTTTTTATTTCTCAATATATGTTTATATAAAGGGTTTTTATTTCTTAATATATATTTATATAATGCTTTTTTTTATTTCTCAATATATATTTATATAATGCTTTTTTTATTTCTTATTATATATTTATATAAAGCTTTTTTATTTCTCAATATATACTTATATAAAGTTTTTTTTTATTTCTCAATATATATTTATATAATGCTTTTTTATTTCTCAATATATATTTATATAAAACTTTTTTATTTCTCAATATATATTTATATAATGTTTTTTTATTTCTCAATATATATTTATATAATGCTTTTTTATTTCTCAATATATATTTATATAATGCTTTTTTATTTCTTATATTATATTTATATAATTCTTTTTTATTTCTCAATATATATTTATATAATGCTTTTTTATTTCTCAATATATATTTATATAATTCTTTTTTATTTCCTATTATATATTTATATAATGCTTTTTATTTCTCAATTTATATTTATATAATGCTTTTTATTTCTTAATATATATTTATATAATTCTTTTTTATTTCTCAATATATATTTATATAATGCTTTTTTATTTCTCAATATATATTTATATAATGCTTTTTTATTTCTCAATATATATTTATATAATGCTTTTTTATTTCTTAATATATATTTATATAATGCTTTTTTATTTCTCAATATATAGTTATATAATGCTTTTTTTATTTCTCAATATATATTTATATAATGCTTTTTTATTTCTCAATATATATTTATATAAAACTTTTTTATTTCTCAATATATATTTATATAATCCTTTTTTATTTCTCAATATATATTTATATAATGCTTTTTTATTTCTCAATATATATTTATATAATGCTTTTTTATTTCTCAATATATATTTATATAGTGTATTTTCTTGAAAGTTCTCTCAATACATGGCTATTTTGTTTAACTAGAACAAAAAGAAATATTTTACTTATATATAAAAAGGCACATAGTCTTTATGTGTGTGTGTGTGTGTTTGAGAGAGAGAGAGAGAGAGAGAGAGAGAGAGAGAGAGAGAGAAGGTTCGTTCTCTAAGAACTCCAAAATGGCTGGGTGAATTTATTTGAAATTTTACACAACATCATGTGTCTGGGAGCGTTCTTACATAGGTTTTTTAATTGGAAAGCTATGATAAGTATTGAAAATCAATTATCAAAAATATTTGTCTAAAAAAGGGTAGTTTGATTTTGACCAAGGTTAACACACTTATACAGCCTAGCATTACAAATGTATTTGAGAAGTTTTATCACCGCACAAACAGTAGAACCCGGCGTATAAAATCAACAGTAGGTTCTTTGGTAAAACAGGAATGCATTCGAAATGAATGTTTGTTTAGAGAATAACTGAACCATGATATGTGACTTTTGCATTTAAACCCATAATTCAACCCATTATATAAAAATTAGCTTCCAGTCCCCGGTTATACACTATGCTCAAACATGATATCCTCATTTATGCAGATTGCGTATGTATTATTATAGAATCAATCCTCTATTGAATATTATATATTATGAAGAATAATTTGCCCTGTGGACTAATTTGCAAAAAAATTAAAAATAAAAGCATAATAATGATAATGTCGTTCATCAAATTCCGTTTGTTTACAATTTCATATTAGTTGATATTTGAGCTTGACGATGAATACCCTGGAAAAGTCACTTCTGATTAATGTTTAGTTTTAAAATATGCAAAAAGAAAATGATTTGCAGCGATTTTAAATGGTACGTCTTCTTTTATCATAAATTGAAGGTTCTCTACAGATAAATGAAAACTACAACGTATTGTAGACTAAGTTACCGAGAGGGGGGATGTGAAGCTTTCTCCTGGTGCACTGTTGTGAGTCCCCAAATAGTGCAGCAGTCGCCAACCTGAGTAAATGAAGACTACAATGTATTGTGGACTAAGTTACCGAGAGGGAACAAAAAGAAATATTTTACTTATATATAAAAGGAACATAGTCTTTATGTGTGTGTGTGCGTGTGTGTGTGTGTGTGTGTGTGTGTGTGTGTGTGTGTGTGTGTGTGTGTGTGTGTGTGTGTGTGTGTGTGTGTGTTTCAATCATATCAGTCGATTTGATTGAAAAATCAACAATTTCACTGATCTTAATGACAATAAAAGTATTGGAAGCGTGAAATATTCTTTGACTCTCATTCAATCCCAGGTAACGGCGAGTCTCCCTACTAGCATATAGTATACGAGAGCCATTCCAAAAATAAATACGAGCGACCTTTTTGTGTTTCAAAATGTATTTTTCTACAGTTATCATTCCATCAGCGATATTTCTGACAAAGATGGAAGAATGTCTATTTTCCGGGTTAGAATCTGTCCATCTAATACTTATTGTTCGTTACTTTTTGATTTTTTTAGCTCCTTACATCAAGTGGCTGCATGCTCGTCTGGAACAATTTCCATAAAAACTCTGTATTAATGAATTTTTTAAGATAGCGTCTATTTGAAAATAATTCCAATGTGAAAGATGGATTTTTTGAAGAATTAAATCAAATTATATTAAAATGGTTCTTACCAACATGCTGCAACCACCCATAAAAAAAAAGCTGACAAAACAGAATTTAATATTTATTTTGTAGGAAGAAAGAAATGATAAAGATACTGATTTTACTTTATATATTAGAAGATATATAGGCAAAAAAGGTGTATGTTGTTTGCTTTACTTTGGTTTGATTCATTTTAACCATTAAACAAACAGTTAAAAAAATCGTTGCAACTTCTTCTTTTCTTTATATTTCTTAACTTCCTTCTTTTTCTTTCTATTTTTTCGTCTAGTCCTCTTATATCTATGAGGGCAATAATTAATATTAAAAAATAACGATTTTAACTCATTTATTAGGAGGTCTTTTGGATGGTAAAAAGTTAAAATATGAAAAATTCCGCCATTTGATGTAATTTGATTGTATCATATTCATTTTACATTTTACTTTTTGCACACACACATACACATATCATTCACAAATAGCTGTTTCGCCACTTTTATGTCTCCTTACTGTGCCTACTAGACGACATAGTGAGTATTTCAAACCTACCTCTTGTATTGTAGTCATATATATATATATATATGTATGTATATATATATATATACATATATATATACATATATATATACATATACATATATACATATATACACACACATATATATATATATATATATATATATATGTATGTATATATATATATAACTATTCTTTATGTCTACACGCACAAGTGTTTCATGCTTACACAATCATCCATGCAGAAGGTGACAATTCCTGCCAGTTGGCAGATTTGAACCCAGATACAAAGTCACCTTTGATTCCGTTTACTAAGGCTTTTACCTCCAGGCCACAAAACAATTGCCACGGAAATAAAAGCAATTAATAACTTATAAACGCAGATATTAGATAATCTAAAGTGTTACAACGAGCGTAAGTTGTGAACATTGTATAAACGCTAGTTGACTGCCTTTTAGTTTTTATTTCTCTAACAGTGCCAATCTTTAAATATTCTTATTAATAATTATAATTAAATAATGATTATTCTTTATACCTACTACCATTCGTGTTTCATGTTTATTCAATCCTCAGTGCAAAAGTGACAATTTCTGCTGTTCCGGATATATATATATATATATATATATATATATATATATATATATATATATATATATATATATATATACATATATATATATATATATATATATATATATATATATATAATTTTCAGAATGTGAAAGATTATATATTCCTATATTCCCCAGCCAAACAACGTCGCAGACCAAAAGAGCCATGACAGTCAACGAACCGTATTCCAAGACTCGAGTTTCGCCCTCATATATATATATATATATATATATATATATATATATATATATATATATATATATATATATAAAAGTGAACGTGTCTGTGTGTCTGTGTGTCTGTGTACATTTCCCTACGCAATAACTCTGTCAATTTTTAGTCTATAGACTCGAAATTTGAAATACCGGGTACTGAGATTTGGGAAAATCGATGTGAAGGGTGTCAGCTAGAAATTTGACTGTTAAGGGGTCAAATTTCAACGATTTGACCTTTAAGAACTCTACCAAACTCCTCTGACAATTTTGTGTCTAGACACTTGAAATTTAAGATATAGGTTCCTTGAACCTGGATCTAACTTAATAAAGTGATTTGAGCCCGAAACTATAAATTTTAAGGGGTCATAATAGGGGTCAAATTAAAAAAAAATTTACTCTTTTTTTTTTTTTTTGCTCAGCATACACCTCCAAACACCCGGGCAACGCCGGGCTGAAATGCTAGTATATATATATATATATATATATATATATATATATATATATATATATATATATATATATATACGAGCTTGAATTTCAATCTTGGGACGGGTTCATAATAATAACGACTCCCATAGAATTTTTATGAAATACAAGATTCCTGGCCCCAAAATACTTAAAAGCAATCAAGAACATATGAATATTATAAAAGTAGTGTCGAAATCGAGTTTACTTAACTAGATTATCTTTATTCTTGATTGATCCTTTAGTTTGAGTCCAGATTTACTATTGAAAATCAATCCCATAAAAGGAATAATGTCAATCCCAATTTTGTCTTATAATAAACAATCCCTAAGTTATTCGGATTTATAATTGGTACGTGATTTAAGTCTGCATTGGAGAGTGTGAAAATTCTAATATCTATGTGTGTGTGTGTGTGTGTGTGTTTATAAATAGATAGATAGATAGATAGATAGATAGAAAGATAGATAGATAGATACATACATATATAATACATACATACATACATACATAGACTGGCACCTGCAATAAATTAATGTACAAAAAAGGAAAAAAAAAGAAAATCATTCTGAAGAACAAATGAGAAAACGAAGAGCTATACATGGTGAGACAAAAAAGAATGCCAAGTCAATCCTTAGAAAACAAATTTCTAAAGAAGTCTTTTGGTGGAAGAGTGCCAAATATATGTAGACCATTCCCGGGGGGCTGGGGGCGATTCATGGCCAGTAGAGAGGCAAAAGACAGAGGGAGGAGGCTAAGCAAACGAACCATTTCTGTGTCGGCAGTTGAAAGACAAAATGTCCACATGCCTGCCTTCCATGCAATTACTCTCTTTTGGTCAGTCTGCATTTATTTAGAAGTTTATTTGAGTTGAGCGGAAAATACTTTAACGTTATCCACGTACATTAAATCTACGGCTTAAGCTAGATTCAGACAGCATTAATCAAAAGGCAAGGCGTAAGATGGAGATTTAGTCGGTGAAGCATAAACTCCAAACAATACTGCCAGGATGCTGTCTAAGTTGAGTGGGAGAGAATCTTTAAAACAAAACTCCTTATAATCTTTGAGTAGATCCTCAAAGTAATTTGTGCATCTAATGAAAAAATAAAAAGGCAAGAAAAAAAGACAGAGAAATGGAGAGAGAGAGAGAATGAGAGAGAAATGAAGAGAGAAAGGAGAGGATAGAGAAAGAAACAGTGAAAAAATAAGCACATAAAAACTGGCAAACGCAAGCAAAAGGAGAGTAAGTTAAAATATAAGTCAATTAGGCATCACCTCGAATTAGTGATGGCTAGTACTGATTGGACGACAATGTCAAATGGAGGATGCGAAGTGGTTGGGAAGGAAGTAAGGGAAGAAGGAAGTAGGGGAAGAAGGGGGTACACGATGCAACCTGGCTAGAGTGGATTAAAACCGAGAGCCAGTGCTGGGTATTGGTTCTCTGATGGAGCAACTACAGTCACATAAATGTTATTGGGGTATAAGAGTTGTTGCAGGGCGGTCAGAGAGGATGGAGAAGAGGTTGAAGGTGGAAGAAAAGAGAAAAAAATATCAGCAAAAAAAACAAAACAAATAAGTAGTGGGAGGAGAGATGAAGGAGGAGGGTAGATATTGTGGTAGGAGTAATTCAATGGGGCACAAGAAAGAGGTAAGTATGGACAAATAAGTGAAATAAGAAAGAAATTATAAAAGCTGGTTGATTGATAAGAAACGTGTGAGGGTGAGTAGTGGTGCGAAGGAGGGGAAGAAAGGGGAGGAAGAAAAGGAGAGAAAGTGTGATGCGGTTAATGAGGAAAGTGTGAGGGTGGATAGGAGGAAGAAAAGGTGAAAGAAGAAAAGGTAAAGAAGATAGTGGGAATAGTGCTAAGGAGGAGGAAAGATGGTTAATGGGGAAAATGTAGGAGGGAGTAAAGGGGAAGAGGAAGGGAGGGATGTTGTGAAGCTGAAGGTTGCAGTGATTAGGAAATCTGACAGTAGGAAAGAGGAGGGCTGTTATATTTTCCGCATCTTCTTTGCACTAAGTAAGTATAAACAAAAAAAAACATGCACAATGCACAGGCATTTGTTTAGTTCTGGAGTCCCCCTCACCACCTTTACGTCTCCCTGCTCTCCAATTTAACTTTATTTGTTTATTTTTACATTAGTTCCAGTCTCTTTTTTTAACTATGGGAATTTTTATGTATTTTTTTTACTTGATGTACAGCATACGTACTTTTATTCTTTTTTTTTCAGGAAAAATGCATTCAACCGCATAAATACATACACATGTACCTTGTCGTACATATGGATACATATATATTTCATCACATACACTTATGCATACATATCTGTTTATGCATCTATATTATGTCAATATTCGTTAGGTGAATATATTCACCTTGACATAAATATAAATACAGATACAGCATATATATATATATATATATATATATATATATATATATATATATATATATATATATATATATATATATATATATATATATATATATATGTAATAAAGTGAATGTACATGTGTCTGGCTCGCTTCAATAATCAGGTATGCAAATTTCATTTTATGAGCAAAGGATAGGCTTAATTTTAATAATAAATGCTAATAATAAAAGCGAAAGAAGCATAATAACGTATACAAATTTAATTTTATACGTATAGAAGAGAAAGGTTTAATAATAATAATAATAATAATAATAATAATAATAATAATAATAATAATAATAATAATAATGACAATAATAATAATAATAATGACAATAATAATAATAATAATGATAATGATAATAATAATAATAAAAAAGAAAGGAAATAATTTTTTTCACTTTTAACAGACACAAAACAATCCTTTATTATTATTGTTATTGCTGCTGTTGTTATTATTATTATTATTATTATTATTATTATTATTATTATTATTATTATTATTATTATTTCACTCACTAGGAGTTCATACACAGGTTTTCATCAGAAATTGCTCACTGATAACAATCGATGGTATTCCCTGGAGTTTGGGTGAAAACAAGTTTCCCCAGATTTCCAGTACTCTTTACCTCTTTTGATAGTCTTTGCAAATGAATTAGTGTTATCACAACGGTCGTTTGCCATTGATTTCTTGCTGGCAATAATCTTGTTCTTCATTGGAATTTGAGTGGCAGTAAGCCTCCCTAAGGTCTTTTTCCACCTAACTAGTGGAGGTCTAGTTAGTGCTTTTACACGTCGAACTTTCCATCGTCATTGACCCTTTGACTATTTGATGTGGTGTCAACCGATGCCAGCAGTACATTTTTACTTTTGTTTGGTGGGGTGGGGGTGGGGTGTAGTCAACTTACAATTTTACAATTTTGTAGTTTCAGTTTCCTTGGTTGTATTTTTGTTTTATTTATGTTGCATTTTCTATATAACCAGTTAGCGTTTGTCACTAATGTAGATCAAATTCAGCATTCAAAGTGTTTCCTTAAAATTTCAGCTGTTTTCAGCATTACTGTCTGTTGCATAGTTTGAGTCTTCCTCTGGATTCCGATTTCTCCTAGTTTTTATCAAGTTCTTTTGGACTGTTCCTAATGCTCTTACAATTATTCGCATTCGTCATCTGGCCAGTTTCACATGCTTGCTTCGGTTTTTTTTTTGTCTCTTTCATCTTTATCTTGTGGTCTACTGCGCGGCCAAATTTACAATTTGACAGATTCTTTCTTTCTTGTTAATTAATCTGACGTCCAGTCTTTTAGTTTAGATGAGTTTATCCCAAAGGATGTTGTGGTTTCATTTTCCTGTATCGTCTCAAGCTTATGTTTGAAAAAATTGTCTGCATGTTTGAGATGCAGTGATCTGCAGAGCTTGCCCTATGTGGTCTAATTTGCTGATTTTACTTATTATGTGGTTTGTCGTTTCATTTCTTTGTTCACAGAATCTGCATTTACTGTTTTTCTGTGTTTTATCTATTTTAGCTTCAATATGGTTCGTTCTAATCATATCCTTGTGACAATTGTCAGTAAAGATTCTGTTTCTCTGTTCTTGTGTCCTTTTCTTAGCCATGTTCAGATGCTATCATGATTCTCTTTTTTTGTCATTTTTATGAATCGTCCATGTAGTGCTTTCTCTTTCCATTTTTCTTTTCTTATTTTTTTTTTATTTTTGTTTCTGCTTTAATCATTTCCTGTATTGTTCTTCTTAATGGGGTCTCTCGCTGCAGTGATCACTCTTTCTGTGTTCTAACTCATGCACTTTCCCAAGTCTTTTTTGTGTTTTCTACACAGTCTTCTAAATTTATTAGTCCATTTCTTTTCAAATAGAGTCGGTCAATGTGGTCTTTCGAATGCAATGCATTATGCATTGTCATTAGTTTTCTTGTCTTCTGATCAAGATACCTAAGTTTCTCTTTGGTCCGGCCTATGAATCGTCCAGTGTACATTTTTAGCGATACTGTGCAGATATTTATTCCTTTAATTAGATTTCTAGTGTAGAGTTTGTTTCTAAGAGTTTCCTTGTTCTTCTCAATTACTCTTTTCCAACCTTCTCTTTAATCTCTGTAGATTTGATGGTGTTTACTTCCAGAACAGCCAAATATTTGTAGCTGTCATCTTTACCAATTGCCCTCATCCCATTTTGATTGTGCTGTTTCATACCCACTGATGTCTCTAGTTTTTTCCTTTTTATCTCTAATAATGCATACTTTTCTGTTCCAAATTCCATTCCAATGTCCTGACTGAATATCCTGGCTGTGTTCATTAGCTTTTCAAGTTTCTTTTTCTTTTTTTTTTGTAAACAGCTACAGGTCATTCATATACATGAGGTGGTTTATTCTGTGTTTTGTGTCTGTAAACTTGTATCCGGCATTACATTTCCTAAGTATGTAGTTAAGTGGCATCATGGCTATAACAAATCTTCTTGGAAAATGCCTCTTAGTATTCTTATCTCAATCAGGTGTTGTCCTTCAGATGCCAATTCCAGTATCCATGTTTCCAATGATTTCTTAACAAAATTAATAATCTTGTTGGATATCGTGTACATTTTTAAGCATTCAGTTATCCATGCTAGTGGGATTCTGTTGTAAGCTTTCTTGTAATCTATCTATGCCATGGTCATGTTCTTTTTTTCACTTTTAACTTCTTTTAAGTCGCCTTTTTCCTTTCCGGCATCATTTTTGTAACTTGGGCAGTGTTAAGGGAAGGTAGATCTGTTCACTCAGAATGAAGGGAGATAGAGTGTTTGTCTTCTTTTTCTTATTGATTAGTTTCATTTCAACGATTTTAAGGAATTAGTTCAAATTAAATTGCAAAGCCTGCTAGTATATAATAAAAAATATATAATATATATAAACAACACACATACATCTATATATATATATATATATATATATATATATATATATATATATATATATATATATATATACACACACACACACACACACAAATACAGACAAATGTTTTGTTATTTTTTTTACTTGATTAGACCTAGGGAGATTCGAAATCTACACTTTAGTTAGTTACGCCTTGTCCGGTACTCTTTCACTATGTATATATACATATATATATGTGTGTGTGTGTGTGTGTGTGTGTGTGTGTGTGTGTGTGTGTGTGTGTGTGTGTGTGTGTGTGTGTGTGTGTGTGTGTGTGTGTGTGTGTGTGAATATTGAATTCCATGCTATGTTATGGCCAAAATAGCTAATTATCTAATATATTAATAAAATTAAGTCAATTTTCCCACTTAAATTCAGTAACCATAGGACTATAAATATTGGCACTACATATGAGTTCTATATGTCCACGCTTCATTCCAATAACTGATGCGTGTACAGAAATTAAAAGTCACTTTCATTTGATTTTATGATTTTGTAGATAAATTCCTACATACTTGACTTTTGTAAAGCAGTCATACTTAAAGGAATTGGACATAACTTTTACTAACTAATAATTATCTACTACCACTCTTCCATAACACCTAGGAATGCATTTTCATTGGATACTTTTTTTTTAACTCAGACTGTCCCTGTTACCTTTTCTTATTCAATTCTATCATCTTTCGTCATATATAATTTCTATCATTCTATCCTCCATAGTTGTTTCGTATTGCCTGACTATAATCCAATTCACTGAATAATCGAATATTAGTGTTGAACAAAAAACAAATATGGCATATCATAGTCCTCCACTCAGTAAAACGCATTCCATTACAAAACAGAAAAGTCTTCAACTGTAATGACTCTATTTTTACAAAAAAATATATTTCTTAAAAACGAAGTTTAATTTTTCAGATTTAAACCATGCTACATCTCGATATACAGAAGGAACAATCACTCACTTTTCGTTCGTTTAAAATAATACACTAACAGCTTTCTTTGTATTCACAATATATTTAAAGTACACGATTTTGCCACAGATTTGTGTACTTTTTGTGTGAAATCATTCATCTTAACTGTTCAAAAATTAAAAAGTAATGTTTCATTGTGATTACATTTCTCGTATTCTTCACTGTTTCACTCTACAATTTAACACTGCTAGCGTTGAGCATTATAGGTTTTCAATCTTTATAAATCAGTCGAGAAAAGGTTATGGAAGAACGATCAAAAACAACTGATCACGATTACAACTGTGAACACGGACAGCAAGATGTTTGTTTACATTACACACAAATTTCTCTGTGCTGGCACGGTCAAGGAAATAGGGTGCAAGGAGGGAATTCCAAAGGCTAAAGAAGCTATTAGAGTAGAAAATCTTCCAGTGTCTATGGATATCTATTGTGAAGAGGTGGGATCTTGTCGCCAATTTGATAGGTCGGGGGTATTTATACTAAGAGGGTATCCAGAAAGTACACTGGAGCACATTCTGTTGAATTATTTGTAAAATAATTCAACATAAATGCAGATTATGTTGATGTGACAGGAGCAGGTGCTTCCTAGCCTTTAAACACTGGCTATTAAAAGTGAGCAACTGGGGTACTGAATATGCATAATAAACTGTGATCTGTACTGCCAGAAATCTTACATCTTTGTTAGCAAGATAAGAGAAGATTACAGCACTTAGGTTTTATTATTTGTTTACATTTATGCTACCAGTTAGAGAATTCTATTCTATATAGAATAGTAATATATATATATATATATATATATATATATATATATATATATATATATATATATATATATATATATAGTTATGTCTCGGAAGTAGAGTGAAAAGCACATCTTATTTTCTTTTATTAATATTTTTTTTTCCTTGTACACATTTTTGTGAATTATTCCATGGATTTCTGCCTTTGGATTATTATGGACCATCTTCTTCCAATTACGGGATGTCTTTGGATTTTACTTGTACAAATGGAAATTCTTTTAACTTTCTTGAAGTTTTACATTTGGATTTTACCGTCACTGGATTTTTTATCTTCCACCAGACTATCCATTCATGTGTAATCACCTTTTTCTTTAGCATATTCCCTCTGCTTAACTTATTTTGTTTTCAAGTAAGATCTTTTACTTACTTGTTGTTTCATCAAATACTTCTGCATGCAAAATCCGATCCCACATTTTGCTAATTCCTACCCTCTGATGAGAAGGAGTGTATTTCTTCGAAACTCTGCGGATTAAGGACTATCCATTTATCTAGTGTTTCCTTTTCAGATTAAATATGTTTTTAACTCATTTCAAAGTGTTTTTTTAATATATTTTATTAACTGTTTGCTATATTATAATATATATACATATATAATATATATATATATATATATATATATACATATATATATATATATATATATATATATATATATATATATATATATATATATATAATATTGTGCTTGTCATCAACAGGGAAAGATGAACATTTCGAAAGGTTGAATCAGAAATTCAACGACATGCATACAAATACGTAGATGCACAAATGAAAAAAAAACGCTGGCAAAAATTGACTGTTAGAAAGAAATCTGCAGCATAAAAATGGCAAAGAGAAAGCATTTTCTGTATTCTTCATAGAAAAGAAAAAAAAATGGTAACATAAAAAAAAAAAAAACAGAATAAAAATAAATAGAAGAATATGACTGCAAATAAGCATGTTTAAAAAAATAAGGTTCTACAACAATTCAAAAGAAATCATTTATTTGATAGCATTTGTTTAGGGGAAAAATTTGGGGATACGAATGTTCCGAATCTCATTCAGACAATGAATATCAGCTTTTGTTCCCAATAATATGGTCAACAGAATACAAAAAGCATAGTTTTTTTTTAAAGAAAACCGTCTTTTTGTCCCCCATCTTCACTTAGTGTTTTTTCTCATGTATATATTCTACAGTCATAAGTACAGCACATAAAGGAAATATAAAAAGGGTATTCTCTTCCTTAAAGAAAATGAAATTAATTGACAAAAGAATAGAAATAAAGTGTTTTGGAAAGAAAATGACAATTTACTGGGAACTTTTTAACATATTCATCACATGTATTGATATACAATTTGTATTGACGAAGCGAATCTTAAACATAAAGAACACTACAAATGAAGAAAAATTTACTCCTGAAAAATTAAGCTAAATTCAGCAAATATTTTGAGAAAACATACGATTTTCTTTCAATAATTTCTTTGAAACTCATTAGTCTGTATTTCGAAAATAATAAAGGAAAACTTGAATGATATAATGATTACCAAAGTTCAATTTCTATTGAATGCTGTATACTTTTTGAACCATACGCCAAATGGCATGGGTAGCATACATGGAGAGGTTTCCAATTCTGAAGACTGTATTTTTATATTTAGTTAAATGCTTAAGCAAAAAATATTTTTAAAAACTTTATATATATATATATATATATATATATATATATATATATATATATATATATATATATATATATATATATATATATTAGGAGGTTTTGTGAAAATAATATCTGAATAAGACTCCAAGTTTTGTTCAAGAGAAAGATGAGAAATGAAGTAGCTTGACTACATTACCTAAACTATCTTCCTTGGAAATATTTGACCCTAATGTTAGAGGACTTTATTAAAACTTTTTTATTGTACTATTATTCCTCATATGATTGTAAATTTGAAAATGAGACTCTCTTCTTGTCTTGGCATAAATTTGGAATTGATCAAATCTGGTCCAACCTAGTCTTATTCTGTAGTCGATTAATTCTCAGACTATTAAAAGTAAAACAGACGACTTTGCTTTATGTTATTCTACGAGTCATGTCTCAACTTGCCTTTTATTAAGGCAGAGCAGGAACAGGCGCAAACCATTTTTAATTGTTTTTGTTGTTGTTTTTTTGTACTCCATTGCTTGCTAATATATGATAGGAGAGGAAAGATTCAAATCGTGAAATAATATTTCCAAATACTTCTATAAATTTCTAGAATTTTCAAACGGCTTATTAAAGATACAGGTGGCGCAGGAAAAGGCGTAGTTTTATTTTATTTTAAGAAATGAGAGTTGAAGTGGCAAAACGCACAAAACAAAATGAAACTTTTATTTTTTTATTTTTGACATTCATTGATATGAATTGAAAATTGGTATTTTAAGTAAGTTTTCATTTTTTAATCCGAATGCGACTTTGGATTTTGTCTCCAGTTACCTCGATTAATAAAATTATTTTTCCTCTCCATTTATTTTTAAACAATTTCATTTATTTCGTATGAATCAGTATTTAAATAATTGAATAATAACAGCACATATATGTTTACATGTTTATGTTATTTTAGTTCAAACAAGTTAGATTAAACAAAATTAACAACTTTTATTTATTAATCCCTGCTTATAATTGTTTATAATTCGTTCGATATGTCTTTTAATAGAAGATTTATATGAAACAAAAATTTGTTCTTACAAACTGAGTACTTTCGATTCCGCTTCGAATAATTCGGAAGGTATTGAGGTAAACGGAATGAACATTGCAGAGAATGTTCAAATCCACAATTTTATTGATCGAGTAACATTTTATAACCCTTTAAGCACATAATGGACTATTCCACGGTGCATTCAAACATAACGTTTGGTTTTATCAGACAAAAATAAAAGACATACATAAAGATTTAAAAAATAAGAAATAGATTAACCTTTTTGTAATCTGATTCCATTCTTATCTGTGGAAACGGATGTAGGTATTGAACCAGATTCCATAAAATTTATCGATGCAACGAAAAAAAAAAGGAAACTTGATAACAAATGAGCATAATTATGGGTTAAGTAAAACGTAAGAGGATGCTAGAAAATAAAGGTTTGCTAATCTTTTATTATTATTATTATTATTATTATTATTATTATTATTATTATTATTATTATTAATCGGTAAGAAGAAGAATTAATGATGGAGGTTTATTTAAGCAAAAACGCCGCCTTTTAAAGGAAGAAAGAATTGAATATTAATTTACTTTTATTTATCGCATTGCCTGTATCTGTTCCAAACACAAAATGATGAATGGATGAAGCTAAAATAAAAAGAAAAAACAAAAGTCCAGAAATCCTTCAGCCGTGTAAATCCGGGGTGTATGGCAAAGGCTAACATGTAAGTATGTGGGTTTCTAAACCTTATATTACATCCTACACATTAGCCAAAGGCATCCGTGAGAAAGAGGAGGAGGATGCGGAGGAGGATGGAAGAGGGTGAGTAAGGAGGCATTTGGCTTAAGCTGGAATGGAACAAATTTTAGATGAAAGCATGTAAAGAAAACTACAAACTTAAACATGATTTATATAAATCAAAATTAAAGTCAATTTTTATCTGAACCAAATGTGTTAATAACAATAAATTTACACTTTTCTTCTCCTGGTGAATATTTCATTTTTCAGATTGTTAATCAAGGGTGGGTTTTTACTGAAGGTGAAAATCTAAATATTAATTTAAATGAAGATTATGAGATGTTCCTGACAATTTTAGAGAAATGAGAATGACTTATCAGTCATCCAAATAATACAATTCTACAGTGGCTTCTATTTGGTGGTGATAAGGGGGGGGGGTACATAACTCTGCTGTAATTAAATGCTTATAAGAAATGGTTGTCATTTTAAAAAGAAATTCACGATTAAAATAACTTTATCTGTGAAGTAGCAGAGTTATTAAAATATTACTCGGATGACATATTACCCGGATGACATATTACCCGGATGACAAATTTATGCAATTAAATACTATAGAATGTAAATATTTAAATAAGTTTTTACTAACGAAGAAATTGTTTTTACTAGAATCAGTTACATATTAATAACTACAGAAAATTCATGAAGAAACTTCATTCTTTAAAATATTGAAAATTAAATTTAAGAAGTTAAAAACCGTTAAACTTCTTTTAATTTTTAAGAAATTCAACAAGTAGTCTGTGCTGGACAAATAAACACATAAAGATAGTGATTGATCACATTGGTTTTATATTCCACATCTTGATTACATTGCTATTTTTCTTTTTTTCTAATTGTAACTGGAAGCTGACTTGGTATAAATATATAAATTCCAATAATGATGATTATTTCTAATATAAATTTATTCAATTTTTCAAATCCTCATGTCCAGTTGAGTTATTTTTTTATGATAAATTCCTAAAACTAACCTCCAATTACTATCTACCTAATCAGGTGGCTCTTGTCATAGAGGGCCACACATAGCCATGTGCAGACTAGGGTTAGTACTCATGATCTGTTTTAGGTTAACTAATGACTAGTATTTTTAAAATCCCTTTTCTTCTAATATATGATCTTGCTAAACCAATCAGAGCCATTGGTATCAGCCTTTCTTCACTAGCTTACAAAGGGACTATTCATAAAAACAGAAATATTCTATGCAGTTATACATTTATTTAAACAGTTAAATTAGATCAGTTTAAATGTAGTTTTTTAGGGGGGTATTTAGGAAATATCAAAGTTTTTGGTTAATTAATACCACAATATCTTATTCACAGGAAATTATTTATTGTAAATGAGTATTTGATCACAAGTTCCTATTGTATCAATAGTTGGGTAAAATAATATTACAATGCATTATATCCGATTGAAATATAATAGCTTGAGTGACCTAATGAATATGAACACTGTGTCATATTCATTAGATCACTCGTGCCACATTAACGAATTTATATGTAAAAAAAAAGAATGAATTGATTAAAAAAAAAGAATTTGTAAAAAAGAAAGATGTTTGTAGAGTGATACACCAGAAACTGGTAGACCAAAATGAAGTAGAAAATGAATGTGTAATTTGCATGTAGTGATAGACCCAAAAGTGGGAGTGAGGCTATAAGCCAATCATCCAAACAAACCACACACAAAAATGGGTATTTGTTAGTATTTACAAAGCAGATCATTTTGGATAAATTTGTGTTGGATTTAAAGGAAGTACTCTTAGGGAATCAACATCTAGCATCACCAAAATCTTTGACCTGCAATCCATATGCAAAGGAAAATGCTGAGTGCAAAATAAGTATTGATAACCTTCGCTTCTTTGCGAAGTAAAATGGCTCAAAATGAACGCAAGACTAACTATATATGGACAATGAAAGAGAAAATAACTTGGTATATCTGAATATAGATAATTCCCAAAAGTCTCAGAATATCTTTAGATATATGAAAACTATTCAAATATGTTTTCTATGATATGCGTGCGTGTGCTTCTGTCTCATGGGTGACTGCATAATTTTTCCATTGATGACTACATCCCCATTACGAGAATTTGATCGTGCTTGAGCAACTGGATTAATTTGTATTCTTCTGTTTTGCCTATAAAAGTGTCAAGCTTTGTAGACAACCCATTTACCCGGGTCTGATTAGTGCATTAGCGTTAAACTCAGTCACTAGATGAATTCAACAAGGCATGCATTATATTTATTAATAATAACTCTTTCCTCGTGTGATTGAGCACTATTTTATTAATCACTTTTCATGGAACTAATTTATGTATTCGTATTTCTTAAGCTAGAAATATCAGTAGACTGCAATTGTAAACTAGTGATTTTTTTTAATATAACTCTAAACCTTAACAACCATACTTATGAACATTATCACAAACCGAACCAAACACTAATTTATATACACTATACATCTAACCATCCTACAAATATGAAAAAAGCAATTATCCCCAGTATATCAAAAAGAATATCTAGGATATGAAAATATATTCGTTAAAAATAAGGAATACTATAATGAACCATTAACTAGATTAGGATATCAAGGAAAGATCAAATACATAAATGAAGATAGGAGAATAAACTATACAATATCATATAAAATGGCGATGAAAGGGAAAAAAAGTGTAGGGAATAAAAATAGGTATAAAAATAAAGATAAGAATAACAAGAATGAAATTAAAAATAATAAACAAGCATATAACAGTAATAATGCAATTATGAAGAAGAGAAATAAATGCAAAACCCAGTCTTGTTTAATCCCCCTTTCAGTAAACATATATAAAATAATATCCCAAAATACTTTTACAAAATAATTGATAAGAACTATTCTACAAACCATAGATTAAGTAAAATAATTAATAAGAACACTATCAAGCTTTCATCAACCACTGAAAATTTAAGTAAAACTATAATAAGTTCAAATAATGGTAAAATTAACAAAACAGTGACTAACAGTGGGAATGTATCAGGGGAATTTAAATATTGATAAAAAATGTAATATTAGAATACCTAACGGATGTTCATTGGGAGTTTAATTTCTGAAATTGTATACAAATGTGAGGTTAAGGTGAATAATAATAATAAAAAGATATACCTAGGGGAAACTGGAGAAATTTTAAGGACAGATACCGAAACCATATTGCATTATTTAACATTGGACCAGAGTAGGGATTAAATTGGAATGATGATAAGGATAGAAATAAGGATAGGATAGGAATAAATATTAAAAATTAGAAGAGAAACACAACGGCATTAGAGGATTGGGTAGAAATTTGTAGTCAGATCATCAAAAAAATAAGACATACGACAGTGGGATACTTACTCAATTCGAAGGGAAGCAAAAAAATAAAAAAAGAAAAAGAAATAAAATGAAGATGAGCGAGGTGAGTCCAAACTGCTTGTTCCCTTAAAATAGATATTATATGACCAATGTATTTTATTGTCTGAAAGGTAGCTATCTTTGGAATATTTTTGAATAATATAATGTTTAAATTTGTCCAAATAGTTACAAAACAATTGTAACACATCAGGAAATACACCATATGATGTTCTTATTTTATATTTTGTTTTCTTGATTTCGCAAAAATATTATATATATATATAATACCGTCATTGGATACCTTACCTTTCACCTGACTATCCATTCACGTGAAGTCACCTTTTTCTTCACCATATTCCCTCTATTTTTGTTATCAAGTAAGATCTTTGACTTACTTGCAGTTTCATCAAATACTTTTGCATACAAAATCCGATCCCGCATTTGGCTAATTCCTACCATCTGATGAGAAGGAAATATTTCTTCGAAACTCTGCAGATAAAGGATTATCCATTTATTTAGTGTTTCCTTTTCAAATTAAACATGTTTTTAACTCTTTTTCAAAGTGTTTTTTAACATGTTTTATTAATTATTTGCTCTTATATATATATATATATATATATATATATATATATATATATATATATATATATATATATATATATATATATATAAGTGATTGATTTTTTGCTATGGAACAGATACTGTCAAGAATTGTAAAAGTCAACGGAATTAAAGGAATAAATTATAAGATGGTCAACATCATGACTTTTGGAATATAGTTTTTTGTCATTTATTCTCTCTCTATATATATATTTATGAAGTAGACATTTGTTTTCAGACAGAATAATGTGAATTTAAGCAAAGACACCCAACCCACGTATTCATCTGATTTTTTTTTATTTGTTTTATTTTTTGTATTGTGTGTCTCTGTTGACAAATCGATGACTGCTTCAAGATTGTTTCCTTTTAATTAAGAAATAATTTTTTCTTCAAGAATATCTTTATATAAATATATAGTAAATAACCTGAGAGACATATTTGAAGCAATATATACTGAATGAGGGTGAAAGTTAATTACAAATTACGGCTAAAACAATTAAAATAGTATTTGTCAAACATCTCAAATAAATATTTTAGCATGTATTTTGTGTGATTAAAATATATGACAAAAGTTTCATAATTAGCCACAGTTTGTAATTTACTCATCAGAGGACCCAACTCTTATCTCCCCCTCCATCTCTCTCACACACACACACGCACGCACACAATTTATGATAGGACTTCATACTCGTGTTTTATATGGTATGTGTAACTCAGTTTCGTCGCTTGCTCTCTCTCTCTCTCTCTCTCTCTCTCTCTCTCTCTTCTTCTTCTTCTATTTATTAACAATCAAAAGTAATAAAGAAAGAAGATTAAAAAAATTAAAATAGGCCACTACAATTTTATACTTTTCATGTGATCAAAACTTTACTTAGTTTAAAAATTGTGGTATGTTTCTTAACAATGAGTAAACAAATGTGATCAGTCGTAGTATATGTTTTTTTAACATACATAATGGCTTAACACCTGTTTTCTTCCAAATTGTCTTCAAAATGGTATTAGTTAATAAATAAATAAATAAATTCTATATACGAGAGTTGTTCCACAAGTAAGGTCGCCTATATTTTAGTGCAAAAACTAAAACGTTAAAGAAATACGAAAACGGGAGTTATACCATTAAAACGAACAACGTTTTGTGTTCCAGAATTTATTTTCTGTAAAGTCACCACCATTCTCAATGCACGTTTGCCAGCCACTTTTGATGCCTCGGTTTTAAACGTCTGGCACACGCTTTGTCACTGACATCTCTATCGCCACTCTGAAATCAACGAATCCATCTCCTAACTGTGATGACATCAACTGCATCCACTTTGTAAACGTTCAACAGGCGCTGATGAATGTTGATAGGTCCAATTTTTTTCTGCACGGATAAATTCAATGATGCATCTGTTTCTGATGCATGTCTATGACTTGAGCGGCTTTCTTACATTGTCAATATCTGTAACATTGAGATGAAACTTGAAACAGTCATCAATGTATGTTGAGTAATCATAATAATACAATTTGCAATCTCTTCTGATCCGGTGAAATAAAAAAATAGGAGGTATTACTTTTGAAACGTCTTTTGTGTTAGCAATGAGCAATTGTATTTTTTAACTCAAGTAAGGCAGATTAGCTTGAAATACTTTGCTATTAAGGAATATAATTACTAAATCTGTTTATCTCCTTCTGTTCGAGATTCTTGGCAATCTAATTGAATTAGGAGAAACTTCGTTCAACTTCATCTAAATGAATTCTTACCATGTTTCAAAATGGAAGAAATTAGATTTGGTCACTTTAAGAAAAGTGTTGCATGTTTTTAAGAATAACGAATTAATAGAAAGTTTGTTTTGTTTTTTGTTTTTTTACTTCACTGAAGTGGATTAAGGCAAGACGTTTTTAATCAAAAACGCGTCCCAGAAAAAATGTTTCAAATTAAAGGGTTTTTTTCTATGAAAAGAAAAAAAAAACTAATAAAATGTATTTATTAATTTGACATGGGGACAAGACTGGAGGCAAAGGAGTTTTACCCCAAGCACTGAGCAACTAATTGACATGTTCTCTAAGCAACGAGCAAAATTTTTCGCATTTAAAAATTCTTCATATTTTTTAGATTTCTGTGCGAGTGAATGTAAAGATCATTCATACGAATGATTATTCTGTTAGAATTAATATATTTACCCTGTTATATATACATACACAAACATATATATATATATATATATATATATATATATATATATATATATATATATATATATATATATATTTGCTTATATATTAATCAACGTTTCGTTTTAAAACTTTCTCAGATAACTGATTTGAAAAACTTTTCAATCAAGTTAGACTATATTAAATTCATTTTAAATAAATCTTACGAAAGACTTCGTAATCAGCACTCATTATAAATTCTGACACAATTAAACAACATAATGACTTCTACAATTTATTCCTTTTAACCAGCAAACTAATACTAACCGAACCATTGCTTACTGTACAACATGGAGAAATACAACATACTACGGGGTATTAATGACCCCAGCAAAAATTATTTGAATAAGAAAGGGGAAATTTTTAAAGGATGCGTTCAAAAAGTTACTCTTAATAAACTGGCTTGCTCGATTAACAATGACATGTTTTGATGTTAAAATAGGTGGAAAATCTTATTATTATTATTTATTCATTTCAGCCCGGCGTTGCCCGGGTATTTGGATGTGTATGTTGATAAAAAAAATGTGGTTGTAGGAAGGCAGGCTCGAACCCGTATCGCAAAAAAGGAAAAGAACAGGAAAAAAAACTGACGTCTTTGCTGATACGACCACCGCCAAACCGGAAGTGACGTAGGTTTAAATTAAGACAAGACAATCGAAAGGAGAAGATGACTTTCAAAAATATCGGCAAAAAAAGCGACCCCCCTCCCTTTGAAAAAGTGCTCAGTTGAAGGTAAACATATAATTTTTCGATATTTGTCGTCTGGAAAGTCGAACTTCAGAACGATACTGATCTTGGTAAAATCCGTCGGTTCCGTCGAAAGTTTTGGACAGATATGTAAACATACATGCGTGCATACAGTTATATATTGGTAACTAAAAATTTTCGTTCCAAACCGATGAAAAAGCTTGCCCTATCTCTTTATGTAAAATTTCAAATGTTTAGACTAGAAATTGTCTGAGTAATTTGGTAGAGATCGCAGAGGTCAATTTTTTTTTAATTTTGACCCCTATTATGACCGCTTAACATTTATTGTTTTGGGCTCATATCAAGTTATTAAGTTAAATCCATGTCCAAGGAACCTATATCTAAAATTTCAAGTGTTTATACCCAAAATTGGCGGCGGAGTTTGGTAGAGTTCTCAAATGTCAAATCGTTGAACTTTGACTCTTTAACAAGCAACTTTCTGGTCGAAAACGAATTACAAAGATTTTCCCAAATCTCAGTACCCTGTATATCAAATTTTGAGTCTGTAGACTAAAAATTGACAAAGTTATTGCGTAGGGAAATTTACACAGACATACAGACACACAGTTCACTTTTATAGATATACTAGCATTTCAGCCCGGCGTTGCCTATTGTTTCGAGGTGTATGATGAGCAAACAACAAAAAAAAAGTTAATTTTTTTAAATTTGACCCCTATTATGACCCCTTAACATTTATTGTTTTGGGCTCATATCAAGTTATTAAGTTAGATCCATGTCCAAGGAACCTATATCTAAAATTGCAAGTGTTTAGACACAAAATTGTTGGAGGAGTTTAGTAGAGTTCTCAAAGGTCAAATCGTTGAACTTTGACCCCTTAACAGCCAAATCTCTGGCCGGAAACCGATCATATCGATTTTCCCAAATCTCAGTACACTGTATATCAAATTTCGAGTCTGTAGACTAAAAATTGACAGAGCTATTGTGTAGGGAAATGTACACAGACAGACAGACACACACACACACACACGTTCATTTATATATATATATATATATATATATATATATATATATATATATATATATATATATATATATATACTAGAATGGGTGCCCGGCGATTCCTGGATGTTTGGAGGTGTACGCTGAGCAAAAAAAAAAAAACGGCCAATTTTATTTAATTTTGACCCCTATTATGACCCCTTAACATTTATTGTTTTGGGCTCAAATCTAGTTATTAAGTTAGATCCATGTCCAAGGAACCTATATCTAAAATTTCAAGTGTTTAGACCCAAAATTATCGGAGGAGTTTAGTAGAGTTCTCAAAGGTCAAATCGTTGAACTTTGTCCCCTTAACAGCCAAATCTCTGGCCGAAAACCGATCAGATCGATTTTCCCAAAATATCAGTACACTGTATATCAAATTTCGAGTCTGTACACTAAAAATTGACAGAGTTATTGCGTAGGGAAATGTATCCAGACACACAGACAGACAGTTCACTTTTATAGATATACTAGCATGGGTGCCCGGCGTTGCTCGGGTGTTTGGAGGTGTATACTGAGGAAAAAAAAAGAAAAAAAAAGACGGTCAATGTTTTTAACTTTGACCCCTATTATGACTCCTTAAAATTTATTGTTTTGGGGTCAAATCCATTTATTAAGTGAGATCCATGTCCAACGAACCTATATCTAAAATTTCAAGTGTTTAGATCCCAAATTGTCGGAGGAGTTTGGTAGAGTTCTTAAAGGTCAAATCGTTGAACTTTGACCCCTCAACAGCCAAATTTCTGGCTGAATACGGATTACAAACATTTTCCCAAATCTGAGTACCCTGTATATCAAATTTTGAGTCTGTAGACTAAAAATTGACAGAGTTATTGCGTATGGAAATGTACAAACACAGACAGACAGACAGACACACACACACACACACACACACACACAGACACGTTCACTTTATATATAAACATATATACTAGCATTTCAGCCAGGCATTGCCCGGGTGTTTGGAGGTGTATGATGAGCAAAAAAAACTAAAAACAAACAAAAAAACGGTCAATTTTTTAAAATTTGACCCCTATTATGACCCCGTAACATTTATTGTTTTGTGTCCAAATCAAGTTTTTAAATTAGATCCATGTTCAAGGAACCTAAATCTAAAATTACAAGTGTTTAGACCCAAAATTGTGTGAGGAGTTTGGTAGAGTTCTCAAAGGTCAAATCGTTGAATTCTGACCACTTAACAGCCAAACTTTTCCCAAATCTCAGTACCCTGTATATCAAATTTCGAGTTTGTAGAATGAAAATTGACAAAGTTATTGTGAAGGAAAATGTACACAGACACACAGACACGGTCACTTTTACATATATATATATATATATATATATATATATATATATATATATATATATATATATACTAGCATTTCTGCCCGGCGTTGCCCAGGTATTTGGAGGTGGAGTTTGAGCAAAAAATAAAAAGCGGTCAATTATTTCAACTTTGACCCCTATTATGACCCCTTAACATTTATTGTTTTGGGCTCATATCAAGTTATTATGTTAGATCCATGTCTAATGAATATATATCTAAAAGTTCAAGTGTTTAGACCCAAAATTGTCGGAGGAGTTTGGTAGAGTTCTAAAAAGTCAAATCGTTAACTTTGACCCCTTAATCGACAAATTTCTGGCCGAAATCCGGTCACATCGATTTTCTCAAATCTCAGTACCCTGTATATCAAATTTCTAGTCTGTAGACTAAAAATTGAGAAAGTTATTGCGTATGGAAATGTACACACACACACACACACACACACACACACACACACACACACACACATACGCTTTCACTTTTATAGATATACTAGCAATCGGTGCCCGGCGTTGCCCGGGTGCTTGGAGGTGTATGCTGAGCAAAGAAAAAAACAAACAAAAAAAAACGGTAATTTTGTTTTAATTTTGACCCCTATTATGACCCCTTAATATTTATTGTTTTGGGCTCAAATCATGTTATTAAGTTAGATTTATGTCCAAGGAACCAATATCTAAAATGTCAAGTTTTAACCCCAAAATTGTCGGAGGAGTTTGGTAGAGTTCTCATAGGTCAAATCGTTGAACTTTGACCCCTTGACAGCCAAATTTCTGGCCGAACCCCGGTCACATCGATTTTCCCAAATCTTAGTACACTGTATATCGAATTTCGAGTCTGTAGACTAAAAATTGACAGAGTTATTGCCTAGGGAAATGTACACACACACACACACACACACACATACAGACACACACACGTTCACTTATATATATATATATATATATATATATATATATATATATATATATATATATATATATATATATATAACTACTGAATTTACTCATATAAAATTAATATACGAAAGAATAAATTTATGTGTAAACTTTAAGTATTTACTTCAATAATCCTGAAGAGTCCGATAGTGGATGAAATGCGGAATATTCAGTGTAGCTTAATCGCCATATATATTTTATAACTTACTATATATATATACTTGTTTATTGTTATATAAACATGCTCACATCGCTGCTACAAATAGCCACTTGTTTCAATCAAACAACAGATATCAGCATTGAATAGTCAAGTCGCTGCCTGATGATATCTGTTGTTTGATTGAAACAAGTGGCTATTTGTAGCAGCGGGATGTGAGCATGTTTATATAACAATAAACAAGTATTATCAGCTCTTTTTATTGAGCACTATCTAATAACCTCGTTGAATTCATTACTTTTGAATATAAAAAAACCCGAGTATATATATATATATATATATATATATATATATATATATATATATTTATATATATACACGCACACACAGAGTAATACAGATAAGTTTACATTCATTAGTAAACATTCAATAAATCGTTACTGTACGAATTTAAAAATGCTCAGTAAATAATAGAGCTTTTTATTAGGTATAATATTTTTATTTATGCAAAAATAATTACGAAAAACAACTATATACATAATAAATTTACAACATTAAACACAGACATTATACTAAACATTTTCTCATTTCATATAACACAAAAAGTGTAATTTTGCTTAATAACACAAAATACAGCAGAAAATGTAATTTTGGGATTGAGTTATGTTTTAAAAAGGTGTTTGAATTATTAGCTGTAATTTGTAATTAATTGAACAAGTTATCTATCTTTCACTTTGTTATCAAGTCAGCCAATACGCATTTTCTACTTTCTAATATTTCTTAATGAGTTACAAACTCCGGCAGCCGGAATATTAAAGGAAATGAAGTACAAAATATAACTAGAGTATCATGGTGTCCCTTTCGCAAGGAAATATTGCTTTTACAGCTGTTTGAGCCAAGTATCAACCGCTGGAGAAAAGGAACAGTGAAAAAAGGTATGTTTTCTCTTTGTTCGCCACGCAGACAATGGCATTTTTTGTAAACTATATGTAAATATGTGTAAACACCGCACCTACATAGAAGACGAACAGAAGTATGTATTTCATACATACGGTTAAGAAAACAGATTATACAGATATCACAAAGACACATATGTCTGTATAAACACACATTAGATGATACAACCCGTGTAACAATACAATCCTCAACAATTTATTGCATATACATCTGAAAAGACACTGGTAATATATATATATATATATATATATATATATATATATATATATATATATATATATATATATATCCCAAGTTTTGCATATGAATTATAAAATATCTGATATTTCCCCAAAACCTCTGGCATTGATGAAGAGGAGACTAAAACTTGCTGCTATGGTTTCAATTGATCTGAAATAACAGCAAGGGGAGACTTGATTCCAAATATTTCTCATGTCGTATATCTCCCCTCTTTTGGAAATAGGGTACGCTTATGAATATCACCAGTATCAAATAATCTTTATAGATGGTGAAATTCACTTCATGCATTAAATCCAAAGAGGGGAGATATAACATATGAGAAATATTCTGAATCAAGTCTCCCCTTGCTGTTATTTCAGATCAATTGAAACTATAGCAGCAAGTTTTAGTCTCCCCCCCCCCCCATCAAGGCCAGAGGTTTTGGGGAAATATCAGATATTTTATAATTCATATGCAAAACTAGGAAACAAATGACTATGATTGAAACATTGGTAAAGGTGCAGTGTCTTTCCACACACCCAAAAAAGGCTTTAAAATTACCACTGTCATAGGTTTTTGAGGATGCTGAAAACGAACATAATGTTTAAAATTCCAGGAAACGAGCAGCTTCCAAGATATGAAGAAATGATCATTTAAAAAGTGGGGGTTCACTTTTCTATATTAATTTAACGCAAAATGAACCCTCACTTTATAGCCACCTTTTTTCTGTTATTTTTTAGGAGTGGTGTTTATTTAGTAATTGTAGCTTGGTAGGCCGACGCAAACCCTACCTTAAAAATGTGTTCTTTTAATAGGTTTTTGGGTGTGCTGAAAACGAATATCGCATTTAAATAATTATTTTCCTGGGTAATTCTTTATGTTATAAGTAGTGGCCATTGTTGTATGTGCAAGTATGCGCATATTTTTACTTAATATCCGGAAAAATACTTATTTGCGGAAAATTGAAAGTGTTTTAGGAAGGTTTTGTGTTGGCCACAATAAAACCACCCCTAAAACAAATTACAGACCTTGCCGAATGGTGGCCATAAAGTGAATGCAAATTTTATCATAAATTAATAGGGAAAAGTGATCCCCCACTTTTTGAAACTTTTTTTTTTTCCATATCTTGGAATCTACCCGTTTCCTGGAATTTTAAACATTATTTTCGTTTTCAGCACTATCGAAAACCTGTAATAGTTGTAATTTAAAAATATTTTTTGAAGGTGGAAATATACTGCAGCTTTACTGAAACATTTTATAGCTTTAAAAAGGTGCCAAAAATAAGCTCTGGATGAGGGATAAACCCCTTAATGTGCAACCTTATTGGCAAATGTCACGTAGCCACTACATAATTCATGTCATTACCTTTCCAAGGAGCCTTCATTTGTTAAATTCTGATCAACAGTCGCTAGGATTTGGAACTGATAAAATTGCCAAAAAAAGTGGTCTATATATATATATATACATATACTCCTATGAATTCGTTTTTCTTTTGTGTGTATTGATATTCATATTAAAACCTATCTTTTCTATTTATTTAAAAAGAAAATACAATGTTCTTATATATGGGTTGTAGAATTGCATTCACTAGCAAAAGATCTAGTTAATTTGCATATTCTTTTAAACATTCATTTTAATTAATTCCCTATTAGTTGCTTCGGTTTTCTTATGGAATGATCATCTTTAGTTAACTATTACGTGTAATTATATTCATGCACATATTCTACATGATTTATACTTACATAATATTTGCGTAAAAAGTGTGCAGTAAACACAAAATTGTTTCCATATATATTTATGTATACGTATATATTTTTGTTTAATCTATAAATGTGAACATGTCTGTGTATCTGTCTGTCTGTGTACATTTCTAACGCAATAACTCTGTCAATTTTCAGTCTACAGACTCAGAATTTGATATACAGGGTACTCAGATTTGGGAAAATCTTTGTAATCCGTTTTCGGCTAGAAATTTGGCAATTAAGGGGTCAAAGTTCAACGATTTGACTTTTGAGAACTCTACCAAACTTCTCCGACAATTTTGGGTCTAAACACTTGAAATTTTAGATATATGTTCTTTGGACATCGATCTAACTTTAACTTGATATGAGCCCAAAAGAATAAATGTTAAGGGTCATAATCGGGGTCAAAGTTTAAAAAATTGACCTTTCTTTTTTTTGATCAACAGACACCTCCAAACACCCGGACAACGCCGGACTGAAATGCTAGCGTATATATATATATATATATATATATATATATATATATATATATATATATATATATATGGGAATATCTATACTCGTAGTCAAATTGAATATTGAAACGCTCATATCTTTAGTTCTACGGGACGAAACTACATGAAATTTTGCAGGCTTTTTGAAGATTATACTACTATCATACAGTTAAAATTTTATGACAATTAGCAAAAAAGAATCTATATTTTCAAACTAATAAATATGCCCAAATTTGCCTATATTTGTATATATAGTGTCCTGGTAAGCCAGCTTTAGTTTTTCTGCTTTTGAATTAATTTTTCTTAGTCTTTTTCTTTTGCTTGGTTGTTTTCCCTATGGCCTAGCCAGGCCACTAATATATATATATATAAGTGAAAGTGTCTGTCTGTCTGTGTATCTGTGTGTCTGTGTGTGTACATTTCCCTACGCAATAACTCTGTCAATTTTTAGTTTACTGACTCGAAATTTGATATACAGGGCATTGAGATCTGGGAAAATCGATGTGATCGGTTTTCGGCCAGAAATTTGGCGATTAAGGGGGTCAAAGTTCAACGATTTCACCTGTGAAGACTCTACTAAACTCCTCCGACAATTTCCGGTCTAGACACTTGAAATTTTAGATATAGGTTCCTTGGACATGGATCTAACTTAATAACATTATTTGAGCCCAAAACAATGGCTGTGATACACTGAAACAGTACTGTATATTGATTATATATATATATATATATATATATATATATATATATATATATATATATCTATATATATATATATATATATATATACAAGGTGTCCACAAAGTCTGGCTATATTATGTATGACGTGTGTGTGTGTGTGTGTGTATATATATATATATATATATATATATATATATATATATATATATATATATATATATATTTTTATATTTTGTGTACAGAAAGTTGTTAGTTGAGACAGGTCATTGGTACCGTCGGTTTCAAGCCCGATAATAAGGCCCGTTTAAGGTATCCTTATCGAGCTCTCTTCAGCCAATATTCGTCTCTAGTAAAGTAAAGAAGTAAAGACCACCTTCTTTAAAAACAACCGGAGATGGAACAATATACCTTAAATTACTCCACTAAAAATATACCAACACCAAGTAACCAGCTGTATACAAGAATCCTACTATCGAAAATTGAAGATGTAATTCAGAGGATGAGATGGAAGGTTATAAACGAAACAAACATCCAAGAGAATGTGAAAAACAATTTTGGATTAAAATCTATAAAATACCCGAGTAAAGTGGAAGAATTAGAAAATTTTGAAAAAGATTTACTAGACATTGAAAGAGACGAATATTGGCTGAAGAGAGCTCGATAAGGATACCTTAAACGGGCCTTATTATCGGGCTTGAAACCGACGGTACCAATGACCTGTCTCAACTAACAACTTTCTGTACACAAAATATAAGTACGCTCTTAAAATTTGGATTTTCCTTTTAATTGAGCACTCTGCTGGAATTTTTTTCCAAAAAAACTAATCATATATATATATATATATAGGGTGCCAACAAAGTCTGACTACATAATCTACAGGATGCTTCCACAAAGTCTGGCTACATAATGTAGCCAGACTTTGTGGACACCCTGTATATATATATATCCGCTTTAGCTAAACATTATTTAGTCCGTGCTATATTTTGATGCTGTTGATATGTGTACACATTCCAGTATGTTACTTATTCGTTTTACATATACACTTTATACACACAGTACCGCTATCTTACAAATGTCTCTGAGAGCATTTAGGACAAAGAGTGAGTTCTATTTTCAACATTGCCATCTAATATATATAATGATCTACATACCATAATCACGTATGTAAATTAAGTAGCAAAATAATCAATTTCTTTACTTCTATAGTATTTTAGCGTTATGCAAGAGTAATATCTTTAAAGGTATGTTACAATTAGAATATTTGAATAAAATCAAACTAGAATTAATAATAGCCGTGCCTGTGATCCAACAGGGCAAGGCTACGTCAAATATATATATATATATATATATATATATATAATTATAAAACACAAATGACCTTGTAACGAGTGATGTAACCCACTTTCCAGTTTACGGCATCTGGTTGCGCATGCGCGCATAGGCATTAACCCATAACAATGTAAAAAAATAAACACAAATCGCTACTTTTGCAGAATTTGACCTCCGCACTGAAATATTAACATTATTATTTAGAAATTATTATTTAATATGGGAAGGGTGAGGATGTTTTGCAACTATTCTGTATTACAAGTATACTGTCGCAATTTTCTTACAAATAAATCAACTTTGACCCGTTGACAACGTATTGTTTTACTGTGTACGTTTTCAACGTCCCAATTGTTTTTTTGTTTTTTTCTTGGGGGAGGGGTAAATTATCAAAATAATTGTGCATTTTTTTACATCGTTCATTTCTGTATTACCTTTAAGTTATCTTAACGCAATTTTTTTACAAATAAATCTACTTTAACTGTTGACAAACATAAGAGCATTTTACATCGTATTGTTTTACTGTGTAAGTTTTCAGCGTCCCAATTGTTTGTTTTTTCGCGTTTAAATTAAACGATATATCAAAATTTGAATAGTGCAGATTTACCTATAAGTATGGCAGACAACTTATAATTCAATGGTTGTAATTTTTTTGTTTTTCAAAAATAAACAATTATAAACAGAACGACTTATAGAAATCTATCTATATTCTTTTTCCATTTTTAATATACTTTCATAGAAATGTTTCTGTTATGTCACAAAAACTATTTTCTTTACGTCACAAGTGTCACGCTCATACATTATTCCATAGCTAATACACCATACTGACCCAACGGGTCACGGGTAGTCTAGTATATTAATATATACAAAAAGCACTACACAGCTAAGTTGAGCAATTCATATAAGAAATAAAGTATTACAATTTAATGTTAAATAAAACATTATGAAATCATCAAATCAATGAGGAAATTACCTATTTATGCCATAGCATTTCAAAGCCTAATGCTTTTAAACAAAACAGGAAAATAGTCAGATTGATACCGAAAAGCTGGCATAAGGGTATTAGCCTAGAAATGAAATAAAGATGTACTATATGTATATAGAAACATGAAAGATAGTCAAAATGTAGATAGAATAAAATAAATTGAAAAACATACAAAATAATAGGAAATATACATAGGGAGAGTAATGTAGAAAATATAAGAATAAAACATGATAAAATTATAATAATATAATAATAATATCATAATTAAATTAAGTAAAAGAAGAGATAAAGATACCATAAAATATATAATAAAATGCAAAAAAGAAATACGAAAGAATACATAAAAAATACAAAGAATACAGTAAAAATAGCAGTAAGAAAATAAAAAGAAATAAACAGTAAAAAGTGTATACAGTAAAGATAAGTTAAAATTAATAAAATGAAATAAAAGATCAAATATGAAGGATAATGGCATAGCCTAAATATGTATTCTTCTTGATGATTTAATAAAGTTATATTTAAATTGTGTATTTAGGTGAGACACTCGATTTGAGAAATTAACCATCCAAAAGCTTGATTTCGGAATAAGAGCAGACATCGCTCATTTCATTCAGGTTTGTTGACAGAAGCAAAGAGTATATCAGCATTTGCAGAGACCTATGCCTGAACAGCAAAAAGAAAATAAAGCGCCGTAAGAAAACAATGTTGAATTCGTTGTTGAACATAGATGTTTAGCCTATACCTATTGTTTAGTCTAGCTGGACGGTGAGAAAGTATGAAGTGAGTTAAAAATTGCGTTCTGATACTACTCTTCATTTGTTCTGTCTTCGTCAGTGAAGAGGGATCCTTCTAAACTGAGGCAATTTATTTTTGTCCCAATCTAAAGTTCTCTTATTTGGGGAACTGATCTTGTGTTTAATTCTGACCTCGTGAGGAGGCAAGTTAATAGGCATATCGTTTTCTTTTAACTTCCACAAATATGGCACGAACTAAGCATTAATAAAGTTTACAAACATTCTATTCGCCTGAAATGTAATTCGAAAATAACATATAAACAATTATTTTGTTGCTTATTAATGTAAGCAAATAATATATTCATTAGAAATAAATAGTTGTGTATTTTCTTTTTGCAACGATTCAATTTTTAAATAGTTTTAAAGAGCCTCCCTTGCTCCCACTATTTATCAATATTTCGAATAAATGTAAATTGTTTTGACAAGCACTAATTACATTTAATCGCTGTAAGCTCATCCATAAATTCATCTGTTAATCTGAGGATGTACATTTTTGAGTCAATATTCTAGAATTAAGATAATGCTTAATCATCCAAACATTCCTCAATATATCCAATGGCAGCTGAAGAATAGAGAGAGGGAGAGAGGGGAGGGGGGAGATACTTATTATTTTTAATATAGAAATTGTTCAATGCTAGAAGACAATGAATTTTTTCAACTATTCTTTTTTTTTTCTTCCTTTTTTTTAATCATAAAAGACTTAATTATGGGTCTTGTTCATTGCGGAAATTACTATATCATGCCCCAAGATAGATTTCAGAAAAAAAAAATTAAATGATCTTCAAGAATTTTTTTATATACCTATGTTCATCATCATTATCAATTATATTTCTGGTCATAGAAAGTTTATTACTCACAACATAATTCATTCTAGAATTATATGATAATAAATTTTGCTGCTGGATGACCTCGGTGATACAATTTATGTTCATTTTGGAAAACTATAAAAGCAATTTTTGTTGTTCTACAGGATGTCCTTGAGTTACCGCAAAGATACGTTCTTAAAGATATGTCGTAATCCAATTTTCAACGTAAATAAGCGTTTTAAGATGGTTTTAATTTTACTTCCTTATGTTGTGTTTCCTTTTCTAACAAGCATTGGCATCAGAAAAGTAACTTTTATGAGTGAGAAGAATGATCAAGGACACACAGTTGAAACAAAAGAAACAGGAGGAACAAGAAAATACTTTATATATATATATATATATATATATATATATATATATATATATATATATATATATATATATATATATATATACTAGAAAAAAAGTACCTGTCGTTGACTGGGTTCAAAAACAGCCAACAAAAAATGAACTCTGGTTTATTAAAGTATGATAGGTTATGAAAAGGAAGGGTTGTAAAGAGATAGCTTCAAATATGAGGGTATCAACATATACATATACATATGGTTGGTTGTTTTACGGCATATCAACCCTTTTCAGGTTATTTAATGCCAAATCCATGATTTTGAAAAGTTTTTTTAATAGAATATTTGTTTTCACGTCGGTTTCTATTTAACCCATAGTTGGGACCCTAACAGGTACTACTACACCGGGTCAGAGTGGACCTGGGAACAATGGTAATTAAAGGGTGGCTCCACAATCCCCAAAGCCCACAAGCTGGAGCCTCACCACTGGATATAGTTTAAGGTCATATCCAGGACCTTGAGGGTATCAAAACCAAAGCAAAATATGATGAAAGTTAGAATAAAATAGATAAACCCCATAATTTATTATACCATACCTGTTCACACTGAAACACTTATCCACAATATTCTGTGGATCTATATTAAAAAACCTTGTTAAACTTTGTAACATATTTCTATTCTATGGAGGTCAGGCGCGAACGAACACCCCATACTTTTATTATACCATATTTCTTCAAACTGAAACATAATTATCAAAGTATACTTACGCAGATAGATATGAAAAGTCTTTATTAAAGTTTGTGCCTATTTCCATTCTATGGAGGCTAGGCGCGAACACAGACCCCACATTTTTTTATACCATCCTATTTAAGTTAAAACATACTTATCGAAGTATTATTATGTACATCTATATCAAAAACACTTGTAACCTTTTTTTTTAATTTCTAAATTGTTTTATTTCCATACTTTGTGGACCAGGCGCATACGCAGACCCCACAATTTTAATGAATCATCATTATGCCAGATCAAGCATACCCATTCATGTGTCTCGATACATCTTCTATCATTATATGTGATCAATTTTCTATTATAGTCAACCATATAGGAGCCTATTCGTGACCAGACACAGACACAGCCGTTCAGCTTTATATTATACTAGCAAAAGTACCCGTCGTTGACTGGGTTCAAAAACAGCCTACAGAAAATGGACTCTGATTTATGAAAGTATGATAGGTTATGAAAAGGAAGGGTTGTAAAGAGATAGCTTCGAATTTGGGGGTATCAAAACCAAAGCAAAATATGATGAAAGTAAAAATAAAATAGATAAACCCCATAATTTATTATACCATACCTGTTCACATTGAAACACTTATCACAATATTCTGTAGATCTATATTAAAAAACCTTGTTAAACTTTGTGACACATTTCAATTCTATGAAGGTCAGGTGCGAACGAACACTCCATAATTTTATTATACCATATTTCTTCAAACTGAAACATAATTATCAAAGTATACTTACGCAGATAGATATGAAAAGTCTTTATTAAAGTTTGTGCCAATTTCCATTCTATGGGGGTCAGGCGCGAACGCAGACCCACAATTTTATTATAATATCTCTATTTAAGTTAAAACATACTTATCAAAGTATTATTATGTACATCTATATCAAAAAAACTTGGAAACGTTTATTTTTAATTTTTAAAATTTTATTTCCATATTTTGTGGACCAGGCGCGAACGCAGACCCCACAATTTTAATAAACTACCGTTCTGCCAGATAAAAACTACCCATTCCTGTGTCTCGATACATTTTCTATCATTATATGTAATCAGTTTTTTAAAATAGTCAACCATATAGGAGCCTATTCGTGACCACACACACACACATTCAGCTTTATATATATATATATATATATATATATATATATATATATATATATATATATATATATATATACCTTAGTAAAAATTTTCATGATATTATCTTATGTAACATGTGAAAACAATATAGAAAGCAAAGGTATGGTTTTAAAAGAATGTTAAAAACGTAGCAGGGTAAAAATTATTGTGAAGAATTTCAAAGCACAACAGTAATTATAAGAAAAATCTGTACAACAGAACTTATAAACAAAAACAAAATAACCGCAATTAATCAACAAGATGTGCGTATTACAACATACAGCTTTGACATTGTCAACTGGCAACTAAAAGACATAAACCGACTAGACACTAAATCGAGGAACATGTTAATATTGTACAGAATAATATAGAGAAACCAGTGTCTGCCAAGAGAAGCAGGAGGTATGGGTGTGTCAGAGAATGACCATCAGCATCGTGCCACTATTGTAAACATAGGGCAATATCTAATGAGCTCCCAAAATCCAGACTTCAAAATCATACATCAACATCAGAAAACGAGAGCCAACAAAACAAACCTTTATCACGAAACTAGCCAAACATTTTGGACAAGACTGCCTTACAAATAAGACAGAATCAGTAAACAAGGCTGCTACAGAAAGAGCCGAAAAGAAACACAAAATAACACCAAGAACTTCCATTGCAAAAAAATCTGGAAGAATAGGCCAACCAACAGCGTACCAAATATTTTCTGGGTGAATTTACTCAAGATTATATAAACAAGACTCTATAGTCTGGCTAATAGACTAAAAAGAGGATCGTCCACTATGACCAGGGGGGGGTTGACGACTCATGCTTTTAGGTTCTGCCACACAGAAGTAGAGAGGTAGAGTGTGAGTCACCTGAAATCTCTGTTGGGCGGCGTCTACTATATGATGCTACACAATAGAATGGGTAAATATCTCCACTGGCCGATCTAAAACAAGTTGATTATCGAATGCAGCAGCAAGTCTTTGAAAGATATATCTGTAAGAACAGTTGGAAATAAGTCATACACCATCCACTATGAAAATGTAATCCCTACAGCTACGTACCTAAAAAACGGAGCTATTGAACCTGACACAGTGATATGGGACAAGAAGGAGAAAAAAAGCGACCTTTGTAGAAGTTAGTGTCCCCAATGATGCTGGCTTAAACAGAGCTGAGAGGTGAAAGATAACGAAATGCCAAGATTTTATGTATGACATGAAAAGAAACTGGAATCCTGGGAGATTTTTATCATTCCAGTAATTGTAGGAGCAACTGACTCATGAAAAAGAATTTCAAACATTACCTGACAAATATACCCGATGAACCAAGTGCAAGAGAGGTTCAAACAATTGCATTTAAAGGAATAGTCAGAATCTTAAAAATGATCTCTCGGTTGAAATATATAAGACAGTGGGTGAATGCTTGGCATTCAGTAGGATGCCCCATCTCCAGCTTGGAAAAAGCTGATAAAAAACATTATATTCTATATGAATAAAACAATAGATAACCTCGTTGATACCATTTGTGTGTGTGTGTGTGTGTGTGTGTGTGTGTGTGAAAATATTTTACCGATGAACTCTTAAACTATTGGTTACATAACACTGAAATTAACAGGACATAATGATCATACACTAAGAATGGTTTATAACGAGTAAAATCTTTGTTTCGGTGGATGAATAATGTGTACAGAAATATGTCGGCAAGTTGAAACACAAAATGTTCATTTCAACTTGCTTCTATTACTTTTGCGCATGCACAAATTTATTCATAGCTTAAAGTGGTTTAATTTTAAATCATTTTTACCTACCTGTAGATAGATCAAAAAGTAGGGAATGAGGCCGGAGCACTAAATATTTTAGTTTTGATTCTTGTTGATGGTACGCAAGTCATTTTTTTTTTTTAACTTTTGAAATCAGTATTATATTAGGTACAATATAATATTTAATAGAGAATTGTTCTGTAATGATGAATACGAAATCGGGCGATCCACTAGCCTCCCCACTTCTGCTAGTCTCTTAATAAAAGTATGTCAGTATTTTGAAATCTTATTCAGTGAGGTACTGATGGGCTCACTGGGTTAGTATTAATAGGTTTCAACTCAAAAACCAGGAATTACCATAAAATGGTTATCGTCCAATAAAGTCTCCCTTGTAAACACTATAGCTAATTTTTGAAGTAGTCATTTTAATGAATCTGTTTATATCGAGGAGTTAATTGCTTTTACAGAAAAAAAAAACAGTTTGCTGAAAAGCAACCATGTGAAATCAGCAGCGAAAAATTAGATTAGATTTTTAGGTTTACTTCAGTTTCTGTTGAAAACAGTGTTATTATTAGACTGTCGCTTCATATTTCCATTCTTATTCACTACTTGAAATCATTGAAACGAAGCTAATCGATATGAAATAGAAGACAACAATCAATAAGAAAAAAATAACAAAACTAATCGATAAGAAGACAAAACTAATCAATAAAAAGTCAAAACTAATGAAACAGAAAAAGAAGATAAATCTAATCGATACAAATACAAACACGGTCCTCCTCATCTGTAAATATCGATGCGTAAGTTGTAATTCTACATTTTACGGTTTTTGCTGCAATAATAACGTTCTTATTTAAGTAATCATTATAAACAAGTTAACTATTCTGTACCATCACGGAAACTCTTCAGTTAATCTCCTTTCTCTTGTCACGTTGGAGGCAGCTGTATAAAGATGGCTTTTGGTGTTGGAGTTAAACTTGTGTTTCACACTAATTTATTGTTGCGAATTTATTTCTTCTTCTTTATAACTTATGGTTGGTTGCTTGGTAGTAAAAAAAATAAATCGACTGATTTTTTTTAAGAAATATAAAATGTAATTTTTTTATATTTATTTTTACAGAAGTCAAAGAGAATGACATGATTACTCCCCTTTTAATCTATAAAAATATTCGGTGATTCAGGAAAGATATCTCTAGATTTTCAGAAAGAAACTGATGTGGAATAAAATATATTTCTGTTAATAACATAATGCAAGGAAGAAACGAATAAATAAGCTAGTTTGAATCAAGCATGGATATGTCAGGTTTAAGAAAAAGCAATTTGCATTCACCTCAAACAAGTCATATTGCCATATAAGAATAAGAGGTTACTGTAATAGGCACCACTCTTATATGAGGGGAGGCAAGCTGAGTGAGATGTTGGACAGCAATATGTTTGTTCACATTGCAAATAAACTTCTGCATGTTTGTACTTTCGTGGGAACATATCTATATATATAAAAGCGAAAATGTGTGTATGTATGTATGTATGTATGTATGTATGTGTGTTTGTATGTCTCGCAAAAACTTTCGACGGAGGCGACGGATTTTCACGAGATCGGTATCATTTTGAAGCCCGACATCTTGGACGATAAATATCGAAAGATTGGCCAAAAACATTAATTCCTTCACCCTAAACTGGACCCTTTTCTACAAGGAGGGGTGCCGAAAAAATCGTTCCTTCATTTTCTCTCCTCCTGACGTTATGTTTGACCTAGAAAACATTGACGTTAGCTTAAACCACCCGCAAGTGTTTTTAAAGGTTTAATTTTATCCGTTCTCAATTGTATGTTTCTTTGGTTTAGGGTTAACGTGTAAGCCTTTTTTTTTTCGCCTTAGCCTCGATGCTTTGGGTTCGAGCCTAGGTTCCTACCAAAACTTTTTTTTCCTCTTTTACACCTTTTTTTTCCTTTTTGCTTTGTTTTGGTTTTTCCAATTTTTTTTAACATTTTTTTTTTATAATATTAAAACAGGGTCACCCTCTCCTACACATACACCTCCAAACACCCGGGCAACGCCGGGTACCCCTGCTAGTCTATAATATAAATCTCATCAGTCTATTTAAATGTATGTATGTCTGCCTAAAACTTTCGACAGAGGCGACGAATTTTCATGAGATTGCTATCCTTTTGAAGCTCGACCCTTTGGACGACAGATATCGAAAATTTGGCTAAAGGTATTAATTCCTTCACTCTCAAATGGGTATTTTTCTACAGGGAGGTTGTTTTTTTTTTTCGCTAATATTTTCAAAAGTTATCCCTCTTTTCCATTGACTAGCCTTAATTTAAACGTTTGCCGCTTCTGGTTTGGCGATGGACGCATGCCAAAATGAGAGAATAAAAAGGCTGTGCATATTTACACCATGTAAGAAAAATCTGTACAATAGAACTTATAAACAAAAACAAAATAACCGCAATTAATCAACAAGATGTGCGTATTACAACATACAGCTTTGACATTGTCAACTGGCCACTACAGGACATAAACCGACTAGACACTAAACCGAGGAACATGTTAATATTGTATAGAATAATATAGAGAAACCAGTGTCTGCCAAGAGAAGCAGGAGGTATGGGTGTGTTAGAAAATGACCATCAGTATCGTGCCACTATTGTAAACATAGGGCAATATCTAATGAGCTCCCAAAATCCAGACTTCAAAATCATACATCAACATCAGAAAACGAGAGCCAACAAAACAAACCTTTATCACGAAACTAGCCAAACATTTTGGACAAGACTGCCTTACAAATAAGACAGAATCAGTAAACAAGGCTGCTACAGAAAGAGCCGAAAAGAAACACAAAATAACACCAAGAACTTCCATTGCAAAAAAATCTGGAAGAATAGGCCAACCAACAGCGTACCAAATATTTTCTAACCCTAACCCATCCCTCTTTTCCATTGACAAGCCTTAATTTAAACCTTTGCTGCTTCCGGTTTGGCGATGGACACAACAGCAAAGACGTCACGTTTTTTTTATGTTCTTTTCCTTCTTCACGGTACGGGTTCGAGCCTGCCTGCCTACTTTCTTTTATTTATTATATTTTTTTGTGCAACATACACCTCCAAACACCCGGACAACACCGGGCACCCAGGCTAATATAATATAAATCTCACCTGATTGTTTAAATGTACGTATGTATGTTTGCATGTGTGTATGTCTGCCTTAAACTTTCGACAGAGACAACGGATTTTCACAAGATTGGTATCGTTTTTAAGCTCTACCCTTTGGATGACAAATATCGAAAAATTAGCTAAGCACATTAATTCCTTCACCTTCATCTGAGCACTTTTCTACAGGGAGGGGTCGCTTTTTTCACCGATATTTTCGAAAGTCATCGCTTTTCGATTGTCTAGCCTTAATTTAAACCTACATCACTTCGGGTTTGGCGATGGGCGTTCTTTTCCTCCCTCACGGTACGGGTTCGAGCCTGCCTACCTACTACCACTTTTTTTTTGTTGCTCAACACACACCTCCAAACACCCGGGCAACGTCGGGCAACTAGGCCAGTGGAATATGAAGGCAAGTGGGCAAAAGAAAAAAGTTATCAGAGTAGGAATTTAGTGAAAGAGTGAGATATACAATCAGATGGATTAATGGATCGTATTTGGGTCTGACTTTAAAAATCCGACAATCTAACTTTATATGTTGATCCTAAAAGATTCTAAAAGATGTGGCATTTTTAAATATATGAGAGGAGAAGCTATTAAGGGAAATGGAGTGACTTATAAGTGAAGAGTGGAAATGGGTATTGTATTTGAAATCGGCAGCCCAAACTTAGGTTAGAACACCTATTTGTATGCTCGCCTCATTTTCTATATAAACCAGTGTAATTTATTGCTTTTGTGAAAAAAGATTCTTACATATCATGAAATGAGCAACAAAAGGATATATATGAATTTAGCGGAAACGGTTGCTTCATTTACATTTCAAAAGTTCAATCAATAAAGCGAGAAAAGAGGTGACTCTGACATCAACACAAACGATGGCAAATACAACAAGAACAAAAAATATAAATTAACCAATATCACTTGATAAAGTGTCATCTTGTTATGCTGTTGGGTTAGGTGTTGGTGGCCATTTTACAATGAACAAGATTTTGGGCCAATGTCAGCACATTAGGCCTGCCATTCAAATAAATTTTTCCTGGATTCTGCACTGACGGAGATGGATGAGGAAAGGTACGACCCAAAAGCAGCCAAGTCATTTCTGAATGCGAAAATATACTCTGTTTTTGGAGGGCTGGGGTTAGTCTTGTTTTTAATTGTTAAAAGATTTGAGAAAGACGGAAAAATGGGAGAATGAGAGAAAGAGAAACAGTAAATGAATGTGTAGAAAAATTAAAAGAAAGAATAAGAAAGAAACAGAGAGAGAGAGAGAGAGAGAGAAAAGTAGATTGTGCCATTTTTAAGATATATAAGTAGAAAGATATAAGAACGAATGAGGAAAAAGATAGAAAGAAGTTTTAGAAGAGATGACCAGAGATTGTAAGAATACTTTGATCAACTAGAATCAAAGTGCAGTATTTGTTGTGTGTTTGGTCAGAAGAGGAGAAAAGATTTCTTTTTGACAGGGAACAATTTTTCTTATTATCCTCTTTTTGAGGTATTGGATCTCTTCCATGTAAAAAATGACCTTCTAAAGAAAAATGTAAAGAGGAACAGAGAGGAACAGAGATGGATGAGGAAAATGTAAGAAAAAACATCAAGAGAAAGAAGAAGGCAAGAAAAAAAACTCGAGTTAAGAAATTGAAGTTGAAACATTTTTATTTAAAAAAAGAATTTACAATAAAAAAATGTTATGTTTATGCTTTTTTGAAATCATTACACGTGCCCGTATTAAGGAGATAAGTGCATATAGGATTTTTTTCACAAATTTCTTATGTATCAATGTCTTTTGTTTAGCTTTATCTCTAGAGGAGCACAGCACAATGGTCACTTTTGGTCTTCTGATCTATATCAATCATCTTTACTAGCGAAACCTGTGCACCAGATTGTATGGTGTCAATTCTTCCATTAATTCCAATTTCTCTCGTTTTTCAGTACTCTTTTAATGCTTCTACAATTATTGGTATTACTGCAACTATCTACATGTTCCATATCCATTTCAGCTCTTAGGCAAATTCCAAAAAGTTGAAAGGAATATGAAACATATCGTTTTTCTGCTCCTCTGATCTTCACTTTATGATCTGCTGTAACAGCAAAATCTACAATTTGGTAGGTGCTTTCCTTCGTGATGACTATTATCAGGTCTGGTTTCCTTGTTTGGATGAGTTGTTTTGTTTGTATTTCCATGTCTCTGAGAATTTTATGATTTTCATTTTTGATATTCTTTCCGGTGTGTGCACTTATCTCCATGTTCAAAGTTAACAGGTTTGTATGGCTCCCAATCCACTGTCTTTTCAATACATTGTTTTTATTATTACCTCTACCAAGGAGGTTATGGTTTGAGTCAATGTTCGTCTGTTTGTTTGTGTACAGCCTAGTGTCTATATCATTCGATTACTCATCAACTAACTTGATTAAAAAATTAATTGTAGTCGAACTTAAAACTAATTTAATTTTGGGATTCTTAGGTCAAGGGTACATGGTCATGGAAAATGTTAAAGTCACATCATAGAGACTCGCTACAGAGTTCATATAGTAGTCAATGAAGTCCTACATCTTATTATAACTTTGAAATTTTTGCAGAATTTTACCTTTCGATTTTTTCAAATTTTATACATGTATTTGATACTCTTTGATAATAGTAATCAAAGAAATTTCAGATGAATAATTATTGACTTATCAACGTTTCCAGGAATATTTCATAGAACATGGAGAAGTAATGTCCACATAAGATTTTGCCCCTCTTTATGTTGTCAGGCAGAGATATGCAGTTTCATAAAAAAATTTTAATATTATTATTATTATTATTATTATTGTTATTATTATTATTATTATTATTATTATTGTTATTATTATTATTATTATTATTATTATTATTATTATTATTATTATTATTGTTATTATTATTATTATTATTATTATTATTATTATTATTATTATTATTGTTATTATTATTATTATTATTATTATTATTATTATTATTATTATTATCGATTAAGCTGGTATCATGATGTGGAATGTTCATCCTCGTGGATAAACCGTTGCAGAAGTTGTGTCAGGTGAGATCACATTGTGATGATGGGTGATTTAAAGGATTTAAATCACCCATCATCACAATATGATCTCACCTGACACTCATTAACCCTTGAGTGGCTTCCAAAAATTAATAAGTGGTAACGCTATAATGAAACACAAAGGCAAGTGAATTAGACAAAATTGCACAGAGTGAAATTTGGAGACTTTCTGATCAACTAAATTAGAAGTGGAGCTTGTGTAGTATCAAAAAATTTCTTATCCCTGAAAAAGGGAAAATGATGTTAACTGATTAGAAGATTATAATTATTAACTTCTACTATTGTATTGAGCACTATTGAAACAACTGTGAATATACTTTATATATGTATGTATATATATATATATATATATATATATATATATATATATATATATATATATATATATATGTACATACATACATATATATATATGTATATATATATATATATATGTATGTATGTACATATATATATATATATATATATATATATATGTACATACATGCATATATATATATATATATATATATATATATATATATATATATATATATATATATATGTCTGTATGTATATCTAAAGTATATTTTATTACCGTTTTATCTATTTAGTTACACGTGGAACTTCGTCAGACTTTAACAGAAGTGGTTATTATGATTTGAAAAAAAAGATATTAGAAGAAGACGAAGGAGAAAAAAGAGGAGGGGGATCTCAATTCTGATTTGAAAACATGTAAGTTTTAAGATTTAATAATTAAATAAACATCCAAAAGGGGTGAAATTGAGTTTAAAGACTTCAGCCAGACACGACACGGAACAGAGTATAGGGAGAGGGGAGGGAGAGAGAGAGAGCGAGTGGGGTAAAAGAGAAGAAATGAGGAATGATGTAAAGCTTTGGAGGCCGGGATGGGGTGACAGAAAGAGAGAGGTAAGGTCTGGAGGGAAATACAAGTGGAACAGGTAGGTAGCTATCACTAGTGGGCGGTCGGACAGTAATAGTATTGAGCACTTTCTTCAGATTTTTACTAATTACCATTTTTGCTATATATATATATATATATATATATATATATATATATATATATATATATATATATATATATATTTGTAGTACTCGACATAAAGTCCTGTTTCGTTGTATCACAACTCATCAGTGTCGCTAGACTAGCATCTCTCCCAAGCCAATGATTGAACCTAGGGCCGTCGTGTTGACAGTCGGCAGTTTTCCCACTCGACAGTTTTCCCACTCGACCATGGAATCGACGCTGTAAATAACTCGTAGGAATGTCTATTTAAATAGACACCCTCCACAACTTTTATAGTGCTCAAATCGCTTGTTCCTAAACAAACAACGAACTTCGCATATGTATATATATATATATATATATATATATATATATATATATATATATATATATATATATATAATATAAAGCTGAATGTTGTGTGTGGGGGGAGGTCTGGTCACGAATAGGCTCCTATTTTAAAAAAACTGTGTGTGTAGGGAAGTCTGGTCACGAATAGGCTCCTATTTTAAAAAACTGATTGCATATAATGATAGAAGATGTATCGAGACACAGGAATGGGTATGTTTCATCTGGCATAACTCTGGTTCATTAAAATTGTGGGGTTTGCGTTTGCGCCTGGCCCCCAAAGTATGGAAATAAAAGATTTTAAAATAAAAAAAAACGTTTACAAGTGTTTTTGATATAGATGTACATAACACTACTTTGATAAGTATGTTTTAACTTAAATAGGGAT